>NC_092282.1:21442541-21797541 GCF_036320965.1 Panulirus ornatus
ACATCTTCCTGTTGTGTTGTGAGTGGATGAGTGTCCAGCGTCTCAAGCCACACGAGGCATCTTCCTGTTGTGTTGTAAGCGGTTGTGTGGCGAGAATCCACATGAAACATTCTCCTGCTGTGTTGTGTTGTGGTGGATGGCTATATCGAACACTCTTACTGTGTTTGTGAGTGTGTTGGTTAAGTTGGTGCAGGAGACCTGTTTCGTAGTGGAAAAATGTGTGGAGGACACATGTATGAAATATCCTCTTCATGTATCATGAACTTGTGTATAGAAAACGTCACTATTGTACATACTGACCTAACTCGTCCTGTATGACGCTCTTACAGTTGACAGTGGCTGATGTGCCTGCCCTTCTACCGTCGGTTCTCGTATACACTAAGTCTGTCTACCCTTGGTGTAGGGTCAATCCATAGGGCCCCTTCAGCCCTCCTCTCTAAATTGCCTCATAAACTACGCTCTGTTGTCCATATATATTCGTGCAATGACTCAACTGTTAGTTAGTGTTGGATGATATATAGACTGGTGGTAACCAGGTTTGTCCAGCACATTCACCAGTAGCCACATGTGGCGAACTGGAGTCAGGCTGGTGACGAATCAAGAATCTGTGTCACATACGTTTGTTTACCTTCTTCATGATCGTGTTTATTGGTTACTCATTACTGTGATGTTTTTATTGCAGATTACAACTCTATCTTACTGTTTGATTGAATTCCTTTTTACAATACCGCTTCAACATTAATGATGGTCCTCATTTATTGACACATATTTTCTTGCGATGAGGCGAAGCTGGGCAGATGTTCGCCACAACAGTGGCGAGCAATTCATTCCTGTTGGACTAACGAACCAAACCTGGTATTGTGTGGTGTACAGCTGGGTGGAAAGTGCTGCTACAAATTCATTGTTACTAAATTAATTAATTTACCCACCGCACAATGTGTCTGCCTCTAACTTGAACAATTTGATGATGGAACACGTAAATGCTTGTATCACCAAATTGCTATACTTGAACGATTTTATGTACTTTGTGTTATGTTTTTATGTTAATGAATAAAGTTATTAACATTTATGTCTATTGTACTAATGTCAATCACTAAATGTTGGGAAAATGTGGTTGAAACATTTAAACATTTGATAATTACTTTGACAACAGGATTTGATCAGCCAGTGGGAGAATATGTGAGACAGTTGTTAATAAAGGAAGGGGTTGCAGACGCTGCACCAGCGAAAATAGTCATAAAATGTTAAAAATCAAGTTATTTTCTGCACCTGATTATCATGTCATATGTCATGTAAATGTCTCTTTTACGTTAACACAGAATTATCTGTAAAAAACATCATCGACTCACAAACTGTATTTAGATAAGACCTTCTAACCAGACTGATGTATTTACTGTAATAAATAATATAATCATCCATCCACAGAGGAAGAGAATGTAATCGTGACGTCAACAAAGTTACATTATGTGAGCTGTTAAGCGAGTATCACACAGCTTGCGTAAGGTAATCTTTTAAGGTTTATGATGAAAGAAAACTAGCATCCCAGACCACAGTGGCTGGCGCCTGGTGTGGTGGTGCAGGTCTGGGATGAAGCCATCATTCATCCCTCCATTCTGAGGCCGGCCAGGAAGGCGCCACCGTCTCCTGCGCGTCGAGTCAGTGGGTCCTCGGCGCGCGTCCTGACCACCTCCTGATGGGGCATTTATGGCGCGTTAAGAGACACTGGAGAGGAGGGAGGAGGGAGAAGGTGAGGTGGGGTGGGGACGAAGAGAGGTGAGGCAGGGGGAAGGTGAGGGAGGGAGGGGGAACAAGGAGAGGGACAGGGGGAAGGTGAGAGAGCAAGGGAGGGAACAATAAGTGAGACAGGGGGAAGAAAGAGTGAGAAAGTGGGATAATAGAGACGTATGAAAGCGTGAGATGAAGTGAAAAAGGGAAGGAGTAACGGAAATGTAAAGGACAGGAAGGGATGGAGGAATAGAGAGTGATGGAGCAGTTAATGGAGTAATGGAGTGAACAATGGAGCATGGGTTGGAGGAGAAATATAGAGAAGGAGGACAGATGGTAAGGAGGGACAGACAGGTGGAGGGAGAGATGGGAGGTAAGAAAAAATGAGAGGAGGTGAATAACAGAGTGAGGGAGGGAGAGTTGGAAGAGCAGGTGAAGAGGGTTGAGGGAGGGAAAAGCGTCGGGAATGTGAGAGGAAGACTGAGAGAGGAGGAGAGATGAGAGTGGGAGGAGGAGGGAGAGCTGTAGAAGTCATTTAGGGATGAGAGAGGAGGATGAATATAACACTGATAGATGCAGGATGACATGAGTGATGGCGTGAGTGTAAGGTAACGTGGGGGGAGTGAAGACGGAGGAGAAGGAGGAGGAGGTGAGGCAAGATGGATACTTATGTTCCACTTATCTAAATGAACTATTTTCTACCTCGTAACAATGTAATCTAAGTGAATATGTCTATTTTCTCTTCGAGCCTTGGTTCAGCTGTCTATCTAGACAGAAGTATACAGAAAGACAGAATTAGAATGATTAGAACGGGTTAGAAAAAAGTTTTCAAAGACTCTTTTGAATTAAGGACTGCTTAAGGTAAGATATTTGTGATGGAAGGTTAGAGGCAATGGCTACTGGAGAGTATTTAGGATACTAGGGAAGATAAAAGGAGGATAGATATCTAAGTTGATAACGAGAGAGAGAGAGAGAGAGAGAGAGAGAGAGAGAGAGAGAGAGAGAGAGAGAGAGAGAGAGAGAGAGAGAGAGAGAGAGAGAGAGAGAGAGAGACGACCTAACTACCTAACTACCTAACTACATGTACCCACGACGAGATATTGTCAGTAATGGTAGGGTTGACGGGCGGCCTTCACTGTGTGTCTTGCTTGTTCGGTAATATTGTTTCTCCCACCATCATATATCTTACATAACGGTCAATACGAAGTTCATAAACATAACTATATGCATTTATCATAAACGTTTCTGTTCCATGTATGCTTTTTATATCACCATGTTCTTTAATGATCTTTTTTTGAGGGAGGTACGAAGTAAATTCCCACATATTATTCGAGAGTTGATAATTCGACGTTTTCCTTGGTGAGATTCGTTCAGACCTGGATCAGTGTCATTGAATCCTCCCTCCTCACTGCTGTGCATGTGTTGTTGTGTGCCTCTCCCTGCTCCCTAGGATAGACTGGTTTGGCTTTCTTTAAATTCTGAGCTTGACCTGGTTCACATGTCTGTACACCATGACATCCAAGAAATGTACCCTCACTCTCTCCTTCACACGTAAATCTTGTTGAAATAATTAAGCTGTTGACTCGAGTGACAAAATCCCTGATGTTTTCATTATTTGCTCATATGCAAATTATGTCATCTACATAATGGAACTATTTGGCGCTTTTGGAATATGACGCTGGAAAGTAGTTTAAGTGAACACTTTTTATGAAATATACAAATCTCCAACAGTCAGGCTCGAACCCGGGACCATATGAAAGTGCGCGTCCATATGCACTATATCCGTGTTCAGATGCCTCCGCATTGTACAGCTATGTTCTGTAAAATGTCATCTGCTGGTAATGTGAGCCTGATGGGATTTGACCGGTCTAGACCCCGTTGTTTACCGATGTGAGACGAAGGGTATTCGATTACTTAGTATTCAAATAATCATTTTCCTATTAGGAGTGGTCTTAGCCTAGCCTTAACGCTCCCGCCTCCCACGGATAATGACCCGGGTTCGAGCCTGGCTGTTGGAGGTTTGAATGTTCTATGAAAATACGCGTCACATGCAGTGTATATATATATATATATATATATCCAAATCAAGTACTTCTTTGTTGACCAACTTCAAAGGGTGGATGAACTGCTGGATTGACTGTGGATGAACTGCCACAACCAGGATTCGAGCCTATGCGCTCGACCATAGCCAGTCAAGAACGCTAGCTGATATACCACGAGGGTCCACTGTATTACGATCTATCATATGTACTGACACATGAGATCTATATAAACTATTTCATGAATATATGCTTGGGATCGAACCCAGGATCATCTGAATGATATTGGATGAACGCACAATTGCATGCTTGAATAACCTCTAGAATGTCTATGTTTATGCATTTTGTTAACCTTATCGATAGCAGGTAACCCATCAAGCAATGTCTATAATCAAGAATCGTATAATTTGTATTTTGTTTTCTTGTAAATCGTATACTTAGAACATGTATGTTGCTTAAACCTCAAATGTCTCATGTATATCATGTATCTACCTATGTTATGTGTGGCAATTCTGTATCACTGTACACACATTAGATCGGCTACCCTGAAGAAAATCGCAGGATCAAATCGTGACCCATTAGTGTAAGGCCGTGAATGGCCAGTGACAGACGATGTAAACCACAGTCACTGCTATGCAAACGCAAGGCCTCTGCGATAGCTATGCCCTAGAAGGGCTGTATAGCAGCGGTGTTAAATACTGCTTGTGCTACCTTGTGAGCGCCCGATGAGAAGCCGATCACAAACCAGGAGCTATCAGTTTGAACCTCACCAAAATCACTACGTCACCAGAATAAGAAATAAGGTCGTAGAGACTTTCGACCTAAACATCAGAGATAAAACTTTCCACCTTAACAACAGACGAAGCGACTTTCGACACTGATGGCAGATATTCCACCTTCCCTTCGCTTCTCCAGCCGATGAATCAGCTATATAACTCCCAGGGACTTCCTTTATGACCTGGTCTGGCCCCTCCCATATATAGGAGGGTCAGCAGTCGGTCAAGCATGGAGGGGTCAGGAGCCAGTGGGCAGTCAAGAGTTCATGGCTCAGTCAGTGGAGGAATGTGAGCCCAGTTAAGCCACCATGGGGTGAGGTCGGAGAATAACACACACCCTGCTATAACATGGCCGTTAGTAGCCAACGCTTCCACCTCACTCATATGTCCCCCTGGCCTTCTCTTCTCCATAGCTACCCATATAAGATGGCTCATTCTAGGCTCGCTGTATAGCGTTGTATATTTATATCATGCTAACTGCTGATCAGAAAACGCTAGCTGGTTCCTCTCTAAACTATCAGTATAGAGCAGCTTCTGTACTTCTGGACCATTTCATTCACAAATAGATATCTAAAGTCCTGTAAGCTACAGCGCGTCCTCCTGGGTCGGACAGATCCCTTGATCATGATCATGACGGTAGAGCCCTCCCATAGCCCTCTATATAACGAAGTAGTGCCGGGAAGAGACGAAGAAAGGAAGTGTTCGCTCACGTCCATTCTCTAACTGGCATTGGCAATACATCGAGACCACAGCTCCCTAACTACAACCAGGCCCCTAAAACCTTTCCATGGCGTACCCCTGCCGCTTTACATGCCTTGTTTCAGTTCGTTGACAGCATGTTGCCCCCTGTATACCACATTGTTCCAATTCACTCTATCCCATGCACGCCTTTAACCCTCGTGCATGTTTAGACTACGATCACTGAAAATTATTTTCGCACCCTTCTTCCATCTCCGAATTGGTCTCCCCTTCTTGTTCCCTCCATTTCTGACATATACATTCCCTTTTTCAACCTCTCCTTACTCATTCTCAACATATGTCCAAACCATTTCACATTCCTCATCTCTCTCACCCACATTCTTTCTATTACTACGCCTCTCTCTTACCCTTTTAGTACTAAGTCGATCACACCACATTCTGGCTTACACATTATATTCCCAACACATTCACCCTCCTCCGCATATTCTCATCTGTAGCTCATACTTCGCATCCTTACAACGTGGTTGGGACTACCATACCTTCAAACATAACCTTTTTGCCCTCCTAGATAAAGAACTCTCCTTCCAAACATTCTTTAGTGCACCCAGAGCCTTCGCCCCCTCACCCCCCTTATGACACTTCCGCTCTCATTCATCCCCATGTCCACTCCTCGGTATAACATCAACATGAGCAGAATAAAAGTTCTGAAAACTGCGGATATGTTCAGTGCAGAGTATCATGAAGTATGCTCGTTTCATTGCTAATATCTCATAAGTTGATATATAAACCTTGGTTTTCCTAGGGTCTAGTCCACGTCCCCTGCGGTGTGTTAACATTAATCTGTCAGAGTCAATGGTTCCCCATGTCATATCCTGTTCACGTCCCCTGCAGTGTCAGAGTCAATGGTTCTCTATGTCATATCCTGTCAATTTTGTAACTTGCGCTCGAGCAATTCACAAGCTATACCCTAGCAGTATGTACGCTTCAACCCAACAGAATGAAGAAAACACAAAAGAAGATATGGCATGGTCCTGCAGAAACGTAAGAGGAACCAGAGTAACATATAAGCCAATATCATATGGTTCACGTCTTCATGATTCATTCGCCAGCTCTCAGCAGCAAGTCTGTTACGCAAATGTAATACATAGTCATGACTGAGCAATACATAAGCCACACTCCAGTCATGACTGAGCAATACATAAGCCACACTCCAGCCATGACTGAGCAATACGTAAGCCACGCTCATGCACTATAAAAACCACAACGTCAGTTTTATAAGTTACGCTCTCACACCTTATAAGTGATTTGCCATCAGTATTTAGGCCACACTGCATCAAGATGCAGGTCATATTATAGTAGGGTGAGCAGTATGTATGAACTGAATACATATATATACACGAATATAGTGCATAGGAACGCGCACTTTTCAAAGAACATATAATGCTCTCCAACAGCAAGGATTCGAACCTGGACCATTTGCTTGGTAGCTGAGAACGCTAACCGCTCGGCTATGATCGCCTCCAAGAGGGAAATCACTATTCGATTACTAGTAATGGAATCCCCTTTGTCTCACATCCATGAGCAATGGGGTCTAGACCGGTAAAATCCCATCAACCTCACGTTACCAGTAGTTTGTAATGTTACAGAACTTACCGTCAAACGCGGAGGCATATGAACACGAATATAGTGCATGTGTGAAATTAGCAACTCATGGTAATGTGAACCTGTTGGGATTTGACTAGTCTAGACCCCCGTTGCTCATGGATATGAGGCCAAGGGCTTTCGATTACTGGTATTCGAATAGTCATTTCCCTATCAGGGGCGATCATATCCGAGAAGTTAGCGTTCCCATCTACCATGTAAATGGCCCAGATCCGAATCCTTGCTGTTGGAGGGTATTAAGTGATATATATATATATATATATATATATATATATATATATATATATATATATATATATATATATATATATATATATATATATATATATATATGTATGGGGTAGAATCTTTGAAGGAAGGTTCCGTTATTCCACCTCTTGATTCAATGAACATACTAGGTATTGCTGTAACATCCACTCTCTCTTGGAAACCCCACTTTACGGGAATAGCTAAGTCTGCCTCTTAGAAACTGGGTGTCCTGTTTAGATGTGGAAACTTCTCTTCTGAAGAGTTGCTCCGTTTATACAAGGTACTGATTCGTCCTTATATGGAGCACTGCTTTCATATTTGAGGTGGTTCTAGCTCTGCATGCTTACTTAACAGTGGAGTCGAATGTGATCCGACTTATGACTGCCCCAGACTAACTTCCCAACTTGACTCCCTTGCCATATTCAGCAAAGTTGGTTCACTTTCCCTCTTCAGTAGATATTACTTTGGTTTTGCTCCCGAGAGCTGGCTGCTTGTATGCCCCCCACAAGCTAGACCACGCAATACTCGGCAAGCTGCTGCGTCACATGATGATTTTGTGATCATCGGCAACTTAAGGGTGGGCCGTTTTGATACCTGCTTTTTTCTATACACGTCGAAGCTTTGGAGCTCTCTACCTCTAATTATGACCTGGCACATTTCAAAGTACAGGTTTTTCACTTTCTCCAAAATTCGTAAATACTTACCTTCGTCCTTTCCTTTTCCTTTTCATAATTTCATCTACATCTCAATTAAGGCCCGGCATTGATGTAGACTTTTGTCCATGACTGGAGCCTTCAATATGAAAAAGGTTAGTAAAAGCTTCAAGCTGCACACGGGCTCTTCAGCTTTAACAATCAGTAAGGTTGGGCGGGTGAGGAGGGTGTGGTGGCTGGTTGTGTAATGTCTTACTACGTGATCAGATTCTTTCCTATATACGATGTTGTACTGAGGCAGCTGTTCATATAGACTTGCAGTAATCATGACGGAAGCTTAATGCTGTAAAGGACTGATATGCCAGAGATTTTCAACACTTTCCACAATCATAATCGCTGTTGATTTTTATGATCACTGCATTACATTAGAATTACCTGTATTTCAATGACTATAGCTGATTGTCCTTTAGACAGCTATGTCTGTGTTAACTGCTGTTGGACCCTCACTACCCCCAACACTTACCTCCCACCTTTCCCTAGATGGGACACCTTGACAACCACTGCAGCGATGCCACATGTACTGATCTCAATGCCTTTGAGAACAGAGACATTACGTATACGATCAACTGTATATACAAAGCCATAACGTAATATATATACAAGCGAAGAAACATCTTGATAGTCATGGTAGCTTAGCTAGAACTCCCTACATTCTCTTAATGTTATCACTTACGGCCATTATCAAGTCATATCTACACCGTGAATGTAAACAAAGAGGAGAAAGATGACTGATCCACAACGGTTGGCCTCAGCATGTTGGCCCTCAGGTCTTCCCCAAGGCATTAGCTACATCTTCATAACACTGAGGAGGAGAGAAGCCAGGCGGGTAATACCGCTCGTCACAGCTGCTCTGTTATCTCTCTTACCGGGAACACAAGAGACCACAATCCTTACCTCCACCAGGAGCTTTATCTTACAGCCGCCCACAGTGGTGTGAGCCTAGGAATGGTCAGTAATGATGTATTACTACATGATCATTTTCTATATTTTCCCGCACTACATCGTGGACGTATTTCAGAAAGTCAAGAAGGCTATACAGTAATGACGTTCATATTACTTTCAAACTAAACTTTACATAGTAAGTCCAATGGTTTAAGGCAGGTTTATTCAACTGGCGGCCCGCGGGCCAATGGTTTAAGGCAGGGTTATTCATCTGGCGGCCCGCGGGCCAAATGTGGCCCTTAAACGGTTTTTCACTTGCCCTTTCATTGACTCACAAGAAGTAGAGTAAATCAACGAAATCATTCTCCTATCTAAGTGCTTACTAAATTTTACATTAATAGATTTTTATCGTGACCAACTTTATTGATCAGCTGAATGAAACAAGTGATCAACTGTAGTAATCAGTTCAATGAAATGTTTAGAGAGAGAGGAGAAAAAAATATGGAGGTGAAATAAATGTATGGCCCTTCCATCATTCTGAGTTTCATACTCCAGACCTTGCTCCAAAAGTAATTGAATAGCCGTAGTTCAAAGCTCGGATAAGTGCTACGTCGACAGCAAACCAGTCCTTCCCCCTTTTAGGTGATAGTTCACAGCAAAGATGCATCTGAAAACCAACCACTCCCTCCTCCCCTCAAAATAATATACATATATATATATATATACACGAATAAAGTGCGTATGACGCTCACCTCCATAGAACATACAAACCTCCAACAGCCAGGATCGAACCCGGGACCCTTGTGCCACAGGCGGGAATGCTACCGCCAGGCCCATAGCCTAGCGGTAGCATTCCCGCCTGTGGCACAGGGGTCCCGGGTTCGATCCTGGCTGTTGGAGGTTTGTATGATATATATATATATATATATATATAATTTTTGTATAGGAAATGCATACCAAACTCGTCAAGAGAACATCCATGGAGGAGCATTATGATGTGGTCGCGTGTCTAAACATAGCCAGTAAATATAAACACAAAGTAAAACTCGGAAACACAGAACTCTACCAGCGCTCTCTGTCCGCCCCATTACGTGTCATAAGCACCTCAGATATTTCCAGGGATTACTGGAGTTTAGCACGTCACCTCGGCCACCTCTGGAGAGATACAGAAGTGAACATTTTATCTTTTTTTTTTACTCAACAGTTTTTCATGGTGCGAAAACTGTGGTGAAATATGTGCCGCTCAGGTCTTAAGGGGTGAGGATAATTTTCATCACTGTGTCTGTGGCTCCTGGAGAAGAAAAGGCCAATGTAAAGGTTGATACAACCTCTTTAAGGAGAGAGAGAGAGAGAGAGAGAGAGAGAGAGAGAGAGAGAGAGAGAGAGAGAGAGAGAGAGAGAGAGAGAGAGAGATTTACAAAATGTTTTCGTACTGGATGAATTTATAACAAACTGTGTCGTACTGATCTGTCCTGTAAACTCATCTACCCATGTATCATTCTGTAGATATGATTAATCTACTTCGATATATATGAACTGCCGTAAATGGATGATTTATATATATGGGGCTGATACACCATACAAAGACCATATATTTATATATGGTTGATAATAATGATGTGAGATGACTTAGTCTATAAATGATTTACATACTACGGTCGTTTTGCATACAGGTGATTGATGTAAAGTTCAAAGATGATTACACAACAATTGGTAGTTGTAAAGTGTAATATTGATTTACAAATTTGAGTTTGACGTACGGTCAAAGTTTGACTTAATGATGCGTGTAAAGGAACATGGGACATGGTTCATATGTGGTCGTAGGTGTTAATGATCATTCGTGCTGTGGTTATCACTTGACTTTGACGGCTATAATGACCCATGTAGTTGGTAGGCATAAAGCCCAAAGATCAAACTAACCGTCCAAGGAATTTTATGGGTTGTAGTCAATTCTCACACGTATGCTCCATACAGCTCCCAACCATAGTATTTACCGTCTCGTATCTTACATCCCTTTCGCTGTTGCCACCTCACCGTGATACCATCCTCACCCTTGAACAACCATTGTCTACACCAACCACCTCCGTGGTGTCTCGGTAAGCGTTCCTGACCGTAACGCAATCGTGGGCAACTAAGGGGTCGAATCCATATAGGTTCGAATCCTGGTTTGGGGCAGCATGCTCACAGTTAAACTCTAGGTATTGCTTAAATCCCGTCATGTTCACTTTGCTCAGAGTAACTGAAATTTGTTTTCCTTACTATAGGCACCATAGCCAAGAGGTTAAGGTACACGGCTACCACGCAAATGTTACGAGGTTCGAATCCCTGCTGTTGGGGGGGCATTATGTGTTCGTATATATATATGTATATATATATATATATATATATATATATATATATATATATATATATATATATATATATATATATATATATATATATATGTATGTATATATATATATATATATATATATATATATATATATATATATATATATATATATATATATTGATTGAGAGGGTGAAGGCATGTACAGAGCATCAGATTGGGGAAGAGCAGTGTGGTTTCAGAAGTGGTAGAGGATGTGTGGATCAGGTGTTTGCTTTGAAGAATGTATGTGAGAAATACTTAGAAAAGCAAATGGATTTGTATGTAGCATTTATGGATCTGGAGAAGGCATATGATAGAGTTGATAGAGATGCTCTGTGGAAGGTACTAAGAATATATGGTGTGGGAGGCAAGTTGTTAGAAGCAGTGAAAAGTTTTTATCGAGGATGTAAGGCATGTGTACGTGTAGGAAGAGAGGAAAGTGATTGGTTCTCAGTGAATGTAGGTTTGCGGCAGGGGTGTGTGATGTCTCCATGGTTGTTTAATTTGTTTATGGATGGGGTTGTTAGGGAGGTAAATGCAAGAGTCTTGGAAAGAGGGGCAAGTATGAAGTCTGTTGGGGATGAGAGAGCTTGGGAAGTGAGTCAGTTGTTGTTCGCTGATGATACAGCGCTGGTGGCGGATTCATGTGAGAAACTGCAGAAGCTGGTGACGGAGTTTGGTAAAGTGTGTGGAAGAAGAAAGTTAAGAGTAAATGTCAATAAGAGCAAGGTTATTAGGTACAGTAGGGTTGAGGGTCAAGTCAATTGGGAGGTGAGTTTGAATGGTGAGAGGCTGGAGGAAGTGAAGTGTTTTAGATATCTGGGAGTGGATCTGTCAGCGGATGGAACCATGGAAGCGGAAGTGGATCATAGGGTGGGGGAGGGGGCGAAAATTTTGGGAGCCTTGAAAAATGTGTGGAAGTCGAGAACATTATCCGGAAAGCAAAAATGGGTATGTTTGAAGGAATAGTAGTTCCAACAATGTTGTATGGTTGCGAGGCGTGGGCTATGGATAGAGTTGTGCGTAGGAGGATGGATGTGCTGGAAATGAGATGTTTGAGGACAATGTGTGGTGTGAGGTGGTTTGATCGAGTAAGTAACGTAAGGGTAAGAGAGATGTGTGGAAATAAAAAGAGCGTGGTTGAGAGAGCAGAAGAGGGTGTTTTGAAGTGGTTTGGGCACATGGAGAGAATGAGTGAGGAAAGATTGACCAAGAGGATATATGTGTCGGAGGTGGAGGGAACGAGGAGAAGAGGGAGACCAAATTGGAGGTGGAAAGATGGAGTGAAAAAGATTTTGTGTGATCGGGGCCTGAACATGCAGGAGGGTGAAAGGAGGGCAAGGAATAGAGTGAATTGGAGCGATGTGGTATACAGGGGTTGACGTGCTGTCAGTGGATTGAATCAAGGCATGTGAAGCGTCTGGGGTAAACCATGGAAAGCTGTGTAGGTATGTATATTTGCGTGTGTGGACGTGTGTATGTACATGTGTATGGGGGGGGTGGGCCATTTCTTTCGTCTGTTTCCTTGCGCTACCTCGCAAACGCGGGAGACAGCGACAAAGTATAAAAAAAAAAAAAAAAAAAAAATATATATATATATATATATATATATATATATATATATATATATATATATATATATATATATGTATATTCATACATATATATATGTATATATGAATATATATATAAATATATATATATATATATATATATATATATATATATATATATATATATATATATATATATATATATATATATATATATATATATATATATATATATATATAATGGATGACACTGAGAGTAAAGTTCATTAAAACCTTCATTGATTTGGCTCTTCATCTTATAATCAAGTGATGATATGTCAGCGATATTAAAATTGCATGGCGGACCTTCGCCTTTAAACTGATATTAAACGACATCGTAAATTAATGTAGCAGTTGAATTACTCATTGTCAGCCACTCATGACTTCAGTAAGCTACGTTGATTGTCTGGTCACACGATAGAAATTCAATATATAAACTTAAAACAGTTTAACCTGGCCAGTAAACTCCCCCTTTCATATCCAGGTAAACTAGATGAGTTTACAGAAGACAAACTTGAGCAATCCTCTCAACAAATTAACGAAGCCATTCTTTCTCATCCACTGGAATCTGAAATTCCTTTAGAGATTACATTAATCTGGTCGACTCATGGATTGTCATTAAGGCATACGTTCCCTGGGGTATGGGTTAATCCATCCTGACCAGACCTGTGGGACCGGCAGATTAATGGTAAAGTTCCCATGTTATCTCTTACTTAGTGAGTTACGTAGTGCTTAATGGTGCTTGATCATAATGGTGTTTGAATATATATATATATATATATATATATATATATATATATATATATATATATATATATATATATATATATATTCTTTCTTTCAAACTATTCGCCATTTCCCGCGTTAGCGAAGGTAGCGTTAAGAACAGAGAACCGGGCCTTTGAGGGAATATCCTCACCTGGCCCCCTTCTCTGTTCCTTCTTTTGGAAAAATAAAAAAAAAATAATGAGAGGGGAGGATTTCCAGCCCCCCGCTCCCTCCCCTTTTAGTCGCCTTCTACGACACGCAGGGAATACGTGGGAAGTATTCTTTCTCCCCTATCCCCAGGGAGGATATATATATATATATATATATATATATATATATATATATATATATATATATATATATTATATATATATATATATATATATATATATATATATATATATATATATATATATATATATATATATATATATATATATGTATATATATATATAAATATATAACTTGATTCATAACATGTGAGTGAAAGCATAGCGTTAAGAAATCTCAAAATGAAGCAGGAGTACTTTGATCCTTTGCGTGTCTTCCAGAGACCTTCCTCAGAGAGAATGATTACTGAACCAACGCACGCAACACTATGCATATACCCTGACAGGCTCACCTCATCGACCAGTCAGGATTGTATCCTCTTGATTAGTCGTATCCTGGACGCTGCTGGGTCTGTCCTCCTTGGTGCTTTATCCACCACTTGCCAGCGACCCTCACCAGGTTCACAGACCCCATCTCTGTGGTTAGATATGTTCTCTCTTACGCTGTATACAGCTTCCGTCTTGTCATCTTGTCTCATCTTTTGGTGAATATCTCAACATCCTTCTGCTCTTGGCCGGTGTCTTTGCTTGTCGATATTGGCTGCAAACGAGTTTGATTCTTGAGGTCTTTACATGTCATTTTTGTGTTTGTTTATTCTTATATGCAACCATTTCATATCAAGTTTCGCTATGATAAGCAAATAAGCATTTGTTGCATACAATTTTATAATCTGAAATTTTTTTTCCGTTGATGATTGCGTCACAACGTTTCTTGCCTGGCGCATATGCTATTCTCATACCTGCTCTCCATACATACTTGTCCATACTCTTAGCTTTCTTTCATAGTGCCTCATTTTCTTTCCTCAGTGATAAAAGACCCCTCACTCCCTCACCCACCTTATAACTTTTTTTTACATCCATTTGTTGCCATGTCCACTTCCAGCTCACTTCTCACACGCCACCTAACTTCTCACTTTGCCTTGCTAAACCGAAAAAAACCTCGTTTTTATTAAATTTTTCTTTCAACTTAATCCTTTCACGCACTCTCCTAAACTTAGCCACCAACTTCTGCAATTTCTTACCTCCAAGTCAACCTTATTTCCTGCATATTGCATGCTCATCCCTCAATCCAAGACCCTTGAACTTACCTCTCCCACACCTCCATCTATACACAATTCAACATCCATGGTGACATCACATACCCTTGCGGCAGACCAATCTTCACTTGGAACCACTCACTCTCCTCTCTTCCTACTCGTACACACGTCTCACACTCATATATTTGTAAGACTTTCCACAAGGCGCTTCTGTCAACATATTATGTGCTTTCTCCAGATCCAGAAATGCTACATACAAATCATCTTTCTCAATCATTTGTCACATGCATTTTTGAAAACTGACATTTGATCCACACATCCTTCACCACTACTGAAGCCACATCGTTCCTTCCCATTCTGGCGCTCTGTACATACCTTCATCCTCTCAGATGCCAGTCTCTCGTATACTATGCCTCTGTGGTTCAAATACTCACCTTTGTCCTCCTTGCCTTTATTCATTCTGCAAATCTCCAGGCACCACACCATGTTGAGGTGAACGAAGTCAAGAAACCTCAAGGAAAATAAGGTGTTTTGGAAGGAGGTTAATAATGTGAGAAAAACAAGGGAAGAAATGGGAAATCTTTGAAGGGGGCAGATAGGAAGGTGTTAAAGAGGCAAAACTAAGGTGAACTGGAGATAGAGAGAGTATTTTGAAGGATAGTTGAATGTGTTTAATGATGGGGTGGCAGATATAGGGTGTTTAGGTCAGGTAGGTATGCGAAGTGAGAGAGTTATGACAAGTGGTTCGGTGAAAAGAGAAGAGGTTGTGAAAGTCTAGCGAAAGATGGAACGTCAAGGTGGCAGGAGTGGATGGTACTGAGGATGAAATTCTTCAGACTCGAGTGTTATCAGCCTGTGCCTTCGAGGAGGATGACGACTTCTTACTTGGCTTTTTCATTTCCTTATCTTTAATTAGAAATACAAGGATAGGACGGTTTCCAGCCCCCTACTCCCTCCAAAAGAGTCGCCTTCTACGACACACAGGGAAGACGTGGGAAGTACTGTTGGTCTGACATTCCTTGGGATAATGTAGCAGCTGCCTCGTCACGGTCACAAATGTGCCTCAGTCGCTACTACCTCGGCTGAAAGGGAGAATAATGAATAGAAATGAGGAATTTATGAAACAGAGACTGATTTGAGCTCTTCGCTTGCTTGTAGACCCAACTCAGGTAAGTAAAATGTTATGGGAAGAGGGAAAGGACCGAATGATTGATTCGAGGAAAAAGGAAAGAGAGGAAATACTGCAAATAAACTATATTCATATCTAAATCAGTGTGTGTTGAGGTAATTCACTGCTTCAGGAAGATACCTTTAACATTTAGCTTATCTCTTGTAGGTCACTAGTGTATAGTGGATGATAATAAGGATTTACTACAGAGAGTAATAACTAACCTTGGATTTCTTCAATGAATCCCAGATATCAATGGGAGGTGCTGGAAAAGCTACACTACAGTGCAAGGTAACAAGGGTAATCACAAAGTGTTGATGGTGAAAGAAGTTGGTAATCAGAAGTAAGAGGTGTACGGATACAGGAAGAGGAAGACAATGGGTCAGACTGCAGATAGCAAAGGTAGAAGTAACGAGAGACATTGGCAGTTAGGAAAAGTGGTTCGGTATACCTTACCTCACATTACCTTACATTATACAGGTTCACCCTACCAGTACCATACACCTTCCAGTGCGGCCTGACGAGCGGGAGCAGCAGGCTTGCCCTGCCGAGACGTCTACTCTCCCGCTACGTCAAACTACCATCTGTGGTAGCCGCTATGGTAGCCTTGGGGGACGACCAGACCCGCCTCCCACGACCACACAAAGGAGGAGCACCCACGCCACCCCGAGGGCTGACTCTTGATGGTACAGGCAGGCGACCGATCTTAACCTGTGCTCTTGGGCCACATCCTGTAAAGAGAAAGGGTCCAAGTTAGGGCTTTCACAGAACACACCTCCAGGTCCTGGTAGGAAAGCCCCAGCCCTCTGAGAGCGCTCGCACTCGACCCCACGCGCCTCGCCAGTTCACGGTGGCAGATGTTACGCAGCTGAGAGCGCGAAGTGAACTCCAGAGATCTGTGCATCAATGATACAAGCCCTCTGGAAGCCACGATGTGTGGCTTCCTGAAGGACACTGCAGTAGAGATACGAGGCTCGCACACCACTTCGTCAACCCTTCTGTCTCTACAGGGCGGCCAAATGGGCACTGATGGTGTCGTGCCGCTTCACTCTACCCCCGTGGGTACGTGGGCCTATCTGAGCGATATGCCCAAGCGTACCGGGCTTTTGACATGTGTCACAGAGGCCCGAGTTCTCGGGTCGGCCTCTGGCAGCCCTGGCGGAGTTAAGTAAAGCTCCTGCCCTCGCTTGGATGGCCTTCACGTAATCACCAGCTGTGAGGCGTCTGGTCCCACTGGTAAGCCATCTGCTGACCTGAGGCACGGCAGCAGATGGAGCGTGACCCATCCCATCACAGGTACTGATGATCAAGTATGACGACCATGTGTGATGGCGTTCGATTTCGTTGCTTGCCTGCCAACCAGCAATGCACGCAGGGCCCGACCAACTCTGCAGCTTCCTCATAACTGCAGGTTCCCGCACCGCCGCCTGAATCATAGGGTCAGACGAGGTAAGCAACGTCTCGAACCTGGCTTGTTTAATCAGCCGGGCGGTCAAGACAAAGTCGGGCACCCCAAGCCCACCATCCCCTGCCGCCGAGTGGAAGTATGCGCAGGGTACGTCATGTGGCAGATGGAGCCAACAGCGAACCGCGACTCTCACCTACCAGTCCATGCGCGCTCCCTGCGTCTTATAGACCTTCCCCAGTACCAGGCGACGCATGAGTTTGGATACGAGGTGGTCCACGAGGATCGTAACCATGTGCTGAGGTTTTAGAAAGGCTCTGGTGATGTTTAGAGGACCCCCCTCTTCTAGCAGGGCATCGCAGGGCTTTCGCCTGCCTCCTGACCCAGCGAGAACGCCAAGGTACATGTAGTCGTCCTCAGCGTCCATGGAGCCGATAGCGCGCTGCCCAAGACTGGGGACGTCCTGTTTCCATTGACGTGCCAAGTCTTGCGCGTACAGTCGACCTCCACGCTGAGGGACCGACACTTTTCCCGGGTACATCCGAAGGCCACCCCACCCGGAACACCCCCGCCTCCCAACTCATCCATAAGATGTATGGAACCCACCTCCCACTTCCTCCTTCTCCTCCTCCTTCTCCTCTTCCTCCTACTACTACTTCCTCCTCCTCCTCCCCAGGGCCCCATAGGCGTAAGGGGAGGGGGTTTGGCGGGTTCGACAACGTTGCCTGGGCCAGGGCCCCGGCAGTCACATAGGCACACCTTCACTGTAGCAAATCAGAACGGCTTACACGGACTGGGTTTTCCTGTCATGAATTATAACGTCATTGCTCCAGTGTATGTAGCTTACTGTGCCTTGCTGTGTGTGTGTCCTGTGCCTATATGCTATCACGCCTCACTGTCTCCCTCTCCTCTTAATGATAAGTTACGAGCTCCATTACAGTTAACCTCCCGTTAGTTATCAATGGTCACGTAACGCCTCACTCCTTAATATTCGTTCTTGATATCTGCGTCCTTCCCTAGGGCCATAACATATATCCCGGGCGCTTCCGGGAGCCGAGTTTTCTATCGTAAAGAAGTTGAAGTTATGATCATCTACCCAGATTATAGATGCTTAAGGTAATTTTCTTTCCATAATAAGTTTTTCTCTCTCTCTCTCTCTCTCTCTCTCTCTCTCTCTCTCTCTCTCTCTCTCTCTCTCTCTCTCTCTCTCTCTCTCTCTCTCTCTCTCTCTCTCTCTCTCTCTCTCTCTCTCTCTCTCTCTCTCTCTCTCTTCCCTGTTGCGATTGTGAGCTGACGTAAGTTTCCATAATTGTTGAGATCTAAGGAGTTCAGTCTCCTTCCCATTTTCTTTCACTTATGATGGAGGTTAAAGTCGAGATGGAACGTCCACTTGGAGGACGAGCCTTAACTGAAATGTGAAAGTGGTTATAGGATGAAAAAATAAAAGGAAAATAGGGAAAATATTTTCAGATATTCGGAGAAAGGTGAAACAGCTGCTTGTTGACAAGATCTTGGACATATATGTTATGAAATAGAAGATGGAGTCGAGAGTTCCAAAGATTGGGAATGTGAGGAAAGAAACTGATATCAAAACTGCCTTACCTCGAGCTGCATGTGGTCTCACAGTAATTCTATGACGCCGTAGCTTGCCGAGTAATTCCTGGTCTAGCTAATGGCAGGGGCACCCAAAGGGCCCGCTCTTGGGAGTAGAAAACATTAATACGGTATTGAAACAGTATACGTGGCCAGAGAAAAAGAGATTCAAATGTTTGAGGATATGAGAGTTGGGCGAAATTCAAGGATTTTGAAAATTGTAGAAGTCAAAGCAACGGGACGAATGCTAGAGAGGATAGAGCAGTCCCTCTTCCTTGGGATGGGACATGCCATGGCATCTGTCCACGAAGAAGGAAAAGTTTAGGTTTTTTAAACAAAAGAGAAAAGACGAGCTATCGTAGGTGCAAGTTCAGAAGCAGACTCTTTCACTACAAGGGGATGGATACCATCCGGTCCATAAGCCTTGCTTGTGTCCAGAGAGAAAAGTGCTTTTCTGAACAATATGTAGAGAGACTACAGGGAGGAGCACAGGAGTAGTAAAGGGAACATCGGGGTAAAGGAAGGTAAGAGTCACCCAAAGTGGAGCTGGAGGAGGAAAGAGAACCCAAAAATAGAATGTCAGTGTGAGAGACAGCTTTAGCCCGTCAGAACGGTGAAATGAAGAAAATAGTGCAACAGAAGTTGTTAGATATGTCTTTAGCTAAAGACCCAAAAAGACCTAACAGGGGATGAAGAGGGGTGGTTATCACACTTGCTTCGGATAAAGGAACTCTACGCCTCACAGATAACATACTGGTAATGATGATTATATACCAAGATGAAGAATGGATAACTGTCGGAGGAGAGAGAGTTTTATCAAGCCTTACATGTCAGTTCCCTTGCCTGAATTCTTCACTTTACCAAATGACGTTCTAGCTACGTCTCCTCCTTGTATATCACCTGACTGTTATATTTCTCTCTTGTGTCTCCACTGATGATGTGATTATTACACGAAAGTGCACTTGGGAACTTGTGTTTCATTTTCCCCGTGGAGTCATAGGAATATACTTAATTCTAGAGGGAAGTTCAGTGGTCAGAGTGACCTTGTGAGACTGTGACTTCATTCCTCAGCTATCATCAGAGTTCTCATCTCTTATATCTTACGTTATCTTTCATCCTTCCCTTAGTTATCATCAGAGTTCTCACCTCTTATATCTTACGTTATCTTTCATCCTTCCCTCAGTTATCATCAGAGTTCTCATCTCTTATATCTTACGTTATCTTTCATCCTTCCTTCAGTTATCATCAGAGTTCTCATCTTATATCTTACGTTATCTTTCATCCTTCCTTCAGTTATCATCAGAGTTCTCATCTTATATCTTACGTTATCTTTCATCCTTCCTTCAGTTATCATCAGAGTTCTCATCTTATATCTTACGTTATCTTTCATCCTTCCTTCAGTTATCATCAGAGTTCTCATCTTATATCTTACGTTATCTTTCATCCTTCCTTCAGTTATCATCAGAGTTCTCATCTTATATCTTACGTTATCTTTCATCCTTCCTTCAGTTATCATCAGAGTTCTCATCTTATATCTTACGTTATCTTTCATCCTTCCTTCAGTTATCATCTGGAATGTCAGGTCTCCTGAGGCACAGGTAAATCTGAAGATGGCAACTGGTAGGTGAGTATGGTATAGACTCGAGAGGAGGAGGAGGAGGAGGAGGCAGCAGTTCGCTCTCCCTGACCGCATTATACATGTGCTGGTCATTATCCTGGTAATTAGCCTGGGTCCAGTGTTACATATGAGGTCATCACTGGTTAATGAGGCGCCATGGTGTGAATTATGGTGGTGGGGGAGTGAGAACCTGTAGATTCATTTATCTCTTGTTTTTCCTTAACGAATCTTCACTTTTTAAAATGTAGTTCTGGCTTCTTCCTTGATTCTTCCGTCTCTCTCTCTCTCTCTCTCTCTCTCTCTCTCTCTCTCTCTCTCTCTCTCTCTCTCTCTCTCTCTCTCTCTCTCTCTCTCTCTCTCTCTCTCTCTCTCTCTCTCTCTCTCTCTCTCTCTCTCTCTCTCTTCTAGTAACCTCCCTACACGTCAGCATTAGAACCCAATACAAACTCAAATTACATTTCGACATTCAGAACTAAAAGTATATTACGTGAAGTACATTGTTATGTTGTTTTTCTCATATTGAAAGCAACTATGTCAGATTAAAGTCTTCATCAAGTTCACTCCTTGGAGGAGATGCATGATGGTGCTTGGGGATTGTGTGAGTAGTGGGAGATGGCTAAGAAAGCAATACTGACATGCGCAGGAGAAGTGTGTGATATGCAGAGGGGTGGAAGTTGCGGCATTGGAAAGAGGGTAGCGAGTGGTGGAATAAGGAACTGAAATTGCTAGTTAAAGAGGAAAGACTGGTGTATGGGCGTTATCTGTAGGAGAGAAGTGAAAGTGGTTGGGAGATGTGCAAAAGATAATCGCCAGTAGATAAAAAGGAACTTGAATGGGTCCATATAAGAGGGCGAACGAGAGTTGGGGTGAGCATATATCAGGACAATATCAAGACACTTCAGGAAGAATAAGAAAACGCTTTAGAAAAACGATAAGAGTGAAAATAACAGGGCAAATGAAATCAGTGGGGAAAGGGGGCTAATGGTGAAGTGGTGACAGGGAGAGATAAGGCAAAGGTGAGATGAAGAGAGTATGTTGAAGGAATGTTGAATATGTTCGATAACAGAATGAATCTAAGAAGTTGCAAATAGATTTAAGCCTTTGCTTATGTGGCAAACATATGGTGTCCTAGCCTGTATCGTCCATCTCTCTACACGTGTAATATAATCAATCTATTTGTATTCACGTGAGATGGCTCTAGTCCATGAAAGTTTCACGGGATTCGTAAAAACAAAGCTTGAGTCTCCATTCCCAACTCTGCAGGCTGGAAGAGAGGCAGGGACGCCCAGTTCTCTGATTTAGGTTTAACCTGCTGTCCTGTAGCCTCTGATATGCTAACACAAGCTTAGTATATGAGGACTGGAAGCACATTTTAGAATTCAAAAAATACATAATTTCTTATCTTTACATAAATCATTTACTTCTGGAACATTGTCCAGGAGCTGGACAAATCCACCAAGAAAATACTTAGTCAGTACTGTTTTCTATCATGTATTGACACATCGTAAATATGAGTCAAAGAAAAGCTGGATGAAATGGTCCATAAAGATATCCATTGAGACAGTGCATTATGCAGGCATCTCTCAGGGGACAGCAGACTAAAATGCTTCTCGTAAAGGTTACATATTCGAGAGTGGCGTTTTTTACTGCAAGCTTTTAGCATTCCTTTTCATGCGGAAAGTTACAAAGGAATATGCAAATTACAGCTGCAACATTCATAGTGGTTTAGTGACATTATTTCATATGTACAGAAAAATCTTGCCTTAAAACATAAATGAGATGCTGGCACACCTAATGTTTTAAAAGCTTCAAGTTACATGTAAAGGGAAATCCAAGGTGACCAGGGAAGCAATACCTCAGACGGAGGATCCAGGGAATCATCAATGAGGGAGAATAATATTTATGTTTATAGGGATGTAAGAGCCTCCTGGTGACGAGAAATGGATGATGAATGGCGCGTCTGAGTACTGAAAAATGATTTACAATGAGGAAGATTTCATCAGAGAAAAATTGACCGTCAAAGTGTAAGTGAGAAAGGGAGAGAGAAAGGATTAAGCAGGACCATCATGCAAGGGAGAGAGAGAGAGAGAGAGAGAGAGAGAGAGAGAGAGAGAGAGAGAGAGAGAGAGAGAGAGAGAGAGAGAGAGAGAGAGAGAGAGAGAGAGAGAGAGAGAGAGAGAGAGAGAGAGAGAGGCTGGAAGTGATAACTAAGCAACCGAGGATTTGATATGTCCAAAAGAGAATGAGAAGATCGGGATGCGCCATGCCAGACATAACAAGAATATTCCACATGAGACCAAATGGAACCTTGGTGAAGGGTAAGCGACCTTGGTGAAGGGTAAGCGACCTGAGGAAGATTTTATCAAAGAACGAGCAGGGAAAAGGGAGACAATTTCTAGGAAAGAGAAGTTCAGTAATCTTACAGATGTGTTGGGTTCAATTGAGAGGACGTTTGATGGTCAGTCTTGAAATATTCTTATGGGTAAATAATACACTTGTACTGTTGCTCTGAAGGAGATGTGACAAGAAATGATTTTTTTTTTTTTGAGCTGTGTTAACTAGATGTTACGCTCTCCAAATATCCCACTGTGTCATGAATAAATAAAGCGACATTGTTGCAGTCCACGGGGAGTTTGTTGAGTGTGCCTGGTAAGCTACATGGGGGAGTGGTGAGTGAGAGGGTGGTGGCATGCTCAGAGCTTCAGGCTGGGGACGTACAATGTGGCTTTAGGATCGGCAGAGGATGTGAGGATCAAGTGTTTGCTTTGAAGAATGTGAACAAGAAATACTCAGAGATACAGAGCGACCTGTATGTGGCTTTTATGAATCTGGAAAGAGCGTATGATAGAGTTGATAGAGGTGCTCTATGTTGTGACCATATGGTGTAGGAGGAAAGCTGCTGGAAGCAATAACGTGTTTTTATTAAGAGAGTAAAGCGTGTATTTGCGAGTAGGAGGAGAGGAGGGTGAGTTGATCCAGGTGAGGGTGGGTCTGTGTCAAGGGAATGTTGAGTCACAGTGACTGTCTAATTTGTTTATGGATGGGGTAGTGAAGGAGTGGAAAGCAAGGGTTTTGCAGAGAGGAACTGGGATTCAGTCTGTTAGGAGGAGAGGAGTGGCCTGAGAAATCGGTCAGTTGTTGTTTGCTGGTCGCAGATTAAAGTGAGAGACTGCAGAAGCTGGTGCGTGAAAATTAAGAGCAAATGAGAATAAAAACAATTTTATCAGGTTTGGGAGTGAAGAGGAACAGGTTGTTTGCCGTGTGAGTTTGAAACTAGAGAATCTGGAGGAAAGGGTGCGCTGTAGATACGTGAGAGCGGGCATGGCAGCGAGTGGAGGCATGTGGTCCCCAGACTCAGAAACAAGTCTTGTGAGAACAGGGTAAATGACTGGTTATTCAGCTTAGAAAACAAAGAGTTGAGGTGACTTGAGGGATACGTTCTACATCATCAAGGAAGTTGATAACGTCGATCAAAGCAGCTTTTTAATGCTAGATTTGTATAATTTCACGCGTCATGATGAATCAAAACTCGTGGACAAATGTTTTCCTTCGAATGAGGAAATGTGCTCTTTTTTCAAGAACTTTCTTTACAGCCTGAATGAATTAACACAGAGAGTAGTTGAAAGCTGCTCCATCGATATGTACAAGAATAGACTTGAATACTTGCCGTTGGCAGCTCAAGGGTGGGCCGTTTTGATATCTTTTTCTTTCCTTAAATCTCGAAGCTTTGGAACTCTCTACCTTTTCATATCTCTCCCAGTAACTGTGACCTGGCAAACTTCAAAAAACACTTGTTTTACCTTCCTCCGAAATTCGTAATTACTTTCCCTTGTCTCTTCTATTTTCCCTGTCATTAACCTCTTTATATTTCAGTTAAGGCCCGGCCTTGATGTAGACTTCTGTCCATGAGCGAGAATCTGTACAAGCCATCCTGATCTTTACCTTACGAGTCCCTTTGTTGATATGTTCACTTATCTATTTCATGAAGTTAGTGTGGGGCCCAGGATTTTGCAATTCTTCTGGCTCATTATCATGTTACCCTTTTATTGCTATGCCGTTGGGCTCATTTCTCTCTAACGTCAAAAAAAGTGAATATTGTATGATATCTTTTATTCCCCTGACTTTGCCAACTGTTGAGTCTGGATGTCCCTATCTGTACTATTTGAGGGCGCTCGGGAGTTTGTTGTTAGAAACTAATATTTGGGTGTCATCATCTGCGTAGAAAATGTCCATGTTCGTGCTTCCCACTCGAGGTTGAGAAGAGCACTGGTGACAGGACGGTGCCTTGGGGGACCCCGTTTAGTGAAAGGGAAATTTTGGCGACGTTGCAGAAGTGTTGGTGATCGTGGCAGTGCGTTGGCTATGTTGTCATATGTTCCCACCACTTGGGAGTATTACAGAAGACATGGCACGCCCTATCTTGTTTCTGCTTATATACGGTTATTGTGAAAGGCTGTGTCCTCATGAGCTTGCATAGCTTGGGAGTTTTCCTAAGACCACAACATACCTCACTGAAGTTTTAAAAGTTCAGAGTATAACACTCCTCTTTGTGTCGTCATGCGCTCCGACCAGTAGAGCGTGATGATACATCACATGATTATTCCCACATCTGACAGGCACTTTATATAATGTTAGTGTAAGGATATCGAGATACAACACCTTCCATAATTACCTCCAGCTCTTTCATATAATTATAAATATAATGGATGACTCCAACCCTGTGTATAAACTCAGCTAAGACAAAAACTTATATAGTATTGTACTGGTTCAAATTGTCCCCAAATATCAATGATATTCCTCAAGTTTGTTTCCAAATATAATGGATGATTCTCGACCCATCAATATTCTCAGTGATGAAAAGTATTCCATATTTCATTGTGTAAATATTTTTCTTTTTTATGTGTCTGACACAAGCCACCATCTGGCACTCCAAGATTTATACAATTCCAGTCATTACAGCCTCCGACTTGCGTGTACATTTCCAAGTACCATCTGTATTTATAGCCCCAGTGCACGATAAAGTTCATGTATATAGTTCAAGTCATTATATATATATGACTCCGGCCACCCTGTCTAGGCCCAATTCATAAGCGTAACTCCAGCCACCATAGCCACTTGTAGTTGCCTTGCATGGTTCTTCATATGAGTCCAGGTGTATAATACCAGTCCCCATGACCCGTCTTTGCTATCATATGATCTCTGGTTTCCTGGTAATGTTCCAGTTTTTTTCTAGAATTCCAAGCGCCTGTGTGTGTGTGGTTACAGTCATACATACGACTCAGTAAAAACATAGGATTTCAAGACAGTAAATCTCTTCTTCCGACAATGTAAAAACTCCAAACACAAAAAAATGAGTGTATTGTAAGTCTTTTACTTCTAAACAGTACGCATAGTTTCTGCCATGATATATGAGTCTTAGGTATGTATATGATTTGTGTATAATTCACTTCATCATCTATTAATCTGTCACCGATTCACAGCTCCATCCGGCGTATAGAAATATTGATCAGTGACTAATGATTAGTGATTAAAGCCAAATTAGATAATCATAACTACTGTGGAGTTATAGCAGTCCTTTCGTATGTTTATCTTAAAGAAAACTCCCCTGGAGAGCCTCGGTATATAATGTGGGGCACCATGAATAATGTCTACCCCTTGTGTTTACTTCGCCTTATGGGCGACATTTAATTCCAGTAATAACCATCTTCAGTCTGTAATCCACCAAGAATACACCCCTGCAGATCAGCAGGTACGATTCACTTTACTGTCTACAATTACAGATCAATGTAGGTCGTCAAGATCATATGTATATGTATATATGATCATATAATTCTGTTATATGATTCTGTACACGAGGGAAGGCCCAACCCTGACCATCTCAGACGAAAGGTAGAATAAATATGAGGACAAGAAGACTGCAGAGAGTAATATGACCTCCTCTGGTGTGTACTTGAAGACGTGACACTGAAAGGTGAAAAATGAATAAGTAAAATGAATAAGAGAATGATATGAGTTTCTCTGGTGTGTAATTGAAGACCTGACGCTGAAGGGTGAAAAATGTATAAGTAAAATGAATAAGAGAATAATATGAGTTTCTCTGGTGTGTACTTGAAGACCTGACACTGAAGGGTGAAAAAATTATAAGTAAAATGAATGATACAAGAAGGAAGAGAACTCCACAACTTCGCTGTTGAGGAGAGACAAGGAGGTATTGAGATGGTTCATCCTCGTGTGGCTGATCATCCCACAATAACTATGGGAAGAAGATAAAACCTATCGCCAGCCACAGGTCAAGATGTTAAGGGCTGGAACACGTCCAGACAACTCATGAGAACAGTCGTCCAATTCCTGTACAACAAAGAGACAGATGCAACATGACGGCGAACGGACGGAACCAGCTGGTTGACGAGAGGTGAGAGGAAGAGGCAAATGGGAGGGTTCCAGTCCCTCCCGTGGACGATTCCAGTCTCGTAAAAATGTGGTTCCAGGATCTAGAGTCATCATTCCAGCTCAATATATGACTTTACCTCGCTTGTATGAGGCTAGTCCTCATAAAATGAGTCTAGACTCATCGCCTGTTGGCCTCATCGACTGTTGGACTCATCGACTGTTGGACTCATCGACTGTTGGACTCATCAACTGTTGGACTCATCGACTGGTACAGGCCTTGAAGGGAACAGATCCTTCACTCTCTCCTTCACTAACCTGCTGTGTGAGACTCACTCTCTCCTTCACTCACCCGGAGTGTGAGACTCATCTCTCCTTCACTCACCCGCAGTGTGAGACTCACTCTCTCCTTCACTCACCCGCAGTGTGAGACTCATCTCTCCTTCACTCACCCGCAGTGTGAGACTCACTCTCTCCTTCACTCACCCGCAGTGTGAGACTCATCTCTCCTTCACTCACCCGCAGTGTGAGACTCATCTCTCCTTCACTCACCCACAGTGTGAGACTCGTCCTTATGATGTCATCTTATGGTCGTCCTGGAAGTTGTTTCTGCACACTTTACCTCACTTATACTTTACCTCATACTTTGTTTCACTTATACTTCGCTTCACGTACACTTTTCCTCACCTATACTTTACCTCACTCATACTTTACCTCACTTATACTTTATCTCACTTATACTTTACCTCACTTATACTTTACCTCACTTATACTTTACCTAACTTATACTTTACCTCGCTTAAACTTTACCTCACTTATACTTTACCTCACTTATACTTTACCTCACTTATACTTTATCTCACTTATACTTTACCTCATACTTCAGCTGCAGGGGCAGTGTCAGGGCTTCCTCTCATGTACATCGTCTCCCTCAACCATATACCATGTTATGGTTGTTGCTAGGGCTCTGCCCTCACGTGCATTTTGATATACCACGTGAGAGAGAGAGAGAGAGAGAGAGAGAGAGAGAGAGAGAGAGAGAGTCAGGCTATGATCAATCCTGTTCATCTACATCCATCAGCAGAGTGTTGTGGGAGATATTTTTCCTGTTACTTCTGTCTGCATATCTGCACCTCTCTCTCTCTCTCTCTCTCTCTCTCTCTCTCTCTCTCTCTCTCTCTCTCTCTCTCTCTCTCTCTCTCTCTCTCTCTCTCTCTCTCTCTCTCTCTCTCTCTCTCTCTCTCTCTCAACATGGTTATCTGTGCTCCTCTATGCAGTAGTGAGAGCTGTATGAATATGATGGACTTAGTCATCCTTGATAACTAAATCATAAATGTAATCTTCACGTCTTCAATGATTTCTTACTACAAACATTATCATGAGATTCTGGAGCGAGTTTGTATAGCATTCTTCGGGTACTCATTGTTTGTATATATATGTACACTCACCTCTGTCTTGTACCCTTGTGTTTCTACGTCATTCTTCTCCAATTCATAAATTTCTCTTACTTTTAGATCTCATCTTTACAGAAAGTATGACCAAATGCGTAAAGATATCTCAGTTTACCATCATTCTATCCGTTATCAATATGTTTTTGATACATACGTACCATCAGTGCGTTATATATAGTTCACACTGGAACACAAATACATTCTGAAAATTAGATTATGATGTTCGTATTATCACATGGATGAACCTTTTACAATTCTCATTTGTCCAGATTGTTGTAATTTCAGATCAAGAGCATCACAGAACTCGACCTCTGAGGCTTCCTACGTCCCATACTCATCATTTGTGTTTACTAACGTAGAAAATTTTGAATCTGTATTTACTCAAGCGCACAGCCTCCTGCAGCTGACTCTTATACATTTTCTTGTTCGATGAAAACATATCAGGAAATGAATTTTGAATATTCCATGATGGAAATATGATTACGTTTTATGTTTCATTATAATTGTTTATACCTTCGTAAGTTCTCATGTGCCGTCTTGGTTGGCCATAAGGACTATTATCATGAGAGAAGTGGAGGAATTCCTCTCATTTCCACAGTTGGGTCCTTTCTTTTTGCCTCGACCACACAATAGTAGTATTATCAGCTTTTTGTATGTGGATCTCTGTGGTGTCGTGGTTAGCGTTGCTGACCATAATGCATCTATGGGCCGCCCAGAGTCGGGAGCATAGGTTCGAATCCTGGCTGCAGCAGTTGGTCCACAGTCAACCCAGCTGTGCATTTTCCCCTAAAGTTGATCGTTATATTCGGTACCTGGCTAATGATAGGATATATATATATATATATATATATATATATATATATATATATATATATATATATATATATATATATATATATTTTTTTTTTTTTTTTTGGCTTTGTCGCTGTCTCCCGCGTTTGCGAGGTAGCGCAAGGAAACAGACGAAAGAAATGGCCCAACCCACCCCCATACACATGCCTTGATTCAATCCACTGACAGCACGTCAACAACGGGATACCACATCGCTCCAATTCACTCTATTCTTTGCCCTCCTTTCACCCTCCTGCATGTTCAGGCCCCGATCACACAAAATCTTTTTCACTCCATCTTTCCACCTCCAATTTGGTCTCCCTCTTCTCCTCGTTCCCTCCACCTCCGATACATATGTCCTCTTGGTCAATCTTTCCTCACTCATTCTCTCCATGTGACCAAACTATTTCAAAACACCCTCTTCTGCTCTCTCAACCACGCTCTTTTTATTTCCACACATCTCTCTTACCCTTACGTTACTTACTCGATCAAACCACCTCACACCACACATTGTCCTCAAACATCTCATTTCCAGCACATCCATCCTCCTGCGCACAACTCTATCCATAGTCCACGCCTCGCAACCATACAACATTGTTGGAACCACTATTCCTTTTTGCTTTCCGAGATAATGTTCTCGACTTCCACACATTCTTCAAGGCTCCCAGAATTTTCGCCCCCTTCCCCACCCTATGATCCAATTCCGCTTCCATGGTTCCATCCGCTGCCAGATCCACTCCCAGATATCTAAAACACTTCACTTCCTCCAGTTTTTCTCCATTCAAACTCACCTCCCAATTGAATTGACCCTCAACCCTACTGTACCTAATAACCTTGCTCTTATTCACATTTACTCTTAACTTTCTTCTTTTACACACTTTACCAAACTCAGTCACCAGCTTCTGCAGTTTCTCACATGAATCAGCCACCAGCGCTGTATCATCAGCGAACAACAACTGACTCACTTCCCAAGCTCTCTCATCCCCAACAGACTTCATACTTGCCCCTCTTTCCAAAACTCTTGCATTCACCTCCCTAACAACCCCATCCATAAACAAATTAAACAACCATGGAGACATCACACACCCCTGCCGCAAACCTACATTCACTGAGAACCAATCACTTTCCTCTCTTCCTACACGTACACATGCCTTACATCCTCGAGAAAAACTTTTCACTGCTTCTAACAACTTTCCTCCCACACCATATACTCTTAATACCTTCCACAGAGCATCTCTATCAACTCTATCATATGCCTTCTCCAGATCCATAAATGCTACATACAAATCCATTTGCTTTTCTAAGTATTTCTCACATACATTCTTCAAAGCAAACACCTGATCCACACATCCTTTACCACTTCTGAAACCACACTGCTTTTCCCCAATCTGATGCTCTGTACATGCCTTCACCCTCTCAATCAATACCCTCCCATATAATTTGCCAGGAATACTCAACAAACTTATACATATATATATATATATATATATATATATATATATTATATATATATATATATATATATATATATATATATATATATATATATATATATATATATATATATATATATATATATATATATATATATATATATATATATATATATATATATATATATATATATATATATATATATATATATATTTTTTTTTTTTTTTTTTTTTTTATACTTTGTCGCTGTCTCCCGCGTTTGCGAGGTAGCGCAAGGAAACAGACGAAAGAAATGGCCCAACCCCCCCCCATACACATGTACATACACACGTCCACACACGCAAATATACATACCTACACAGCTTTCCATGGTTTACCCCAGACGCTTCACATGCCTTGATTCAATCCACTGACAGCACGTCAACCCCTGTATACCACATGACTCCAATTCACTCTATTCCTTGCCCTCCTTTCACCCTCCTGCATGTTCAGGCCCCGATCACACAAAATCTTTTTCACTCCATCTTTCCACCTCCACTTTGGTCTCCCTCTTCTCCTCGTTCCCTCCACCTCCGACACATATATCCTCTTGGTCAATCTCTCCTCACTCATTCTCTCCATGTGCCCAAACCATTTCAAAACACCCTCTTCTGCTCTCTCAACCACGCTCTTTCCATTTCCACACATCTCTCTTACCCTTACGTTACTTACTCGATCAAACCACCTCACACCACACATTGTCCTCAAACATCTCATTTCCAGCACATCCATCCTCCTGCGCACATCTCTATCCATAGCCCACGCCTCGCAACCATACAACATTGTTGGAACCACTATTCCCTCAAACATACCCATTTTTGCTTTCCGAGATAATGTTCTCGACTTCCACACATTTTTCAAGGCTCCCAAAATTTTCGCCCCCTCCCCCACCCTATGATCCACTTCCGCTTCCATGGTTCCATCCGCTGACAGATCCACTCCCAGATATCTAAAACACTTCACTTCCTCCAGTTTTTCTCCATTCAAACTCACCTCCCAATTGACTTGACCCTCACCCCTACTGTACCTAATAACCTTGCTCTTATTCACATTTACTCTCAACTTTCTTCTTCCACACACTTTACCAAACTCAGTCACCAGCTTCTGCAGTTTCTCACATGAATCAGCCACCAGCGCTGTATCATCAGCGAACAACAACTGACTCACTTCCCAAGCTCTCTCATCCCCAACAGACTTCATACTTGCCCCTCTTTCCAAAACTCTTGCATTTACCTCCCTTACAACCCCATCCATAAACAAATTAAACAACCATGGAGACATCACACACCCCTGCCGCAAACCTACATTCACTGAGAACCAATCACTTTCCTCTCTTCCTACACGTACACATGCCTTACATCCTCGATAAAAACTTTTCACTGCTTCTAACAACTTGCCTCCCACACCATATATTCTTAATACCTTCCACAGAGCATCTCTATCAACTCTATCATATGCCTTCTCCAGATCCATAAATGCTACATACAAATCCATTTGCTTTTCTAAGTATTTCTCACATACATTCTTCAAAGCAAACACCTGATCCACACATCCTCTACCACTTCTGAAACCGCACTGCTCTTCCCCAATCTGATGCTCTGTACATGCCTTCACCCTCTCAATCAATACCCTCCCATATAATTTACCAGGAACACTCAACAAACTTACACCTCTGTAATTTGAGCACTCACTCTTATCCCCTTTGCCTTTGTACATATATATATATATATATATATATATATATATATATATATATATATATATATATATATATATATATATATATATATATATATATATATATATATATATATATATATATATATATATATATATATATATATATATATATATATATATATATATTATATATATATATATATATATATATATATATATATATATATATATATATATATATATATATATATATATATATATATATATATATATATATATATATATATATATATATATATATATATATATATATATATATATATATATATATATATATATATATATATATATATATATATATATATATATATATATATATATATATATATATATATATATATATATATATATATATATATATATATATATATATATATATATATATATATATATATATATATATATATATATATATATATATATATATATATATATATATATATATATATATATATATATATATATATATATATATATATATATATATATATATATATATATATATATATATATATATATATATATATATATATATATATATATATATATATATATATATATATATATATATATATATATATATATATATATATATATATATATATATATATATATATATATATATATATATATATATATATATATATATATATATATATATATATATATATATATATATATATATATATATATATATATATATATATATATATATATATATATATATATATATATATATATATATATATATATATATTTATATATATTATATATATAATATATATATATATATCTATATATATATATATATTTTTTTTTTTTTTTTTGGCTTTGTCGCTGTCTCCCGCGTTTGCGAGGTAGCGCAAGGAAACAGACGAAAGAAATGGCCCAACCCACCCCCATGACCCATGCCTCTTGATTCCATCCACTCTGACAGCACGTCAACCCCTGTATCCACATGACTCCATTTCACTTTTTTCCTTGCCCTCCTTTCACCCTCCTGCATGTTCAGGCCCGATCAACAAAATCTTTTTCACTCCATCTTTCCACCTCCACTTTGGTCTCCCTCTTCTCCTCGTTTCCTCCACTCCGATAAATATGTCCTCTGGTTCAATCTTTCCTCACTCATTCTCTCCATTGTGACCAACCTATTTCATAAACACCCTCTTCTGCTCTCTCAACCACGCTCTTTCCATTTCCACCACATCTCTCTTACCCTTACGTTACCTTACTCGATCAAAACCACCCTCAACACACTTTGTCCTCAAACATCTCATTTCCAGCACATCCATCTCCTGCGCACAACTCTATCCATAGTCCACGCCTCGCAACCATACAACATTGTTGGAACCACTATTCCCTCAAACATTACCCATTTTTGCTTTCCGAGATAATGTGTTTCGACTTCCACACATTTTTCAAGGCTCCCAAAATTTTCGCCACCTCCCCACCCTAGATCCACTTCCGCTTCCATGGTTCCATCCGCTTGACAGATCCACTCCAGATATCTTAAAACACTTCACTTCCTCCAGTTTTTCTCCATTCAAACTCAGCCTCCCTATTGACTTACCCCTGACATAATCAACACTGGCTGAAGAAGCGGTAATCTGGTTGGAATCAATAGTAAGAAGAACTATACCTACTTATGTCTCTTTCTACATCTCACTCGTTTCCCACAACCCAACGTCAGAACGCTACAGTTCAACCCTGCTATAACAAATATGAGGAGCATAAACTGGAGACCACAAATCATAAGAAGTACAAAGTTGATTTACCAAAAGTAAGTGGTGTATAGAGGCAAAAAAAAGGCACAAAATCGATTTATCAAATGTAAGTAGTGTATTCAAGCAGTAAAAGAAAAAGCCAAGGAAAACCTAAGACTCATTGGCAAAGCAATCGCAATGGTCTTATAGTTTCGTCTAATTTATTCTTATGATGAGTCATTCCATGTTGTAATAACTTTCAGGATTGGTAATAACGCCTGATGATATAAGAATAGTGAGAAAGATACGAGATTGTTGGCTTGAAAATACTAATGATCTTCACGTTGCTCTTGACAGGCAAATGGGGAATGATATCTTCAATGAAAACAATATAAACATGCCTTGAAAAAGCTCCATCAAAAATACTGGAAGTTATAGACAATAGAAGTTTATGTATTTCCACGTAGCAGACGGTCGTTTTCTAAAATTTATCTATAATGGTGAAAGAATGAAATAAAGATATGTTCGTTTTCTAAAAAAAGAAAAGGAACTCAAAGAGAATATGATCAACATGATAGAGGAACTCATGAAAATTTGCGTAGCATAACTTGGAGCTTTATATGATAAACAGTAGCGCAATCTGTATATTGTTAAATGCAACAAAAAGAAATACAATGACTATGCTAGAAACAAGAGAGGTTATGAGCCACTCAGCTGATCTATCAGTTATGGAAAACGGTGAGTTGGTGCAAGACAATGGAGGTGTGGCAAGGGCCTTACATGGTTTGTCCTTTCCTTGTCTGTATTCACTGTTAAAGACACAAGACAATTCACGATTCCGGTCCTATGGTTTGAAAATAAAAAACATTTTACAGCATACTGATGTAGAAGAAGTTAAACTTTCAGCAACAAATTGTATAAAAGTGAAGAAAACGGTTGTTATTCTAAGACAATGAAAGAATTGCAAAATTAGGTAGTTAAGCCGTTGATTGCACTCTTCAGTAAGTCAATCGGTATGTGGAAAGTTACAGATGTTCTGAAGTCTTACTGTATTATCACCCGATAATGAAGAAAAATAAGTTCCCACTGTAAATCATTGACCAGTTTGGTTAACGTCTGTAGAATGGTAAACTTATCAAATCCAGCATTCGAGATGAGACTGAAAATCATTTAGCTCCTCGCTTAGTAAACGATTTTCAGCATGGCTTCCAGAAAATCGTTCATATCTAATAAATTTGCTTGATATCTTTTACGATATTATAAACAAATGATGAAAGTAAAGCGGTTTATGTCATACTTTTGGATTATAAGAGAGCGTTTAATGAATAAAGTTCGGCATCAAAGATCACTAGCAACAGTTCAGTCATATGGTATAGATGGGGTTGCAACAGTTCAGTCATATGGTATAGATGGGATTGCAACACTTCAGTCATATGGTATAGATGGGGTTGCAACAGTTCAGTCATATGGTATAGATGGGGATTGCAACAGTTCAGTCATATGCTATAGATGGGATTGCAACAGTTCAGTCATATGGTATAGGTGGGGTTGCAACTGTTCAGTCATATGGTATAGATGGGGTTGCAACAGTTCAGTCATATGGTATAGATGGGGTTGCAACAGTTCAGTCATATGGTATAGATGGGGTTGCAACACTTCAGTCGCGTGGTATAGTGTTTACTGTTTCAGTGATTAGAGAAATGGTGGATGATTATCCGTACTGCTAGAGTAGTGATTATTGATCAATCCTCGGAGTGGTTGATCAGTTAGCCTAACTCGGCCTTCTCAACCCACAAAGGCTACAGTTGCTTTCTTAGTCGATATTAGGACGACTCTCTGTCCTGCAGCGGGGTAAGACTGGGCGACACTGAAACCCAAAAATAACTGAAAATGTGGCCATGATTTCCCGAGGGTCTTAGACCAAGACGATTCCAGTTTTTGGTCAACCCGAGTCTTTCATCTTGTCACAGAATTCGTCTTTGATTAATCTGGAAAATCCCTGTTCCAGCGAGAACGATGCCCAATTAATCTGAAAAGATTCTGTTCCAGCGAAAGTGTTCCCAGTCATTGTGTCAAGGTCCTGCTCGGACAAGAACTGAATGTCACGAAGTCGTCGGGTAGAAACTTACAGCCGTGGTAATGACGAGTTATAAACTGTTAAAATCTGATCATGAAAATCTCATAAGGGCAACATTAACTCAGGTCAAAATCACATTTTTCTTAGTGATAGGAATTCACATTTCTGTTTTATTTTCTTTCGTGTATTTTGTGATCTTTTCAGTGTGGGATCAAAGACTTGAACAAGACAGACTGACCGAAGTATACATTTGCATATGATAGTAAGTGGAATAGACTGATTGAAACATAATTTGCATATGATACCCAGTCGGTCGTCTCTCTTTACTAATATGGCAATCATGGCATTTGAAACCTTTGTTAACCATTCATGTCATTCATATCAAGCACTGGAGCCACACCCTTCCAAAAATTCCTTCTACAAAGGATCCCAACTATCCCTGCTGCAGTTTGGAGCCCAGCCTCGTACTGCCCTCGGTCGTCATACCCACACATCTTACACATTCACACACATTATTACCCACTGATGGCCCAAGCTATCATCTCTCAACTACTCATGAAAAACTGGTGACATTAAGCATCACCCTGGACCACTAGTATACCTCTGCCCACAGTGACACACATACATGTCACCAAAATGAACTACTCCACCGGATGCTCCAACTACACTGAGTGGTATCATCTCCACTGCACTTCACTGTCATCTATGAGGGACAATTCAGAACAATGAAAATGCAGCAACCACTTAGACAGTAACTCCCAGAATCCCACCACGAACTACACTCCCTCACCTCCAGCACAAACTCCCAACATACAACATCACAGAACGCATACTCTCACGTTTCACAAACAAACCATTCTCCTACACAGAAGCCCAGTGACAAACTAAAATATCTTGCAACTCCTTACCGATGGCATCAAGAACAGACACACAGAAGAACTCAACCAATTCAAAGAACACACCATCCTAATAGCCCTCATCCAAGAAACTAGACTCACACCCAGATCTACTCTCCAGCCTCTCTGGAATCACACAGCTCTAAGAAACGACAAGCAAGCACAAAGAAGGCTCATAAAACTTGTCAGCCAAGCCATACCTCTCTCCAACACCAATGACCCCACAAAACAGCTCTCACAAAAGGACAATTCCCAAGGAAAATAATCCATAAATATAATTCACAGTAACAATTATAGTTTAATCAACCACTACATATGCACCCATGCTCATGTACACTCAACTGCAAAGCACTGATAGCGCGCCCGACACCTCTCTCTATGGAGAGTTCAACACCTATCATTCAACCTGGCTCAACACACACACACACACACACACACACACACACACACACACACACACATGATCTCCTCATAAACCATCTGCAACTTCTCGATATCCATCAGCCTCTCTCGCCAGACATCACATGCTGCTCACCAACGCCACACACAAACACTAGCTGGAGCACGCCACCACGAACTACCCTCTGGCCACTTGCCTATCCTAGTAACACTCCATCTAGCCCACCCAATCAACACAACCACCAAAATACTTACTGGTCAGCCTTCATACAATACATAGAAACAAAAGCTCATCCCTTGATCATGTATAACTTCATCACATCTTCAACCCAGCCAGCAAAATGCACATGACACAAGTGCGCAGAAAGAAATATGAGCCAAAATTCTCCCCATGAAAGAAACCAGCTCTGACACAGCCCCTTTCCATTAGAAGAAATCAGAGAACAAACCATATTATAAAATAAGCCATTACTAACCTAGTAATTGAAATACAAACCGAAAACTGGCACTCCTTTCTCAAAACAGGGAATCACAGAACCCAAATAATCTGCTTTGGCACACCAGAGCTGCTCACATTCATGAAACATCCCTGACCCTTTCCAATGGTATCCTCCTCCCAAAGAACGCAAAAAAGAAATGAAACAGAACTCATAAAAAACCTCTAAACGTGAGTCACGAAAATTCCACACAAAATGCATCCAGGAAAATACTGACCACTCACCCTTCCCTCCCACTGATACAAGCAATGTAATTAAAACATGAAAGAGCTGTCTTACTTCAGTATCTGAAAACATGTCGAACTTTAACATTAAATTCTAAGGCTCATTTGCAATCCAAACACTTACAGATATTTTCGACTACCCTTTGGCTACACAATAAGTCCCTAACATTTGGAGACTTACTTATTGATCCTAATCCTGAAACCCTCCAAAAAAAACACCCAACTCCCCCTCCTCTTACCGACCTATAAAACTTCTCACCACAGAATCCAAACTCTGAAAAATAAATGATCCACAACAGAATAAAATAAAACATCCCCTACTCATACACACAACATGGCTGCAGAGCTACACACTCTGAACCAGCACGACATATCCGAGATGGATTGAAAAAAACCACAACCCCACAGCATTAATGGCAAAACACATTAAGAAAGCCTTTGACCCAATCCCCTGACGCATCTTCACACACAAAAAATTGACACCACTCTCCACAAAATAACAAAAAGGTAGTCGGTCAATTTCATATCAAACCACCTTGCCAGCCAGAGTCACTTAACAATGACTTCACTTCCAAAACACTTAAAAACTCACACTAGAGTTCCGCAGCTTCCCAAAGGAGCAGTTCTTTCTCCAACTCTCTTCAGTTTCTTCCTCCGCGGCCACACATCACCTCAGGCGAAACTCGACGTGAAGGTTCCTTCGTATGCAGACAAGACAATACAATCACATCACAACACCCGAAGACAGTAGCAGACACATCAAACATCCAGCACTATATTACACCAAGCAAAGGCAGGAGAACACCTCATTAATGCAACAGCGAGAGTTGGACACTAGTTAGTGTGTAATTAGTAACTAAAATTAGATCAGACACGTTGGCTGGTCTATGGTGCCAGGAAATTAAGTGCACGTTATCACTCCTGATGTAATATCGGTTGGCCGAGGACGGGGGTGCCAGACGTAGAGATAAGGGAAGATAGGGCGGGATATGGTTTTAAAAACAGTGATGTGAAGAACAGATCGCTTGACAAACGACAGATATTCACCATGAAATATATCTAAGCTTGCACAAGTATTGCGAAAGTTTTAAGCGTGGAAATACATCGGAAAAACATGGCCGAATGGATTTATATGTATACGCACCATGTCAATACTTACTTATAGATTCCTAGAACACAAGACTGATGAAACGTGGTTAAATAGCTCGATAGCGAAAGAAAAGACAGTTCCTGGCAGATTCCATATATACGAAACGAGTTTGCTTTCATATATCCACGTAGCTAAAGGCACAGCGGTACGTATAGCACAAGATACAGACAGGCTCGAGTGGCCAGCTCAACTGAGTGAGTGGGTTATGCGCCAAACTGAAGTAGGACAACTGATACTAGTGCTGCCGGGCAGTGACTCTTCTGTGGCTCTAGTTCTGTAGGCTTTGTTTACATCCAGTGAGGGTAATTGGCAGGATTCACTTACCCAAGTTTGCGGTAACGCTCTTGCTGGATCTTCCAAGGATTCAGCTAACGGTCATATGGGTATCAAAAAAAAAATGAAATGACCTTCCCAAGTCCCGGGCGGTAAAGGGGGACCTATAACATTTGCAGGTAGGAAACGCGGGTACCTGATCTAACTTGGAGATATGAAACAATTAGAACGACCGCCAATGATGGAGAGGTGGAGTGACAGATGCAGTAGTTCTTAAAGAAAGGTGATGAACATGAATGTGTAACATTGTACGTGAAGTAAGATGAATTATGTGATACTCCAAAAGACATCATGAAAGCAAACGTGATATATTTCAACGAAGCCAGAGCTTCTGCTAAGTTGAACACACGAGTAACTCCGAAATTTCAACACTGGAACTTTAGATTACTGTGTGTTATACACTAAGTAATGATGACCCTAAAGACTAGAAGAAGTTCTTTGATGGTCTACAAGGAACGGTTAGTGACATCTCAAACGGGATATTTCACTAGGCCTCTCAATGGGAGGGCTTCACTCTACACATTAAGATATCTACATATGTGAAAAAAATTCTCTGAATAGGTATGTTACAGCAATCAACCTAACCCAGCTGTTTCTAAAGAGAGTCGACACACACTCCTTGATAATCGGACCCTTAACTGATGTTTAATGTTAAAGCTAATCTCCAGCTGAAGCTTAAAGCCCAGAAGGTAGTTTTCCTTTTGGGATGAAATGCCAAAGAAAGCTACGAGGCTTTCCTGTTACTTGGGAATGCAATATCGTACGCGTAATCTAATTCGGCTTATTTATTCTCTACCCAGTAAACTCTTCCGTTGTATCCCTCACTCTCTCCTAATTTGATCATCATTTTGCACAGCAGACAGAAACGGGGAGATGACACTACCTACCTTGCAAGACCCGACTTTCATTAAGGTCTGAAGATAATTCTTCATTGAAGTTCGTCTAACATTTCCTGCCAATATTTTCCCAGTCTGTCAGTCAGTTATACTTCTCAAAGCAGCCAATAGTTGTAGAGGTCCTGAGTGCTGGTCAGCAGACATTTACAGTGAAGCTGTGGAGGTCCATCCAGAGTGCTGGTCAGTAGACATTTACAGTGAAGCTGTGGAGGTCCGTCCTGAGTGCTGGTCAGTAGACATTTACAGTGAAGCTGTGGAGGTCCGCCATCCAGAGTGCTGGTCAGTAGACATTTACAGTGAAGCTGTGGAGGTCCGTCCAGAGTGCTGGTCAGTAGACATTTACAGTGATATTCGTGACCTCACTGAAATCCAACAGTTTGCTAGTGGATAAATCTGACAAACGCTTTATAGACTCTTTAACTCCAGTTTGGGAGGAAGGATTAATTAGGACGACTTCGCAAACTCAGTCTGAATGGTGGGAAAAGAATGGTGGTAGTGGATGAAAACTTGGAGCTGGATGAAACATGATGATTCATCGGAAGTGGATGAGTCCACAGGTGAGTACCTCGGGGAAAATAGGGGTGCCGATTTAGTAAGTTAGATTAGCATGCTGTTAGATGTATGTATGACCCATGATGAAGTACCCGAAGACTAGTAGAGTGGATGGATAATGTCCTGGCAAAGAGGCAAAGAAAACGATAACAAGCGATCGAATCGTAGACATCTGAGAATGAGCAGTGTACTTGATAAGGTGTGAGGGAAAGAGGTGATTGTGAGAGTGGCCTTAAACACACAGGGACAAGCAATATAGAGGCATAAAGTGTCTGAACAAGGTGTTCGCCTCGAAGAATATGTGTGTGACATACTTAAAGAAAGGCACAATGACACTTGTGGCTCTGATGGATCTGCAAAAAAAAAAAGGATATCGCTGAGTACGATTAATGAGACAAGGAAATTAGCAACGCAAATTGGCTTAGTCCCTCCCCGATATTTTGATGATCAGGCAGCCACGTAAACTATCATCCGGAGTTTACCTGCCGCAGTACCTGTAGCTGACTGGATTTTCCGCGCCCAGTTGTTTGAGAGAGAGAGAGAGAGAGAGAGAGAGAGAGAGAGAGAGAGAGAGAGAGAGAGAGAGAGAGAGGTGCTACCACCCAGTAAACAGCTCGTAGCATAGAATTTCATATTTTTCATTTCATAATAAAACTAATATAGTTTTGTTGTTATCAAGCTTTTAAACAACGATTTTCTTTTTTTCAAATTTGCAAAAAAAGAAAATATATGTAAAAGCAGTTAGCGTGTGTGTTGCTATTTGTGATTAATATCTATATGTTGCAGGGAGAGAGTTTTACATATGTATTTCCCTGTCTGTCAACCTTGTATATATGTGCTATGTCCTCACTCCTGTGTATGTATGCACACACACTACACAAACACACACACACACACACACACACACACACACACACACACACACACCCTCGCGGGAAGATGAACAGCTGGGTGGACTTTGGACCAAATGCCGCGACTAGGAATCGAACCTATGTGGGTTTGGTACCAGGCGGCCCGTGCATACTTGATAGTCAGTACTGCTAACCGCAGCACAGCAGAGGTTGGATGTGTGTGTGTGTGTGTGTGTGTGTGTATGTGTGTGTGTGTGTGTGTGTGTGTGTGTCAATGTTTAGTCGTATACCCATGAATACATACTAAAACTATATGTCTTGCCTGTTTGCGTACATATAAAAGCTAATGTTACGGTGTCAAACTAATTTTGACGAGGATACTCATTTCCTGCACTACATCGTCTTTCAAACTCACCACCACACTATCCCCACATCTCTGTACGCCCTCAAACACCCACCACCACACAATCCCCACATCTCTGTACGCTCTCAAACCCATTACCACACAATCCCCACATCTCTGTACGCCCTCAAACACCCACCACACAATCCCCACATCTCTGTACGATCTCAAACACCTACCACACAATCCCCACATCTCTGTACGCCCTCAAATCCACTACCACACGATACCCACATCTCTGTACGACCTCAAACACCCACCACACGATACCCACATCTCTGTACGCTCTCAAACACCCACCACCACACAATCCCCACATCTCTGTATGCCCTCAAACCCACCACCACACAATCCCCACACCTCTGTACGCCCTCAAACCCACTACCACACAATCCCCACATATCTGTACGCCCTCAAACACCCACCACACAATCCCCACACCTCTGTACGCTCTCAAACACCCACCACACAATCCCCACACCTCTGTACGCCCTCCGCCAGCCACTTCAACACCAGAAATAACAACCAGCCACATAAATGTTTCTCGCACCATAGACCAGCGAACATCTGATCTAATTTCAGATACCACAAAGCGATATCGCTTATCCAACTTTCGCTATCAGAGGAAACTGAAGCCTTCCGCAGTTATGATATGAAAAGAATTGATGTTGATAGGAAAAGGTCGATCTTTTTCACAATTATGATCAATTTACGGATTTTCGTATGATTTCGTATTTGGTTCCAAAAATATACGTGTCTTAGAACTAATATATATATATATATATATATATATATATATATATATATATATATATATATATATATATATATATATATATATATATATATATATATATATATATATATATATATATATATATATATTATTTTTTCATTATACTTTGTCGCTGTCTCCCGCGTTTGCGAGGTAGCGCAAGGAAACAGACGAAAGAAATGGCCCAACCCCCCCCCCCCCATACACATGTATATATATACGTCCACACACGCAAATATACATACCTACACAGCTTTCCATGGTTTACCCCAGACGCTTCACATGCCTTGATTCAATCCACTGACAGCACGTCAACCCCGGTATACCACATCGCTCCAATTCACTCTATTCCTTGCCCTCCTTTCACCCTCCTGCATGTTCAAGCCCCGATCACACAAAATCTTTTTCACTCCATCTTTCCACCTCCAATTTGGTCTCCCTCTTCTCCTCGTTCCCTCCACCTCCGACACATATATCCTCTTGGTCAATCTTTCCTCACTCATTCTCTCCATGTGCCCAAACCACTTCAAAACACCCTCTTCTGCTCTCTCAACCACGCTCTTTTTATTTCCACACATCTCTCTTACCCTTACGTTACTCACTCGATCAAACCACCTCACACCACACATTGTCCTCAAACATCTCATTTCCAGCACATCCATCCTCCTGCGCACAACTCTATCCATAGCCCACGCCTCGCAACCATACAACATTGTTGGAACCACTATTCCTTCAAACATACCCATTTTTGCTTTCCGAGATAATATTCTCGACTTCCACACATTCTTCAAGGCTCCCAGAATTTTCGCCCCCTCCCCCACCCTATGATCCACTTCCGCTTCCATGGTTCCATCCGCTGCCAGATCCACTCCCAGATATCTAAAACACTTCACTTCCTCCAGTTTTTCTCCATTCAAACTCACCTCCCAATTGACTTGACCCTCAACCCTACTGTACCTAATAACCTTGCTCTTATTCACATTTACTCTTAACTTTCTTCTTCCACACACTTTACCAAACTCAGTCGCCAGCTTCAGCAGTTTCTCACATGAATCAGCCACCAGCGCTGTATCATCAGCGAACAACAACTGACTCACTTTCCAAGCTCTCTCATCCCCAACAGACTTCATACTTGCCCCTCTTTCCAAAACTCTTGCATTTACCTCCCTAACAACCCCATCCATAAACAAATTAAACAACCATGGAGACATCACACACCCCTGCCGCAAACCTACATTCACTGAGAACCAATCACTTTCCTCTCTTCCTACACGTACACATGCCTTACATCCTCGATAAAAACTTTTCACTGCTTCTAACATATAACATATAACATATAACATGAAAAAGACACATAGAAAAGATGATGATTTATCCAGTACTAGTAGGATTCGAACCCAGTCCTACCTCACGGCAGGCCGGTACCCCATAAATTGGACCACCAGGTGACTTAGACTGACCACTGGTCCATGAGATCCCCTGAGAGGCTGGGGAAGCCCCACGATCACACGGGTCTTCCTAGGCGGCATTCCATCAATCCTCCAAAACTACGAAAAAGTCTATATTTCTTTACTGCATCTTATTACATATATTATTTCTTACTTTGACTCTATCTTACTTTTATCATTGGTAAGTTGTAACAACATCATAGGTTGTCCTACACGGGTCAGATGCTTGATGAACTTATTTCATGACAGTAACACTCATTTACTGTCATATACACGTATGAAAACATAATTACATCGTGACCTTTAACCTTCCCCTTAATGTAATTGGTTCAGGCTAATTCATCCAATAGTTTCAATGTAATATTTCACCCTCACTTTAAAGAAACTACTTCAGCCTGATTTATCTGTACGAATTAACTCACTTCACACACTAATAAAGAAAAGATTTAATGTATCCTTAATACGAATTTACCCACATTCTCTCCTTACAATACGCGTCGACTCAGACAATCCACACCCACAGTCTTTGTACATTTGATTACTTCAGTCCTGAAACGGTAAGGCTGTAATGAGAGAGATACTATCTCAATATTCTATCTTTTGTTACCTTACATATCTGCATGGAAGTGGAAGGGTGATGGTCAGTTTCAGTGCTAGATTCCCTCTCATAAAGACATAAATTTCAAACTTCTCAATCGTGCATAGTAATGCCAAGCACTATCTCCAAAGACATATGCAACTTAGCACTCCATATATGCGATTGGAAACTTCCTCACCTTCGAGTTCTCGCATCTAAACGGATTCTGACCCACTGTGAAAAGCATCTGCCCATAGTGTGAATGGAGCAGTTAAATCAGGCAGGCATATAATTGGTACTTGGTCTGGCGTGGTTCAAATTCATATACTTTTTCCCTAAAGATCCTCAATCCTTTCAGATCTAATAAGATTTGACTTTTCCTTACGAATTTTGTAAGTTAATGATGTGACAACAGTGGCGAAATTGGGTACAGACATCCTACTGTAACCTGTTCATCCTGAAATGGCTCACAGTTGTTTGTCGTAGATGTTGAAGCCTCTCTCTTAGGTATGAGTATTTCTCGTAATGGTTCCAACTGACACTTTCCAGCATTAATAAACCACTATTTCACAGCCCGTGACACAATTAGAGCTTTCAGGTTTGCCTGACCTGGTCCAACGAACCAACAGCTCTTTCAAGGATGTCAGATGTTTTGCTCCCTCAGCTGCGAGAGTAAATTAGAATGTCGTCACTGAAATTACCCACGCCATTCATCTCTCCTGAGAAATTATACAATATGCGACGAAAACGTGCAGGAGCATCAAGCAAGCCAAATGGTATAGTAAGATTTGATGATGGCCATCTGGAGTGACAAAAGCAGCTAAGATTTAGCCTCATTTGCAGCTAAGAATTTAGCCTCATTTGCAGCCAAGAATTTAGCCTCATCTGCTTATGGTACCTTCCACCATCCTTTTGTCCAACCTACCTAGGTATCAAAGTACATCACTTTGGATAACTTTGACAAAATCTCATATAGATCTGGAATCAGTTCGGCATCATGTATAATTACTGAATTTTGCCTTCCTGAAGTTACATCAAAATTCATTACTACCATTCTTCATCTTTCCTTGGTTCCTCCCTGTCTTGAAAGTACATCTGTCAATTCTTCTGTCATCTATGAAGCTTCTTGGTGTTTAACGGATCATCCTCCGGGTATCAGTGTGTGTAGTCTAACATCGTGAGGATAGATATATTCCCCTTCGGGCATCCTGGTACGATCGGACCCACAGTGTTGACCGCCAGCTGAGGAGATGGTTCGTCTGTCATTGGAGTACTTCCTCATGGTAACTCTTTCATAGCTCCCTCTGGTATGGAGTGTTGACACACACCCACATGCCCTGCAGTACCTTAGATCATCAGCACGTACACTTGACCAAACTAAGAAATGATGTGAAGTCTTATCTTAAGTCGTCTTCCAAGTTCCTAAATGACCACGAAAATAGACCCATGGATTATATGTAGTGCCTGAGTCTTGAACTTAATTGGCACCACAAACCTGGTGTTGCTAGTGTCTTTTATCCGATGTAAGTTCCATGTATAACACACACTTACTTATACACAGCCTCAAACTCCTTATCTTGCTCATTTGTCCTCGTTTCCCCAGACGTCCTCATAGTTCTTCGGCAATTCGTCTCTCGTAACGACATCGGTTATTGGCTGTGAGGCAATTAACGGAGGTCGCGGCTCGCTCGCTTCCCTTCGCTGGCTCTTGGTTTCCACAGCACACATTTCCTGGCCTAATTGTCTCCAGGGAGGATCAGGGTCGCCTGCAGGCTCGCTCGGGAGGTTGCCTGGAATTAAGTCGGGTCCTGAGTTAGTCAGGCACAACACCTCTAACTCTCCTACGTGGTGTGGTGCCTCCACCATAACATGAGCCGCTGGAACACTCTCTCCGTAGTCCCATGTAACAGGTCAAGAGTTCTTATCTCACCTGTACATTGGTCGTTATCCACCAAGCCACGACGGGCAACTGAATGCGCTAATAAAAGGCCCATCTCATTAGCGCTATCTATATATCCCAGCCTGAGCTATGTACCCGTTCTATCGACCTACTCCCCTTAGCGAGGATGATCAGAAGGGTTAACTGTAGACCGACTGCCGTAACCAGCATTCGGACCTTTGCGCTCGACCCTGGGCGGCCCGTGAATGCGTCAGAGTCAGCAACGCTAACAGCTACACCACGGACGTCCACTACTGCTGTTCAGCAACCTGTGTCTCTCAGCATCACCGCCAGTCTTCTAAACCTTGTATCATTCTACTCCTAACTCCACACAGGGCAACTAAAACTGGAAGTGGCCGACGTCTTTATAACTTTATGAAGTTTCCTCCTTTGAAGCAGTGAACTCCTATGGTGATCTGTCCATATGTATATAGTGACATTCTTTCTTGGTTGAGTGTCATATCGTACCTCTCCCACTCGTCCATGGTTGGGCCATCCTGAAATGGCTCCGACCCCTGGTCCAGTCTTCTCTATTTCTATCCAGCAGCTTACTCCGTCCCTTACCCTTAGGCTGCTCGCTCTGTAGTTCGTATACCTACGGTCTTGCCAGCTTATCTTGCCAGTTTACCTTGCCAGCCTACCTTGCCAGCTTACCTACCTCCTGTCGTAAAGTGCGGCAATTTCTGGTTGTGTGTGTCTGTATCTCCCACACGACATAGCTAAGTGCCAGACACAGTTGACATGACTTCAGTCAGTCATCTCATCCGGTCGGTACCTTTACTTACTTTTGGGGAATACGCAAAACTTGCCTTGAGGGAAGGTTCATTAATGTTAAACCCATAATCTTCTATCCTCCCCTTGCCTCCACATCTTGGCCAGCATGTTCTGCCCTTTTCGGTACATCAGAGGGCTTACGGTCACGGACAAATAAAAGGACCTCCTGGGAACAACCACTATAGTACTACTCAGTCAATACTAGAATTAATAAACATTCGTAGGCAGTTCTACTGTTCTCTACCATTATCCATTCCTGCATATCATTACGCATCCTAGTAAAAAAAAAAGGTGTGGCCATCTCTCTTCTTTCAGGCGTTGATGCAGAGAAGTTCTGGAGATCTTCCTTTGACCGCAAGGCTGAACGTCTTCAACAAAGACTCCTTGATGGTGTTGCACACAGCTGCTTCTCCAACAACACGTATCCAAGGCTTCACCCATCAGTACAGACGTCAGAGCGGCTGCAAAACTTTCCCCTTGAAGGACCCTGTGATGTGAAATGCCTCTCAAGTTTTCGTAATTTTGAATCCAGATCATACGACCATTGGAACGCTTAACTGATATGCTTTTTATCTTCAGACCCGACCGATGATATGTTTTAATCGTCTTCATATCTCATACCCTGCAAATGGCACTGTATTCTTGATGTTTCCCGCTATTCGACTCTCTTATCCCGTTCACCAACTTGTTCTTATACCCGAACTGTGTATTTTGAGCCGATTGGCTACCTGGATCCAATATCCATTTCTTCCTATTATCTTTATCTTATCAATGCCCCCTTTCTTTTTTTGACAACGAACGCCCAAATATCATCACCAGAATATCGCAAAGATTGTCGTAACAAATATACTACAATCCTTGATCTCCACAAGCTGGTCTTACGTAGAGAGTAGCTAAGACAAGCAATGAGTAGAGAAGCTGCAGTACTAACACATCTTGTATTACAGGACGTTAACTGATCATACATATCACTTCCACGTCATGTTAGCAAAGCAGTTTAACCTTTATCATCCTGGCAAGACGCCAGGTTGCGAGGCGTGAGCTATAGATAGAGTTGTGCGGAGGAGGATGGATGTGCTGGAAATGAGATGTTTGAGGACAATATGTGGTGTGAAGTGGTTTGATCGAGTGAGTAATGAAAGGGTAAGAGAGATGTGTGGTAATAAAAAGAGTGTGGTTGAGAGAGCAGAAGAGGATGTTTTGAAATGGTTTGGTCATATGGAGAGAATGAGTGAGGAAAGATTGACAAAGAGGATGTATGTGTCAGAGGTGGAGGGAACGAGGAGAAGTGGGAGACCAAATTGGAGGTGGAAGCATGGAAAGAAGATGTTGAGCGATCGGGGCCTGAACATGCAGGAGGGTGAAAGGTGTGCAAGGAATAGAGTGAACTGGAACGATGTGGTATACCGGGGTTGACGTGCTGTCAGTAGATTGAAGGGCATGTGAAGCGTCTGGAGTAAACCATGGAAAGTTTTGTGGGGCCTGGATGTGGAAAGGGAGCTGTGGTTTCGGTGCATTATATATGACAGCTAGAGATTGGGTGTGAACGAATGTGGCCTTTGTTGTCTTTTCCTGGCGCTACCCCGCGCGCATGCGGAGGAGGGGGTTGTCATTTCATGTTTGGCGGGATGGTGACGGGAATGAATAAAGGCAGCAAGTATGAATTACGTACATGTGTATATATATATATGTATATGTCTGTGTATGTATATATATGTATATGTTGAAATGTATAGGTATGCATATGTGCGTGTGTGGATCTGTATGTATATACATGTGTATGTGGGTGGGTTGGGCCATTCTTTCGTCTGTTTCCTTGCGCTACCTCGCTAACGTGGGAGACAGCGACGAAGAGAGAGAGAGAGAGAGAGAGAGAGAGAGAGAGAGAGAGAGAGAGAGAGAGAGAGAGAGAGAGAGAGAGAGAGAGCCAGACAGTCAGACAGATAAACAGACACACAGACAGACTGAGAGAGAGAGAGAGAGAGAGAGAGAGAGAGAGAGAGAGAGAGAGCCAGACAGTCAGACAGATAAACAGACACACAGACAGACTGAGAGAGAGAGAGAGAGAGAGAGAGAGAGAGAGAGAGAGAGAGAGAGAGAGAGAGAGAGAGAGAGAGAGAGAGAGAGAGAGAGAGAGAGAGATGATCCATCACTCCCTGGCCAAAACTTGTGGCAGGCAGTAACCGGTTTTAGATAACTCTTTCGTCCACATCATTTTTGTTCCCTTTGTTGGAGCAACTTTGTCTTCCTCTTTACAAACTCTTTTCTGTTTCCAGTTGAATGAAATTCTGAGAGAAAGCCATTACAGCGTGAAGGTTTCTTTCATTTAATTTTTATCATTTCAAAAAAACCTCTCATTTGTCTTTATTCTTTTAGTGATATTTTCCATGTCGAGATGAACTATACATTATCTCTGATCCACATAAGTTGAGGGAATGACCTTAGTTTGATCATTTTCAAAAGAACATATTCATCAAAACCACAAGAAGCAATCTATAAACATTCTAAACTTACTGACTTGCACGCACACACACACACACACACACACACACACACACGCACACACACACAAAATTGTCTATTCATGAATACAGAGCATATATATATATATATATATATATATATATATATATATATATATATATATATATATATATATATATATATATATATATATATATATATGTAGGAAGAGAGGAAAGTGATTGGTTCTCAGTGAATGTAGGTTTGCGGCAGGGGTGTGTGATGTCTCCATGGTTGTTTAATTTGTTTATGGATGGGGTTGTTAGGGAGGTAAATGCAAGAGTCCTGGAAAGAGGGGCAAGTATGAAGTCTGTTGGGGATGAGAGAGCTTGGGAAGTGAGTCAGTTGTTGTTCGCTGATGATACAGCGCTGGTGGCTGATTCATGTGAGAAACTGCAGAAGCTGGTGACTGAGTTTGGTAAAGTGTGTGGAAGAAGAAAGTTAAGAGTAAATGTGAATAAGAGCAAGGTTATTAGGTACAGTAGGGTTGAGGGTCAAGTCAATTGGGAGGTGAGTTTGAATGGAGAAAAACTGGAGGAAGTGAAGTGTTTTAGATATCTGGGAGTGGATCTGTCAGCGGATGGAACCATGGAAGCGGAAGTGGATCATAGGGTGGGGGAGGGGGCGAAAATTTTGGGAGCCTTGAAAAATGTGTGGAAGTCGAGAACATTATCTCGGAAAGCAAAAATGGGTATGTTTGAAGGAATAGTGGTTCCAACAATGTTGTATGGTTGCGAGGCGTGGGCTATGGATAGAGTTGTGCGCAGGAGGATGGATGTGCTGGAAATGAGATGTTTGAGGACAATGTGTGGTGTGAGGTGGTTTGATCGAGTAAGTAACGTAAGGGTAAGAGAGATGTGTGGAAATAAAAAGAGCGTGGTTGAGAGAGCAGAAGAGGGTGTTTTGAAATGGTTTGGGCACATGGAGAGAATGAGTGAGGAAAGATTGACCAAGAGGATATATGTGTCGGAGGTGGAGGGAACGAGGAGAAGAGGGAGACCAAATTGGAGGTGGAAAGATGGAGTGAAAAAGATTTTGTGTGATCGGGGCCTGAACATGCAGGAGGGTGAAAGGAGGGCAAGGAATAGAGTGAATTGGAGCGATGTGGTATACAGGGGTTGACGTGCTGTCAGTGGATTGAATCAAGGCATGTGAAGCGTCTGGGGTAAACCATGGAAAGCTGTGTAGGTATGTATATTTGCGTGTGTGGACGTGGGTATGTACGTGTGTATGGGGGTTGGGCCATTTCTTTCGTCTGTTTCCTCGCGCTACCTCGCAAACGCGGGAGACAGCGACAAAGTATAAAAAAAAAAAAAAAAAAAAAAAAATATATATATATATATATATATATATATATATATATATATATATATATATATATATATATATATATATATATATATATATATATATATATATATATATATGGATGTGGAAAGGGAGCTGTGGTTTCGGGCATTATTGCATGACAGCTAGAGACTGAGTGTGAACGAATGGGGCCTTTGTTGTCTTTTCCTAGTGCTACCTCGCACACATGAGGGGGGAGGGGGATGGTATTCCATGTGTGGCATGGTGGCGATGGGAATGAATAAAGGCAGACAGTGTGAATTGTGTGCATGGGTGTATATGTGTGTGTCTGAGTGTGTGTATATATGTGTACATTGAGATGTATAGGTATGTATATTTGCGTGTGTGGACGTGTATATATATACATGTGTATGTGGGTGGGTTGGGCCATTTCTTTCGTCTGTTTCCTTGCGCTACCTCGCAAACGCGGGAGACATCGACAAAACAAAATAAATAAAATAATATATATATATATATATATATATATATATATATATATATATATATATATATATATATATATATATATATATATTGAAAAATATATACGTTCATATACATATCAAGAGACTGAAAAATAGCATCTATTTCCAATAATCACACTGCCACACTAAATTATTATACACATCAAACCATCTTTATATCTCAGAACAAAAAAAAAAGCAATATACACTAATAGAAAAAAAAATCAAAGCAAAATAGTTTCATTTACAGTGCAAGCGATCTAATAATATATAAATGGAAAAATCAACAAACAGTTAACTATAATTCATAATAAATGAAAAAAGAATTATCATTCAGATTTTATTTTAAAAGATTCATATCCTGCTAGATTCTCTGGGGAAGTTTTAATATCAGACAATATAAATATAAGAAGAGTTAAGGTCCACAACAACGAATGGGTTTAGATTGCATTCGGACGTGGGGTTCGTGGGTTACATATTGCACAGCCAGGTGATACTTTATGAAATGGCTGGGGAAGCTGTTATCATTTTCATTTTCGTGCCAGACTCTTGTTAGAAATGGATTATCTTTAATAAGGATGAGATAGTATGGATTATCTTTGATAAGGATGAGATAGTATGGATTATCTTTGATATGGATGAGATAGTATGGATTATCTTTAATAAGGATGGGATTGTATGGATTATCTTTAATAAGGATGAGTTAGTGTGGATTATCTTTAATAAGGATGAGATAGTATGGATTATCTTTAATAAGGATGAGATAGTATGGATTATCTTTAATAAGGATGAGATAGTTATACTTACATGAGGTAAAGAGCGAGAGAGAGAGAGAGAGAGAGAGAGAGAGAGAGAGAGAGAGAGAGAGAGAGAGAGAGAGAGAGAGAGAGAGAGAGAGAGAGAGAGAGGCAAGCAGACAGGAGGGACAGAAAACATGGGAAAGACAGACAACCGAAGGATCCGTTGGCCCACCATGTCTAGGTGTTGTGTTGTGAGCTCATATTTATCTCGACCTATACATGCAGTGGTTGAGGTGAGGACAGAGCAGTAAGGAGGCTCTGTCTCTACCCTCTGGTGATACCAAATGGCAGAAAGAGAATGGAGGAAAACCCATGTAATAGTGAACATGCCTACATGGAAATGAACAGAATAGAACGAAGGGGAAACCCTACTATGAAATCTTCATGTACTACCATATCACCCTCTCTTGTACTTCAGTACATTTCTTACGGTCTAGAATGAGAAAAAATACATAATATAAATCTACTCCTTTTCATCTGCTCATTCAGTGGATATCTGAATTTGTAAAAATTTTCTCAGATCCTTTATTAAAGGTAATTATAGTCTATGAATTTATGTTTAACGGTAACATAATTCAGTGTTTAACGCTTTATCTGGGAGAAAAAAATCCCCTTTCAGCATTATATCATTTAGCTTTAAGATATTCAATTAGTCCTGGTAAGTGTATTCTCTCGTGATTCAGTTATATTTTTGTGATTGATGTTTTCGAATCTATTCAAGATTTCGAAAGCTATTAGATTACCGCGAAGTTTATGCTTCTAGAAAGAAAAAGAGATCTAATCTTGTTAGCCTCCCTTCATAAGCTAATCTAAATCTCGTTAACTTACCTTCAATACATCAGATTTCTCAGAGAGGGAATTACCCTTCCCGTCTGCCTCTGTTCTTGTTCCAATTCTTTTTCACGTATCATGTAATCTGGAGGTTAAAAATGGACTACGTATTTTGTTTTTTGGTGTTTTGTGGACAATGTTCCCAGCTACTCAAGCCTAACATATGATTTCCTTTTGAAATTGTTAGGTTCTGTTTTGTACGTATAAGCCTACGATGACTTAAAGCAAAATATTTATCAAGTCTATTCTGAGACGTATCTATAATACTACTTTCATCCACTCTGAGTGGCGAATCGTTCCATTTTTTGATAATCCTGTTAAAGAAAAATTACTTCGCCAAATTCGAGGTAAAACGTTTGTCTACGAGTTTGTATCCGTCATGACCAGTAAAATTAGACGAATCAATGTTAAGTAGTTTGATAAATCAAGATAGCCAAAGCCTTTGCTGATTGTGAGTACATGTATTAAATCAATCACATCTCTTTTCTGAGCTAAATAGTGTCAAGTCGTTTAATCAGGTCTCATAGGATTTGCTTCTAGCCTGGGAAAACATCTCGATAGTTCTTTCTATTCTGTCTGTCTTTATTTAGGTAAGCTGAGCAGAACTGAACTCTGTATTCAAGATGAGGACGAACCAATACGCTGTAAAGAGTAGGGATGATTTCCTTAGACTTAAATTCGAAAGCCCTGCCTGTGAATCCAAGAATTTTGTTCGCTCATTTCGCCTAAGTCGTTTTCCTCATTTATCTTTTGTGGTTCAATAGAACTCATACGGTAGCTCAACTTTTCCTCTTTTGTTACTTATCGATGTTAAAATCGTTTGCCAGCTATGAACCCAGTCCAAGAATTTGTTTATGTATTGAAGTTCAAGTTCATTTGTTGATTTATTTCCCAGCTTTGTCTCATCAGCGAATTTTGATGTCTTACAATGCAGCTTATCATCAATATCACTAATATCTATAAGAAAGAGAAACGGTCCCAAGACTGAACCTTTCAGGACACCACTTGTTAAGGCTAACAATTCTGACGTTTGACACTTATGGCCTGTATGATGGTGTTCTAATATAGTTTTAGATCTAAGGAATAGATTCAAAGATACCTGTAGCACTCGTATTTCAACCCCCATGAACACACCAGTAACTTTCAGAACCTATGTAATAAAGAATATCAAATGATAAAGAAAATCATAAGAGTCATTTCACATCACATTACTCATGTATTTCTAGTAACATCTACTTGAACACTTTCATCTTCAGAGTGCGTAGAATGACGCCAAGATGTTCACAAGAGTCTGGTGGAAACCCTCCTCTCCTTTTAGCGTCGAAGCGAGTGGGATCTTCCTTCCAGCTCCTTTCCCATCTCGGTGCAACGCGCCTCGGCTGACTGCCATCAGAAAGCTGCTCAATAAACACACTGGTGTAAACAAAAATCATAATGAGATTTTTGTTTTCGACGCAGACAATTTATTACTTGGAGACTTCTACGTTCAGTGCACAGCTTTATTTTCAAATTAGTCAATGTGTCTATTTTCCCGTCTCTTCTTCTTCTTCTTCTTCTTCTTCTTCTTCTTCTTCTTCTTCTTCTTCTTCTTCTTCTTCTTCTTCTTCTTCTTCTTCTTCTTCTTCTTCTTCTTCTTCATCATCTTCTTTTTCTTCATCATCATCATCAGAGGCTCTGTACCCGTTCTTTATGACGGTCCGGCATGGACTGGTCACCATATCAACGTACACTCTTAATTGATCCTATCTTTTCTTTCGATTATATTCCTCTATGTTATCTGGGAGTCAGGCTCATAAGTGATTCACACGTTCTATGAAGGTATCTTCGGCTCATAAAGGATTCCCACATTATATGAAGGTATTCTTTTACAGTTTTCCCTCAAAAGTCTGAAAATTCTGAAGAGCTCAAAATAGTGGCCCACTTGGTGTTCGATAATGGTTGTTCGAGTTAGCTATACAGCCACTGGAGAAAATGAAGTGACACTGTATAATGCTCATGTCATTGGTAACAAGCAACTCATGTGTTTTGCTAGCTTCTGGGGCTGTTATATGCTTAATGTATTGAGTAACAACTCATTTGGTTTGATACTCGCTATTTGTGTAATTTCCTGTCCGTTTGTTCCACACATAGACGATCTCTCTCTCTCTCTCTCTCTCTCTCTCTCTCTCTCTCTCTCTCTCTCTCTCTCTCTCTCTCTCTCTCTCTCTCTCTCTCTCTCTCTCTCTCTCTCTCTCTCGCTGTCTCTAATTCATTGATTTTCTCTGTCTCTCTTTAGGTCTTTCTCACTCTTTTCCTCTATCCTTTCCCAGCTTCTCCTTTTCAAATATATCTTTCCCTCATTCTCTTCCTCTTTTTGGATGTCTTTTTCCTCACTCATTCCTTCTCTTTACTCTCACGTCTACCCTCTCTTCTTATTTCTCTTTTCCCTTTCATTCCTTCACCCGCTTCGTCTCTCCCATACATTCTCTCCCTTCTTCCCTGCTTCGAGAGCGGGATGTCAGAGGACGAAGGCCCAAAGCAGGTTTAGACCTGATGAATCTTATGACAAACTCTCTCTTTTCTCCTCTCTCTCCCCTTATTATTCTCAATAATCATCGTTCCTTCCCTCTCTTTATTTCCATTTCATTCGTTCCTTCACCTCTCTTTTTCTCGCAAAACATACGCTTCTTCTCTTGCTCAACTCCTCTCGATCTGTCCATCATTATCCCTCTCTAACTCATCTGCTTTCCGTGCCTTACCTCCATAAAGTGCTATACCTTCCCTCTGTCTGCACGTCTTGTTGGTCATAATATCAGTTGGTGTCGCTGATCCCGACACATGTGTCATAGTTCTAGGATGTGGAGTTAATGTGACCACATCCAAGACAGCTTCAAACATCAGTCCCTCCAGTTGCTCGACGTGATCGGCTCTTCTATTGTTATAAGCTTTCAATACTATATCATACCTAGTTCAAAGATGATGATATATGTCTTTGATATATGTATCATGGTGGCTTCGAATGGTATAGGACTAGATGATGATATATGTCTTTGATATATGTACCATGGTGGCTTCGAATGGTATAGGACTAGATGATGATATATGTCTTTGATATATGTACCATGGTGGCTTCGAATGGTATAGGACTACATTCATCAAAGACAACGGCTTTAGATCTTTAAAAGAGTTGGGTAGTAAAGCCTTTAGATGGTTCGATAGCAAACCTTCACACGAGGTTATTGCAGATATGAATTACGCCTCGCTGGGTCCTTAACGTGTATGGCACCTGCCACTGTCTCTAGCGCAGCAGGAGAGCCCTGAGTGCCTGGGTGAGAAGACGACAGCTGTAGGTAAGGTGTGTGGCATTAACACTGGAGGACTCCAACCATTGTATCACCGTATGGAACAAAGGACCTTCATTGGAGACGTGGCATGTCTGTGGTGTGACATCTTTAGGTTATCATTTGATAGTCTGTTTCTGATTCATATTTACCTATGACATTATGGGTCTAAGTTTTACATATCGCCAGCAGAATAACTAGTCTCCAGCTATGTAGTAAGTACTATTATGTAGTTTCTTAGCGAGTACCTATCCTGTAATGTATGTAGCTGGTAGCCATGATGAAGAATAAGTGCGGACGATGCTTATACGACAACGTCTCATATATCTTCAAGAAATCCCCAGGAATGAACGCCATGGTAATAACAGCCACCCTGACACCTCGAGAATCTCTTTGAGTTACTGATTCCTTATGTAGGTTTCGTAGGCTCAATTGCTACCTATACAACCTTGTCTGAAACCAAACTGTCATATTACTCAATGCAGAGACATAATGTTTAAGGGAAGGTGCCAGACATCTTCATATTTACTAAGCAGGTACTACATTTCTATCTGAACAAATCATCCTTATTTTCCTGCTGATGAAATCAGTTCGTGCAGACCATAAAACTCAAGAAAAGATACTCTAGCATTGTCCAGCTGCAAGGTTAAGGGTGGGGAGTAAGGTAAACTTAACATGACATATTGTAAGCGTTTCTACTGTCAAATTCAACTGGATATTTATTCTCTCGTAAGTCTTTGACCGGTGTGTTCATGAGGGGCAAATATATGAGTGATGTAGTTGTCTCTGAATGTACTCTTAGGATCTAAGATTATAAAGGGCCATAAGTGAAAGAAGGTATCTTAAGATATCTCATCTTGAAGCTAATTATAAGTGAGTTAATCTCAACATTATATCACACGCTAAAAAGAGTTGCGTTGCTTCTCCTCCTCTGTGTACTGCTACAGCTGCTCCTTCTGCCACCACTGCCTCCACTACACCTCCTGAAGTCGTGTCTGCTACAGCATCACCACCAGCGCCACCACCGCTCTCATTACTGGCACCGCTAACGCTAGCATTGATACCACTGCTGTTGTTACTCCTCCTCTTCCTCCTCCTCCTCCTCGTACTCCTCCTCCTCCTCCTTCTATTCCTCCTCCTCTTCCTCCCCCTCCTCTTCCCTCTATTCTTCCTCTTCCTCTTCCTCCTCCTCGTACTCCTCCTCCTCCTCCTCCTTCTATTCCTCCTCCTCTTGCTCCACCTCCTCTTCCCTCTATTCTTCCTCTTCCTCTTCCTCCTCCTCCTCCTATTCTTCCTCTTCTTCTTCATCATCCCTCTCCTCCTCCTCCTCCTCCTCCTATTCTTCCTCTTCCTCCTTCTTCTCCTCCTCCTCTTACTACTACTACTAAAACAATTGCTACTACTACTACTACTACTACTACTACTACTACTACTACTACTACTACTACTACTACTACTACTACTACTACTACTATTACTACTACTATTACTACTACTATTACTACTAATCACTACTTCTACCATCGCTACTGCCCACGTCTGTAACCATCACTCCTACTGTTATTGCTGCTCTTGACAGTATATTCACTAAAAAAACAGTAGTGGAAATAACCTCAAATCATTTATGAATGAAGAACTGTGATTACAAACGCAGAGATCCGTTGTATCCCTTGTAAAGTGATGGATTAAGTTCACCCTCAACCTTCACTGGTGGTTGGTCGATGCCTCTCGTAACTGACCTGTACTAGGCTGATGATATCAAGGTGTAGCCCAGTCTTAGGGCCATATTTCCGACAAGCGTACAGTTTTTACGCATCAAGAATAAAAAGAAGAGAAAGATAAACTGTAGTATGAGTAGGTGGAGCTACATAACTCGTGAGAGAAAACGACTCCGGTGGAATCATCTTGGATAACCTAGAGCGAAGGGCAGTAAAGCGTAGAGTAACTGAGGAAAAAAACTGGAAGGTAAGACAGTTTTAGCCTTCGTGGGTAAGGCACTGAAATTTATACGTGTTAAACAATTTGCTGGTGTGTCCCCGCCTTGAATGATCTGGTCACTTCAGTTGCCCTGTATTAGATAAAAACAAATGGATGGGAAAAGGAGAGGAGAGCAATGAGCTCCCAAGATGATTCCTGGTTTGTGATATAAAGATATCCTGATACATTAAACAAGAGATGGTTTAGTGGATGTTTAAGCCTGGTATGCAAATTATCATTAAAAGCCTTGACAAGCTTAGTCGTAGTAGGTGTTCAAAACGATCAGTCTGCTTTCGTCTGTTGTCATAAACAGAAACTAGTAGACCAAGCGAATTACTTGAGACAAAGTACTTTCTCCCGAACAGGAACTTAAAAGATTAGAGAATGAATTGCTAATAAGAGTTGCTGGAATGAACATCAATAACAAGTTGGGGAAAACACCAGAGAACTCCTTCGCTCCAAGTATTCAATATATCTCATATGTTTCATTTAAAAAGGCTTACAAGAAACATGTTTTCCTCAGTTGTGTTTTTGCTTTTTGCGGTGTAACTCTGTCCCCAGCGAGTCCTGCTCTTATGACCATTTCTTCCATCACACACAATCTCGAAATAATACAATGTTGTTCTTTTGTGTTCCTTTTGTATTACAATGACAATGGAACACTTTGCACGGCTATGAGGTAAATTGCGCATGAAAGAGAACTGTTGTGGTAAGCTTTTTCATGTAGCGTTGTTTAGCCATTTGCAGAACTCTAACTTAAATGCAAATAAAGTGCCACTTGATCAGCATACATTCTAACTATCTCATTCATAATTCTCATTTTCTGTTAAAATAACTCAATTTGGAAGATTTACAAACTTTAATGATATAAAAACTTTAGCAAGCTTCAAATATACGACCCAAATTGACTATGAATAAGATGTACAAGTGAAAATAACAGAAGCATCAAGACCTGTTACTTTCTGAACAGTGGACTAGAGATATGAATATAATCTTAACGTAAAATATATTGAAAGTCATAATTCCCAGAATACTTTTGGCAGTATTTCCCTAGTGGCAGAGTAGGCATGGAACTTAGTAAAATACTACCACTGGAATAAATAGTTCAGTGATTACTAATTGCATTAAGATAGGCTGCAATACTACCACTGGAATAATTAGTTTAATAATTACTAATTGCATTAAGATGGGACGCAGCGTAAATATGCTGTGACACACGTGATATTGTGTATTGCACACAGCTATCAAAACGCTATGTGTTGAGTGTAGAACATCAACAAATATTCGTGGACCTACCAAGTCTGCAGGACCAGCTAGGATGTAGTGGAGTCGCAAGGCAGCCAACCGCGTCTAGCAACAGCCAGACTGAAAAAAAAGAAGGCTTAAATCCTAAAAGCCAGAGGAAATTCTTTAACTTGTAAGACGTCGAATAATCCTTTATATTCACCGCACGTTTTCCTTCAGCGAGTTCTTTAACGACTGAGAGCGTCCCTGGGAAACCAGTTTCCTCTAGCTAAGGGGGGAAAAATGAAAACTACATGCTATATATACGAGAAAAACACTGAATGGCAGTCACCAATTTGCATTCAGGTGCTGTGATCACTGTATAATCCCAGAGACACAGATGATCCCAAAATAAGCAGTAATCCCAGAGGCACCAATGATCCAAAAGGCGCTTTGCACTGTATGATCCCAAAGGCACAGATGATCCCAAAATAAGCAGTAATCCCAGAGGCACCAATGATCCTAAAGGCGCTTTGATCACTGTATGATCCCAAAGACACAGATGATCCCAAAATAAGCATTAATCCTAGAAGCACCAATGATCCTAGAGGTGCAGAGTCATAGATGATCCCAAAATAAGCAGTAATCCCAGAGGCACCCATGATCCCAGAGACGTAGATGATCCCAAAATAAGCAGTAATCCCAAAGGCGCTAATGATCCTAGAGGCGCTAATGATACGAAAGGAGTAATTGATTTCAATGGCGCCAGCGAAGACAACGGAGACAAGTCGAAGACGGTATAAAGTTGAGACAAGATCTCTAAAACCAACTTTAGGTAAAGTCTTACACAACCTTTGCTTTCCTGTGCCCTGACACAGATGGTTCCTCCTCAAAATAAAATCTAACGTAATAATCCCTTCTCTCTATTTGTCCTTAATTGTGACATTTCATCATTCATCATCTGAAGCAAAAGGATAAAAAAAAATGATGAAAAGAATTTTTATGTCTTCCTCAATTGTAGCTTAATTTTGGAGCTTAGTGACAAAGGTTACTCGAGAAAGAATTTCTCACACTTTAAAACTTGATTTGTTCTGCGCATATCTTACGCAACTTCAACTTTTCGCACCATTGTCATTGTTTGGTGAGAAGATTTGGGGTAGCTGCTGTTCATCAGCAGTCATGCAGGGTACACTGCCTGCCTCCTGCTGTTGCTGCATCTGCTTCTCCTACTGGTAGCGGTGGAGGGTTGTCAAGGGCCGTGTATCTGTTTACTATCCTGCTGAGGTCGTAAATCTTGGTCGGGTCCGTGAGTGAGGAAGGGACGTAGCAGGTCCATGTGTTCTTGTATTTTGCCGAGGATGGAAGACTCGGGTGAGAGAGAGAGAGAGAGAGAGCATGAGGATGTACCGAGGAAGGTGGGTAAGGGGTAAGAGAGAGAGAGAGAGAGAGAGAGAGAGAGAGAGAGAGAGAGAGAGAGAGAGAGAGAGAGAGAGAAGCAGGCAGACGGAGGACGAAAGAGATAAGGGGGAGAAACTGAAATGAGAGGAACGCGTTAAGAGCGATGAACACATCATCCACTTATGTAATACGAACCATCATTATGAGCTTAGTTCCAGACCCATAGTTAGGTTAGCCAGGTCTCTGCCACGTATGGGCCTTTGCATACCTAGTTCTTCACTCTGATCTATGACGCATCAGTGACGTATACAACGTTAACGAGTGTCGTTACGACACTTATTACCCCCCTTCACAGGGGTCATTCGGTGGGTCACCTGGGATGAGATTTAACCTTTGTTCATCCTTGATGACCAATAAACATGTGTACAGATCAAGAATATGAACACAATATGCGGAGGTCATTTACAGCCATTACCCTCTGTTAAAGAGCCAGATAATTTGGACCAAATGAGAGCACTTAGGCTAAACTCGTTAAAAAGCTGACGGTACACTTAATCTTCTTTCCACACTTATATGCCGTTTCCTACGTTGGCGAGGTAGCGCCATGGACAGATGAAGATAGGCGACATCAGTTCACAGCCATTTTCTAGCTGCCATGTGTAAAGCACCGAAACCACAGCTCCTTATCCACATCCAGGACCCACAGACCTTTCCATGGTTTACCCAGGACGCTTCACATGTCCTGGTTCAGTCCATTGACAGCACGTCACAGGCTAGAACCCTGTGATATGAATATAGAAAGATTGAAAGAATTTAGTGCCATTATTCTGTGATAGTCTCCTTTTCATGCGTATGACAGACATGGATGAATAATGAATTATTAAGGCCGAAACCAAGAGTTGCAAAACGAACAATAAACGAACAAGGCAATTATTACCCAGGAAGCCGAATTCATTCAGTGTATTGCATGCAACCACGCGAAACATTATGGATTATTTATCATACCAGCCAGGATGTTTGTAGCTACTCAGACCTATGGAAAAAAAATGGAATATGTACATGAACTCGCTACTTCAGTGCAATCAACGAGAGGAGAACAGAAGAGGAAATCTTTCAAAGAACACAAGCATAATAGCAGCGAGAGAAGACAATAGATAAAAGAAAGAGGAGCTAAAATGTGTATATAAGAGCGTAAAGAAAACGGTGAGGTCGGGAGAGAGAGAACCAGTTATATATAGTTAAGGTGCCGAGGACGACGGCTGCCTCAGATGGCGCCACTGGACTGCAGCCACTACCGTGGAACAAGTCACCAGCGACCAGGACTGCAGCCACTACCGTGGAACATGTCACCAGCGACCAGGACTGCAGCCACTACCGTGGAACAAGTCACCAGCGACCAGGACTGCAGCCACTACCGTGGAACAAGTCACCAGCGACCAGGACTGCAGCCACTACCGTGGAACAAGTCACCAGCGACCAGGACTGCAGCCACTACCGTGGAACAAGTCACCAGCGACCAGGACTGCAGCCACTACCGTGGAACAAGTCACCAGCGACCAGGACTGCAGCCACTACCGTGGAACAAGTCACCAGCGACCAGGACTGCAGCCACTACCGTGGAACATGTCACCAGCGACCAGGACTGCAGCCACTACCGTGGAACAAGTCACCAGCGACCAGGACTGCAGCCACTACCGTGGAACAAGTCACCAGCGACCAGGACTGCAGCCACTACCGTGGAACAAGTCACCAGCGACCAGGACTGCAGCCACTCGACTCTACTGTGGAACAAGTCACCAGCGACCAGGACTGCAGCCACTACCGTGGAACAAGTCACCAGCGACCAGGACTGCAGCCACTCGACTCTACTGTGGAACAAGTCACCAGCGACCACTCTGTCTGCAGGTTGGGTCGCTCGCTCGGTCTTGCCTGACTCATTATTTTTGATGGAGTTGCTTTGGACACTGGCTGCGGGTGCACGAAGGCTGTGTTTTTTACGATTTCACCGAAATGGAAATGAATATTTATCACCCGAATATCGAATACGTTCCGACTGACTGACCGCCTGCTAGGCAGTATTGGAGAACCTTCAAGCTTAGAAATTTATGGTCACTCCTCGCGATGTAAGAACCAAAAGATCTGACATGTTTCACGAATTATGTCCAGTGAGAGTCATTTTCCCAAAGCTGATTTGTACATAGTTGATGCGTCCTACTCGCAACCTCAGGATATATTTGGTTTGTCCCTGAAACTAAACTTAGATGGCAGGGACCAAACCAGTAAACCTTAAAGGCCCTCCCCTCCTCTCTCTCTCTCTCTCTCTCTCTCTCTCTCTCTCTCTCTCTCTCTCTCTCTCTCTCTCTCTCTCTCTCTCTCTCTCTCTCCCCCACATCAAAAAAAAAAACATGGATAGTCACCATAATCCAAGAGGACTGCAGTAGAGCAATGATATACACCTGTAATACTGCAGGAGACTCCCTCCAGTAGACGCAATTAACTAATGAATATCCTGATCATATAAATAGTTAACTGCTTCTCTTTACGTATTTTGAAGAATTTCTTTCATAACCTTCAAGTACATGCCACTATAGGAGTCATGTGAACCCACCAGAGGTTCAATATTTCTCCCTGAATCACTTAAGATGAACCTCACTTGTTTCTTGGTTGGTTCTTACACGATATTAAATTATTACTTAAGAAAGAATTTCTTTTCTGTTTGCTTGAAAATTGTCGGATTTTCATTGAGTCCAGGATGTATAGCATTGCATCCTCGCGTTCCAGACCACAAAACAAATTCATAGAAATACGTAAATAGAAAATATACATTACCTTGCTATATGTTATAACTACTTGGTCTACCAGATCTCCTACAACGTTACAGGAGTGTTTCATCAACTCTTCCGATGTTCTCTTCAATTTCAGTGATTTTCAGTGGTATTCCGAGGTTTCCGAGGTTTAGGGAATGGAAAACCTACCCTTTGATATATATATATATATATATATATATATATATATATATATATATATATATATATATATATACCAGGTAACCAATTTATGGGCTGATGAACACCTAGGCTAACTGCAGACCGACTGCCATTACCAGGATTCGAACCTGTTCAGACTCGACCCTGTACAGCACGTGAATGTGTAACGATCAGCTACGCTAACCGCTACACCACGAAGGTCCATGACCTTATGTTAGTGTCAATCATTTATTCTCGAATAAAGAAAGTTCAAATACATTTCAACTATCAATTTATAAGCTTCAGTTTGTTGAGCTTACTTTTTTTTGTCCCATGTATTTTCAGTCCAATTGGTTTCTCAGATATTGATGTAAAGATAATTCAATAAACTCATACAGCATATTTACTTAGTGTCAGAAGGTCTGAACTACATTAGCCAAACGGTATCAGTAATTTATTAATGATAACTACAGACATTTCAAAATGCATGGAGGCTATGACTGGGTATGGAGAGCTTACATTAAAGAAAACTGACTGGCGAATCTTGCAATGGAGATAGAGATAAGGAACATTGATGAGGGGTGGGTGTGTAGGTGGGTTCAGGGGACTGATAAGGGCTCCGGAAGAGGGGAAGGTCCAGGGCTTGTGGTTTCTCCCAGGCCTTGTGGATACCTGCAGTGGTTTCTTTGTCATGGGAAGTGAAGACGGGACGTGTGGAGTCCACATCATCATATTGATTGATACCAGTATGTCAGATCTATATCATCTTATCTCTTGATGGAAGTATATCAGATCCATATCATCATATCTCTTGATGGAAGTATATCAAATATATATCATCATATCTCTTGATGGAAGTATATCAGATCTATATCATCATATCTCTTGATGGAAGTATATCAGATCTATATCATCATATCTCTTGATGGAAGTATATCAGATCTATATCATCATATCTCTTGATGGAAGTATATCAGATAAATATCATCATATCTCTTGATGGAAGTATATCAGATCTATATCATCATATTTCTTGATGGAAGTATATCAGATCCATATCATCATATCTCTTGATGGAAGTATATCAGATCTATATCATCATATCTCTTGATGGAAGTATATCAGATCCATATCATCATATTTCTTGATGGAAGTATATCAGATCCATACCATCATATCTCTTGATGGAAGTATATCAGATCCATATCATCATATCTCTTGATGGAAGTATATCAGATCCATATCATTATATTTATAGATATCAAAGCATTTCTTTCATCATGACCAAAGATGATGAAATTTGTAAACATATCAAGATTCATCTCACCATCACCATAGATATGTCAACATTCCCTTTGCTATATGACCAGCAGATAAGATCATCAGCGATCTTGGTATTCAGTAAACTCAAAAGGATTATAAGAAGAATATTGGTTTCTGATCTGCATAAAGATATTCCTAAATATTCCACTTGTAAATGAACAGCTTAGACCTGACCATGAGCTGGTCAAGTCATCTGTTGCTATATAGAGATGGCTTACCACGGTAGCCAATAGGCATCACCGTCCTATGTGGGATCTGACCAATAGGATCAGAAGGGAAGGAAGCCTAGCAAACACGCTATCGCTTATGATAAGCGATGTTATCAGCACCAAGACATCCTCCACCATAAGGATCCTCCAAGCTAGAAACTCTTTCTTTTGTTTTGGATGTGTAGATTCCTTAACGTGTATATCCTTCATTTGTCTCTTCCTATGTCATTTATAGTCTTGACTCAAGCCGTGTTGATGCCTTAACGCGTATATCCTTCATTTATCTCTTCCTATGTCATATATAGTCTTGACTCCACGCATTCCCTCAAAATAAATGATCATATTCTTTTTTTTTTTCCTTTCCATTTTACACGTTCTTCTTGTTCTCTTAAATGGTATTGAGGGAAATGTGTTACTCACTGGATTCCTCCGGCACCTCAAATGTGGCCCCAGTGAAAGGAAACTCCAATTACAAGTGAATGACTGGCTGTCTAAACAGCTATTTGATATATTTGAGGTTGAAATACCAACTTGATTACGTATATAACGAAACGTAAGTTCCTATTCCGCTCAATTCCTGCACTGTCGGTGATGTTAATTAAGGAGCAAAGGTATTCTTAGAATGGAGCCAATTATCAGCGGCCGTTGTAACAAGTGGGACGATAACAACTGGTTATGTGGTGTTTGTGTGAGACCCATTACACATCCCTCTGGGCTGATTAGCTCCATGTATGTGAGGGCGAACACACGCACTCTCTCTCTCTCTCTCTCTCTCTCTCTCTCTCTCTCTCTCTCTCTCTCTCTCTCTCTCTCTCTCTCTCTCTCTCTCTCTCTCTCTCTCTCTCTCTTCTCTCCACAAATGTTGCATGCACCTTTTTTTATTTTCTGTTTTGCTTGTAATCTTTTTTCATGAAAATTTGTCTTGGGTGCAAAAAGTCTGATTTGCACACCATCTTGCCTTCCTAAGTCCAAATGGTTACTTGCAAGCATGGGGTCCATTGATCCTATCCAACACCTTGACCTGACCCGGCTAAGGAGACTTAAGTCTCTATGATTCTTACAGTTACTCCTCTATCTTCTACGCAATAAAAGAATTATTGTTTTCGTCCACTTATCAGCCCACCTTGCCGCAATTCCACACTTCCACATACGCTTCCTAGATCCACTTCACAACAATTTCATCTCCGCTGTTCACTGTCTCGTTCATTATGAAATACGTTCGGTAAAACAGGTGTTTGGAGGAAGTACAAACGTTACTGCTGGCACTTTGGCTCCTTTGGACTATTTACTGTTATAAAATATAAGGTCTGTGGTCAGAAATATGGACGCACACACTAAAACTCATAGCTTTATTCTTCAAAGAATTGAGCCCTTCAGGGATTGATCTAAATACCCCCATGACAAAATTCCTGAAATTCTGAGAATTTAACCTTTTTCCCATCTACTACATGAGTCTACTATATGAGATACTTAAGGCTTATGTAACTATGTACAGTGGTTCAACATCTGCCTACTGAGGTCTGATAAAGACCCTTTGTGGCCTGTTTATTTATCTCACCCTGCGACAGACGAGGTAGACAGGGAGTTTACAAGAAATTAGACTACGAGAGCAGTAAAAAGAAAATTGAAATTATTTATGATAATGTATACGTAGAGTAGGGAAAACAACATGTACATACAAAGCCAACAGTCGTTTACTACAGTGCATGACGTCATGAGAAACACCATAAACCTCTCAATGTAGCGTCTTGATTTGGTCTTCGCCCGGTGGGTAGAAGTGTACCAGACCAGCCTGGGAGTGATGGCTACGTAAGACCACGAGCCGCAGCCTCCAACAACCTGAGAGAACAGAGGGAGAACACAACAGCTTGCTTGGTCGAAGACCCGAGCAATAGGAGATAGGAAAACCTCCGGCATCATCGTAAGTGACACACATAAGATGAATTAATACAGTAGTTGCTGAACTAGTTTCATTGATATTGTGTTCCTGAAAATTACTTTAAGGTAATTAAGAAATTCTTCTTCTGTAGCTTACTGTAAGCACGTCATGACCAAAGTGTTTCACAGGAGCCAAGAATGAAATGACCTTAATCTCACATTATCATCATAAAGCGAAAAATCCCTTTTCTCAACACTTCTACTCTGGTATAACCATTTTAGCTAAACTCGTACAGTTCCTGGCCATATATATATATAACGCATATGTTAATTCATTATTTCAGTCTAGGATATTTTCTTGATGGCTTACGGGGAGAAATAATTGATATACTATTTTGTTTCACTCCTAAAGCGCCATTGAGCCACATTCAAGGACAAGTGGCAGAAAGCGTTTGGGCCAAATTCCACAAAAATGTCGGCAGCGCTGCGGTGTTAGGCGCTAATGAGCCTTTTCTCTTGTTTATCCTCACACCTGGGGACACCAGGCAAGTGTGTCAACAAATGAATGAGCCAATTCCCTGGGAATGAGAATATCACTTTAATGTGCCCGGTGTGTGGGAGGGTTAGTGTGTGTGTGTGTGTGTGTGTGTGCTGGGTTCGTAGGTGGGAGGGAATTGAGGGTGGGGTAGGTGGGGGGAAGAAGGAGAGGGAACTGCTGGAAAGGAAAGAGGAAAATGATTGGAATAAACAAACAATTTGTTTGGGAGGGAATCATAAGAGACGATTGCGGGTTGAGAGAAACGTTATTGGCGAGGGGGTCAAGTTTGCATTGTTAGTAGCGAGGCAATTTATAAAAGACTTTGAAAGAGAATAAAGATGAGAAAGCAGTATGTGAAGGGAGGATTGACAGGAGGAAAGTTGGAATTTACTCATTTTGTGATTAAGAGACCCGCCCAGAGAAGGCAACATATAAACATAATAAGTTTATTCTTCAAGTTTTTGGAGAGTTTGAAGAGGCAAAAAAAAAGGGTTTAATTATCTCATTATTCGTCTACTTCATTATCCTCGGATAGACTTGTATAAACCTCCAGTTATAATTACTTTAATTCCTTTCAGTGTTGTTCGTATATCATGAACTTATACATCAGTATGCTGTAATCATATGTTATTAATCAATATGGTATACACACTTTCACCTCTAAGAAATAGAAATGGATCTGGGACGTGAGTATCTAGTCTCCAACTGTGAATATAGATACAAACTAATGATTTAAGATCCCTACCATGTCTCGCTGTCGTGAGCCAAGACACCATTATCATTGAAGGACCTCAAGTTTGGGATAATGACTTTCCTCCATCAAGCATAGCCACTTGGGGGTTCCTCTTGTTATTCTCAGTCATATACACATCATGGTGACATTTATATAGTTTTTCTTAAGCATATTTATATAAGTTAATCATGCTAGTTATTGTTATCTTGGTGTTTCTAAAGTGCTAGTTTCTTAGTCAACAAGCATCCCTGTGTCTCAATGTTCCTCCATTTTTGTCATTATTTTGTAAAAAGACCGACAGTTATATACAGTGGAATACACATTACCTCAAAGACTTTAAAAGTTTTACTAAAGCTATTCAGAACTACGACCAAGTCGTTTTCGTTGACGAAATCATCCCAGAAAACCCTGACAAAAACAGAGATCATTAGAATCTGTAGGTCTAGAATTTAGATTTTTTTTTTTGTAATTTTTAGAATGACCTTACCATTACATGCAGTGTTGGAAGTCACTTCAAAATCAATTTATCATTGATCTCTCACACCACACTCTTCTCCATCTTTCAGTATTATAAACGGGATCCTTCGTTTTGAACTGGAACTAAGTCTAACATATTCACGTCTCGAATATATTTCTCAACTGATTGTGTTACGATACTGTCAAGCAAGTTTAGGTAGAGCTATCGGAAAGGCACTCTCCTCACATTAGATTCTGGTACGTTAAAGCTTCTCTCTAGGATCGAATCGTTTTCTTTATGAATTCATAAAGTCTTTCGCCTACTGCTGGTGTCTGTGTAGGGGGGCCTATGAACTAATTCAACATTTACTTTTCATTTGAAGCTTATCTTTAGTTTCTACAAGAGCCGATCTTATCAACAGCTTTTACTTTTTCCAGCACGTGAATCAGACGAACTTTGACGACGAGCAAGATACTAATATCTACTTCATTTTCCTTATCGCTGATATGCGCAGTTTACCTGAAAATGACAATTTATCAAAAACTTTCTATTATCAATACCTAAACAAGATTTTCTTCCACTGTACGTGTCTTTTTTTGAGAGTTTGTTTACATATACAGATGAATATCCGAGACTTGTGGAAATTGCTTATGGAGGGGGATGGGGGTGTTTCACACTGGTTGTGTTTTAAAACTAAATCGCTCGTCTAGATTCACCAAGGATCTTGGTAAAACTCAGAGTTCCCAGTTCGTTCAGACGTAGACCAAACTTCATAAAGCATAGGAGGCTACATGTGAAACTGCTTCCATAGGTTCACCGACTCGATTCCGTCCCGTATGAAAGGATCACCAAGTCTATGACTGACACTGAACACCTTAAAGAAGAAGGCGCAGACGGTTCAAACCCAGAACACAACTTCTGATATCATTATGCTGTAAGTCTTCATTCGAAGCGTCTAACAACCTGGTGGTATTGTGTTGTTGTTACCTATATGTCAAGTAGAGTTATATATCACCAGCGCCATTGCAGACCTCCTCTGTACCATCAACTCCAACACATACCCTGGCAAACACATTTACGGAGTGAATCGTGTCCTGGCGCAGACCTCCTACAACTGACATCGACCAGTCTACCCTCGAGTTCGTGATGGTCACCATCATCCAAAGCCTAAAATTCATTTCTCGTTATGGATAACTAAGGCATATGAGTAAAGGACTTAGCATCTCGTTGCGCTGCTTGGAAAGGTCGGTTTACCTGATAAGGAGATTAAAGATTACTCTGAGGTGCAACAACACTACTCACTACTCACTGACATCGTCCAGCAAACTCCTGAAGGACGTCTATCTAACCAGAGTTTGCGTAGTTATCTTATCAACAGTTACAGTCAATTTTTCCTCCAGTATTCATCTGTTCCAGCAAAAGCTGCAAATTAAAGGCATTATCTTACAAAAAAAAAGAATACTATCAGCAGAATACTGCTCACCTAACGGACTCCTGAGAGAAAATTAAATAAATGAAAACCTTTATTAGAGAAAATAAGGTTTCGTATACGACCTGAACTGTAGGTTTCCCAACCATCAACCTGATGAGCACTTACCATCTTCAGTGCGAAGTTGCACCGTGTTTCCTCAAACTTGCCGTGTTCCCTCAGCTTCAGTGACCTGAAGATATATTCTATCCTTCCTTTTGGTGAGTCTCAACCTAGTGTACTTCTCAGCACTACGCTATGATACGTTATTGATGAATAAAAAAAAAAAAGCTACAATAACACAGTCGCTATGTCTGAAAAGATGTCTGATTAGCCAGAAAGAAAGTCAGAACTAAATAAGAAGGGTGTAAGATCCGACCTGGATTTTCTATGTGGAAACATCCAGAAATATCTACTATCTTCCAGTATGGCTGGCGCTGGTATGAAACCAAAATCTAATGGTTGTTTTCGGATACGGACAATGAACGTAGAAATCTACTTTAAGAGGTTTAGATATTCAATCTTGAACATAATTATAGACAATGAATGCAGAAATCTACTTTAAGAGGTTTAGATATTTGATCTTGAACATCATTATATTCCTAAATCCTTCTGCGTCACATCTGAGGAAGAATCTGACAGGAAACTATACTTGTCATAGAGAACTTCCAGGTAGCTTTCAATATGAATGATCAAATATAGAAAAACGATTTATGAATCTAAAGCAAATATAGCCTTTGTCCTATGAACTTGCCTTCGAAACATCTTAACTATGAACCTTTTATTATATACCTTATTGTAGGTTTTTCACTCCTAGGTCTGCCTGAAAAACGATTTATGAATCTAAAGTAAATATAGCCTTTTCTCCTATGAACTTGCCTTCGAAACATCTTAACTATGAACCTTTTATCATATACCTTATTGTAGGTTTTTCACTCCTAGGTCTGCCTGAAAAACGATTTATGAATCTAAAGCAAATATAGCCTTTTCTCCTATGAACTTGCCTTCGAAACATCTTAACTATGAACCTTTTATTATGTACCTTATTGTTGGTTTTTCACTCCTAGGTCTGCCTGAAAAACGATTTATGAATCTAAAGTAAATATAGCCTTTTCTCCTATGAACTTGCCTTCGAAACATCTTAACTATGAACCTTTTATTATGTACCTTATTGTTGGTTTTTCACTCCTAGGTCTGCCTGAAAAACGATTTATGAATCTAAAGTAAATATAGCCTTTTCTCCTATGAACTTGCCTTTAAAACATCTTAATTATGAACCTTTTATTATATACCTTATTGTAGGTTTTTCACTACTGAGGCCTTCCTCGCTGATTTTCACTATTTCAAATGTCACTTTTGGCGGACGTCCTTCCCCTACAGTTTGCATCCCCGTCCTCTTGGTCCTCTCTACTCCTTTAGTAACCTTCTTCAGTCCTATTGTCTCCAATAAGTACATATATTCTTTCTCCTCGTCCTCACTTTTGCCCTTCCTAGATCTAATTTGAGTACGTGTGTGTGCGTGTGTGTGTGTGTGTGTGTGTGTGTGTGTATTCTTTAATCACAATAGGATGCCCACTGTTACTAGGATTGTATTCTGGAATCTTCAGTCAGCTGAAAAATGAAGGTCATTTCAAGATCATTCACTTAACGTAACGCTGACAAGAGTCGAGTAATGAGAGGTATTACTTGAGTTCCTGGCAAGTGTGTCTCCGGCCTCTTCCTCAACACTCGAGATAACAAGGACCAAGTCTGACTGGGCTTCTCCTCAGAGAGAGAGAGAGAGAGAGAGAGAGAGAGAGAGAGAGAGAGAGAGAGAGAGAGAGAGAGAGAGAGAGAGAGAGAGAGAGAGTGAGAGTGAGTGGAGGCATTCCCACACTAAGGACAATTGTCTCTCTTTAATTTTCCTTGGAACTGAAATTCTTCGTCTTTCTCTTAAGTCTCTTAAGACTGCTGTATTCTCTGGCTCTAAGGCCACTTGGATAGTACACAGTGATGTCAGTAGAGACTCAGTGTGGTTATACCCAATACAGTGTTCAGTCAGTAGTTTTCATATATATATATATATATATATATATATATATATATATATATATATATATATATATATATATATATATATATATATATATATATATATATATATATATATATATATATATATATATATATATATATATATATATATATATTCTTTTTTTTATTTATTTACATTTTTTATTATACTTTGTCGCTGTCTCCCGCGTTAGCGAGGTAGCGCAAGGAAACAGACGAAAGAATGGCCCAAACCACCCACATACACATGTATGTAAATACACGTCCACACACGCATATTTATACATACCTATACATCTCAACGTATACATATATATACACACACAGACATATACATATATACACATGTACATAATTCATACTGTCTGCCCTTATTCATTCCCGTCGCCACCCCGCCACACATGAAATGACAACCCCCTCCCTCCGCATGTGCGCAAGGTAGCTCTAGGAAAAGACAACAAAGGCCACATTCGTTCACACTCAGTCTCTAGCTGTCATGTAATAATGCACCGAAACCACAGCTCCCTTTCCACATCCATGCCTCACAGAACTTTCCGTGGTTTACCCCAAACGCTTCACATGCCCTGGTCCAATCCATTGACAGCACGTCGACCCCGGTATACCACAGCTGGGTTGACTTTGGACTAACTGCTGCAGGCAGGATTCGAACCTATGCGTTCGACCACCGGGGTTGCCTGTGTCACTGCTTCACCACGGAAGTACGTATCATGTATTGAGTATAGTCAGCTCCAACATGCCCGTGCGATGTGAAGCTTTGCCCCAAGTGATACTTCTGTGAATACCGAGTGACCACTGGTTTTCGCATGGAAAGCCATACGCTTGCAATGGACATGGCAATGACCAGCTCATATGCTCAAATAGAATCTGTGTAAAACTATGACTGATGATCTATATCTAAGTAATTGTTGTCTGTAACCACTCTAACCATAGTCTCGCCTATTCTGAGTTATAGTTTATGCGTATATGAACAGAATCATATTCTGAAGTTGTTTACTTATGAAGAATTATGTTTGAAAGCGAGCATTTTGGTGTTATATTCTGGATAGGAAAATTAAAAGTATGTTTGCTGCCGTAATTAAGTTCAGTGGTCAATATCCTCACATCCTTCTCCCATTTTTCATTCTTTCTTATATTTCTTCATGTTCTTCCTCCTTTGCCTTCCCCTATACTTCTCTTTCTTCTTCCTCTTTTTATCGTGAGGGTAAATATCGATAATATCTATCATTCCAGAAGTGTCCTTTGTACTTTTTTCCTTTCTTTCTTCATCTGCAAAAGTTATTTTGCTTCCTTAGAGCAATAAATATGGATTATCTTTACGTTAGCTGAGATGGCAAGGGCAACTGAATGCTCTAATAAGAGCCATTTCAGAAATTCTATGTATATATGTATATATTCTATCCTAAGCCAGGTACCCATTCAATCGACCAAACCCTTAAGAGAGGAAGATCAGCTAGCTTGGCTGTGGGCCGACGGCCAAACCCAGGATCCAACCCTATGTGGTATGCTGGTGTCAGCACATAGGTCAGAGCTCAGCTGCGTATCTCTAGTGCCCGTCATTATGTATATTGTGAGATCTATATTTGATCACACATTCCGACCTGGTCGAATCTGTTTCATCATCAATACCTATTTTGCATTTCAGACAGACTGTAACAGACCACCGGTTGAAAATGGAGGGAGAATTCACCCTCAAAAAATATAATGTGAGGGAGACGTTGGTGTATAGCAGGCTTGCGTCACTGGAAATTTGTCTCACTATGGCCATGTCTTCAGTTAGCGGGTTACACTTATGTCATTCCCACATTTTCTCAACGTGTATCCGCAGGGGGGAAAAGCGTAGTTATCAACCAGAAATCGACCGGCTCAACTTTGCTCAAAAATGTAAATGATGGAAATTCTTTGGATGGAAAAGTTTTATAATGAAGTCATGTCCTCTTTTCACCTGTTACTTGTACTGGTAACTCTGTTGTATCGTTTGACCTGCGAAGGAAGGAGACAAGGAATCCATTTTGAAGTAACATTATCCTTAGTATGACCAACTGTTACGTAAATATTAAGGGGAAAGTATATTTGACGTTACCAGCATGACTTTTGTGCTAACATCTTAGTGTGAGATCGGAAGGTAGTGTTCTTTGTAGGCCTGAGCGTGTGAGGGATGAACATAAACTTATAAAATGGCGAAGAACATTTCCATAACATATTGATTTTATCTTTATCTTTCACTTCTGATGATACTTTTGAGCATTTTGATTACACGTTGTCCATCAGGTTCCAGTGAATTACATAATACAAAGTCAAAGAATAACTTCATCGACTCATGAAAGTTTCACTTAAGGAAACCTTCACTTAAAACATAGACGCAGTAAAAACATTTGGAGTCAAATGTTAGGCTAAGTAGTCATTCCAGCTCATAATAAGTAGTGGGCACATAGACTGCAAATACTGCATGATAGCAAGACTCACTGGTGATAACATAATTTATTAACTTCACCAAAGAAAAGATGCTATATAGATTTAGGTCATCCATAAAACGATGCTATATTCTATAGAACCAGGCATGTATGTATTCCACGCTCAAGAACATGGAACACTTAAGTTACGCAGTCTGGAAGTTCTGCGATGAATTGTTGTCAAGAGTCTTTCCAACACGACTGGGGATGTGGCGGTGTTCTCACAATGACAACTGGTATCTGACACCAAGTCGTCCTGGTTGGCTCGGCCTGGCCCTCCGGAGCTCAGAAATGCCAACACACCACGAACAGATCTCGCATTCAAGTGTCGCAAACTTTTGCTGAAATCTCACCCAACTTTTCCCAGAGGGGAATTTGTGCGCCTTTTAAAACGTCGTTACCCGTCGTAACTCCAGCGCCGCAGCGGGAGAGTTGGTTCTGATGCATTACTGGAGGGATTTAACTTGTTCTCATCGGACTAAAAGGGATCCAATCGCTTCATATCTCCACGCCCGCGTCCAGTATTGACAGTCTGAGGTATCTTCATTATAGTTGCATGCAGTTATAACAGCGTAGTAGGAGTGCATCATCTTTGACATACTGAAAAGGATCTGATTTGCAAGACAAATGTCACAAGTGCATAATACTGCATTAATCTTCATCATAACAGAATTTTTAGAACCAGAAATGGGATATTTTGACACTTATGAATGTGAATATTTATCTAACAGTTTTTTAACATAGCAATACTCCAGGGATTTCTGAGTCGTGGGACTAATTGTGTTTATTCTGATGTCAATCTCTGCACCTCTTTTGTCTGTGGTGGAGAAACCGTAATTTTGCGATGGCGTCGTATTCGATCATGCGTCAGCCCTGTCTCTTAACGTATACTTTACTTCACATAATCACTTAGTCTGTATATATTCTGAGATTATCATGGCAACATGTGGCTTTTCCATCTACTTGACTGATGATATTGCAGTAGATTAGAATACACAGCTATTGCTCAGAATAACAGGAGAATGAGAGAGAGAGAGAGAGAGAGAGAGAGAGAGAGAGAGAGAGAGAGAGAGAGAGAGAGAGAGAGAGAGAGAGAGAGAGAGAGAGAGAGGGAGAGAGAGGGAGAGAGAGAGAGAGAGAGAGAGAGAGAGAGAGAGAGAGAGAGAGAGAGAGAGAGAGAGAGAGAGAGAGAGAGAGAGAGAGAGAGAGAGAGAGTGTGTGTGTGTGTGTGTGTGTGTGTGTGTATGTGTGTGTGTGTGTTTGATGTTTTTTGAGGTCACACATCTGACCCATTCCTTTCCAAGACAAGGTTTCCGACATCCACCAGAACTCTTGTGTCATTTTTTCCTTTTTCTCTTTACTCTTCTCTTCTTTTCTAGTCTTAATCTTTATTTCTCTCTTTATCCTTTATCTAAAAAGCAAAACCAAATGCACACTGAATATATGGAGCCCTCAGCCAGCTTGTATTACATGCCGAATATCTCACATTATCTGCATCATTTCTTAATGCTCAAATTTGTTGAATATCAATGTCTTGACCACACACACATGTGGCTAGGTAAATATGTGCTTCCACGTTGTATCCTGGCAGGTATGTGGCGGGGAAACCTGGCCTTCGTATCTAATTCCGTGAGTATCTGGATCTGATAACAGAGTCAAATGGGATCTAGTTCCGGAAGTTGATTGCGGGAAACAAAAGCTGTGTGATGCCAGAGATTCCTGCCTCTGGAAACCGACTCCTTGGGAACCTGGCGTTTTAAAACTATGGGGAAAAATGTGAATCTGAGATGATCCAGGTACAACTTTCTTGGTGAACAGAAATGAGGTGCAGTTTCCAGCCGGCGTTTGAAATGATTTGCCCTCTTAGCAAAACAGACATGGGATTCATTCCCTCAGAACTCAGACAGTGATAAAGGTTCAAGATAAAACAATGTGAGCATCAAGGATCCAAATTCTCTGGAAGAGACTGACATTCTTTGGAAGAGATTGACAATAGTAATTATAAACTCTATGAACTTTTCAGGGGAAAAGCGGTGAAAGAGACCAAGACAAGTGATTACAAAGTTCTCTAAGCCTGTTTATCCACCACGTCCTCGTTGGCTTAGAAAACTCTTTAAGAACTTGTTCGGGTCTTGTCTATGCTTCTCTGCTGAACAGTATATATAGAGTAGGTCATTACAATTGTCAATTTCTTAAACATGATTTGGACCCTTGATGCTCACACCGTTTTACCCTTAAACCTTCATCAATGTTCGAGTTCTTTGGTACTTTATTCGAAGAGTTCTCCATGTCTGCTTTGCTTTAAGGGAGAAATCATATCGAGTGCAGGCTGGTAACTGCACCTTATAACACTGTTCATTAAGAATGTGACCGATTCACCTCAGATTCAAATTTACACTTGAGGTTTACAGCCTGGGTCTCCAGCAACTTTACTTCCCTCACATCAACAGCTTCCATCTTGATTTCCCCCACATCATCGGCTTCCATCCTGACTTCCTTCACACTATCGGCTTCCATCTTGACCTCCCTCACATCATCGGCTTCTATCCTGACTTTCCTCACATCATCGGCTTTCATCTTGACTTCCTTCACCTCATCGGTTTCCATCTTGACCTCCCTCACATCAACAGCTTCCATCTTGACTTCCCTCACATCATCGGCTTCCATCTTGACTTCCTTCATATCACCTGAAAAACAGAGCAGCAACAAGATAACAAGATAACAACACAAGGCCGATCTCACTGGGTAGAAGTGTTCTCAAAACTAATCATAAGATACAACAATTTGAGTCGACCACGGAAAACGGGCACTTTTACGCTTTGCGTAATGTAAATTCTACTCACACATCTTAATTTCTTCAGTTAACTCAAGTCATTGCACATTAACGGAAGGGAATGATGGAAGAGGAGAGAGAGAGAGAGATAAATAGATACATACACACATACATACATATATATATATATATATATATATATATATACGAATAAAGTGTATATGAACGCGCACCTTCATAGAACATACAAAGCTCCATCAGCCAGGATCGAACCTGGGACCCCTTGTGCAAGAGGCAGGCATGCTAACCGCTAGGCTAAGGGACTGAATAGGAAACAACTATTCGAAATACTAAGTACTCGAATACCCTTCGTCTCACTATGGTGAGCAACGGGGTCTATCGGTTGTTTCCGAACAGAACACATAGCCAGCTGATAGCGTTTTACCGAACCTGACTGTACAACGCTCCATACAAAGGGTATTCGAGTACTTAGTATTTCGAATAGTTCTTTCCTATTATACAGTCCCTTAGCCTAGCGGTTAGCATGCCTGCCTCTTGCACAAGGGGTCCCAGGTTCGATCCTGGCTGATGGAGCTTTGTATGATATATATATATATATATATATATATATTTTTTTTTTCCTGGTTCAGTCTCAACAGGCAGGTTAATGCATACGTTGCTTAGCGTGGATCACTGAGGATATCTCGTGCCCAGGTAGGCCAACTAGCGACTCACGTCGTACATCCTGGAGGGCGAGATAAGGACACAACCCTCGCTGTTGTACCCTGGGTTATGATGATGATGGTGATGGTGGTGGTGGTGATGTTGGAGGTGGTGGTGGTGAGGGAGCGGTGTTGGTGCCGGAGGGAGAGATAAGAGGCGCCAGGAACAGACGAGGTGATGGAGACATGATGGGGATGGAAGCAAGGGACAGGAAGGAGAGTTATGTTTACCAGGAGGGAGAGATGGTGTACAACCTTAGCTGCATATATATATATATATATATATATATATAAATATATATATATATATATATATATATATATATATATATATATATATATATATATATATATATATATATATATATATATATATATATATATATATATATATATATATATATATATATATTACCCCTGGGGATAGGGGATTAAGAATACTTCCCACGTATTCCTTGCGTGTCGAAGAAGGCGACTAAAAGGGGAGGGAGCGGGGGGCTGGAAATCCTCAACTCTTATTTTTTTTTAATTTTCCAAAAGAAGGGAACAGAGAAGGGGGCCAGATGAGGATATTCCCTCAAAGGCTCAGTCCTCTGTTCTTAACGCTACCTCGCTAATGCGGGAAATGGCGAATAGTATGAAAAAAAAAGATTCTATATATATATATATATATATATATATATATATATATATATATATATATATATATATATATATATATATATATATATATATATATATATATATATATATATATATATAATATAAAAAAGAATATGACAAGGATTAGTAGCAGGGACGGCTCTGTTTCTCATACATATTAATGACGCTGATAATTGGCTGCATTGTAAAATGCTGCATTTCGCAGACGCTGCTGAGCTGGGAAATCAATTCACAAAAGAGAGTGAATTTCTGCTGCTCTAGACAGACACGAATTTCTTGATATTGATAAGTACAAAGTTTTTATCAATTATCGGGGATTAAAAAAGGAAAACATAAAAAGAATTTTCATTGAATTACAAAAATGAGAAAAAAAAGACTTAGATGAAATAATCTCTGGTGATCTAAAGGCAAGTAAGTGGTGCACAGATGTAGTTAAAAGGACGAACAAAATTCTTGGATTTATAGGTAATGTTATCAGATTAAAGTCCTGGAAAATCATCTTTGCTTTTAACAAAACGTCTCCAGTTTGGGTCACCATAGTTGAAGAAAAGACCTAGAGGGAATGAAGAATGTACAGAGGCGAGCTACCAAAATGATTACCTCGACTGGAAAACAAATTCAAATCGATCTAGATTGGAGGAGATAAAGTTAAAAGTGAATAAAGGCAATAAAGACTTACTACAAGAGGCTTCGATAATCCTGATCTAATGATCGAATTAGGAATACATTCATCTAATTTCACTCTTCATAATGGTGACAAAATCGTGGGCAACGTTTTACCTTAAATGAGGCGAATTACCTTCTCGTCTATTGGACTGTTAACACATGAAATGATTCACCATTTAGGGTTGTTAAAAGTAGTATCTATAAATACGTTTCAGAAAAGACCTGATGAATATTTCCTTTCAAATCTACGACTGATATCATTTGCTCCTCCTTCGCTACACAAAAAGTTTCCTTTTACTTTATTTCTTCTTTTCGTGATCTGTGTATTCCTTTCTCCTGTTTCCTAGCTGATCTATGATTGTCACATCAATTCCTCTGTCACAAGCAGCCTCGAAGTGACGAAGTGTTGGTACGTTGCTATTTGAAATCCTTTCTTTTCCGTTGTATTGCTTTGTAAGCTAAATTGATAGGAAACAAACAGTGGTAATGAATAATGAATTACCGTGGTCACCTGTTATCAATGGAGTCCCTCTGGGATCCACTTAGCACCTTTGTTTTTCATTATTTATATTGATGACAATGATGTAAGGCTGAATAATTTGTATAATGTCCAGATTTGAAGATGATACAAAGAACATCAGTGCCATGTAAGTGAAGAAGGTAAGTTATCAAGAGGATGTAGATAAAACAGCTGAATGGTTGAGAAAATAGCAAATGTCATTCAAGGTCAATAAATGTCAGCTTTTACAGTTAGAAAACCTTAATATAAGGGACCCCCCTTTGCCTTAGGGATCTTAGGGTCACTGCTTCCAACAATGCTAGATTCAACCACCACTGTAACGAAGTTGTCCAAGAGAGCAAATTGGATGGCAGGATTAATTAACAGAAACTTCATACACAAAAACAAGGAAGTGGTATTGCTCCTATACTTGAGTTTAGTTAGACCCCCATCCCAGGAGTGATGGAGACATGGTAAATTGCAAGACCCAGTGGAGCTCCAAGTTTATCCTTATTATTATATTCATAACCAAAAGCGAATGGATGCATGTTGTTGGTGATGGAATTCATGATATTTTCACGTTCATTCTAACTTCTGACTTTCCTATAAAAGTTTCCCTTGAGGCTTATTTAGTCCCGTGTCCCGTCCGATGTGGTGCCGGAGGGAGTGGAGGGGGGTGAGAGAGTCTTTGACTTGGTTATTGCTTTTTTCTCTACAGCATTTCCGGGGACAGCATCTTTTTTTTGTATTCAGTGGCGTTAAGGCTAGACCCAATTGCTCTCTCTCTCTCTCTCTCTCTCTCTCTCTCTCTCTCTCTCTCTCTCTCTCTCTCTCTCTCTCTCTCTCTCTCTCTCTCTCTCTCTCTCTCTCTCTCTCTCTCTCTCTCTCTCTCTCTCTCTCTCTCTCTCTCTCTCTCTCTCGGGGAAAGGGAACCAACAGGGTAAAAAAATATCCACATTTCTTTTTTTTTTTACAGTTTTTGGAGAGCCTGTGTTGGATCGCGTGTCCTTCAGCTTCATCATGAGCCAAACAGGACGCCCAGCGCTGCCTCCATCTTATCTTTATCACTGAGTTTTGATGGCTATTTCGGGAACGAAGGAGGGAGGACACGGAAGGGTGATTTGACCATGAAGGAGGGAGGACACGGAAGGATGATTTGACCAGGGAGGGAGAGGAGAACTTCGAGTAAGAAGGAAGTTAGAAGGAAGGGAAGAGGAAGGAAGGGTAAGTAAATGAAGGAGAAAGGAAGGTAGAAGGCAGAAGGAAGAGTAAGTAGATGAAGGAGAAAGGAGTGTGGTTGAAAAGGATCACATAGGAAGCGACAGGATATAAGAAGGAATGGTGTCACATGTGTAGAACAGGTTAGAGAGAGAAGAGGTAATCCTTTACTCACTCTTACGATGAGTTCTTTTTTTTTTTTTCTAAAGGCAGGGAGGGCTAACGCGTAGCTCCCACCGCAGGGAAATATAGAGCGAAAGAAGATCGAATCAAGTGAGTTACGTGGGAGATTTTTTTTGCTGTGTGTTTTTTTTTCGTGGAATGAAGGCCAAGAGCCAACGAGAGAGAGAGAGAGAGAGAGAGAGAGAGAGAGAGAGAGAGAGAGAGAGAGAGAGAGAGAGAGAGAGAGAGAGAGAGAGAGAGAGGCGAGCGCTCGACGCACCTTGACTGTTATTGGTCCAGTTCTGGGGAACGGGCTGGGGGAGGGTCTGACCATCTGACACAAATAACACCAAATTGCACCAAAAGGTTTTGGGAGAGGAGTGAGGGAGTGAGGGAGGTTGTGTGGTAGTCGGGCCGGTCTACAGAGAATAGCCCTTGAAACCTAGCGTTCCTGGACGGTCCGGGGCTGAGCGTCCCATTGCAACCAGCGGGACGCAGAGGTCAGTAAGGCTCTATGGCTGGCGACACACTGGGGGAAATGCCTGACACGAGAGTTTAATCCACGACAATTTTTTGTCGTGAAAAGTCATGCAAAAAGTAAAGACCTTGGGAGCTGTTCTACTTTTTTGTATAAGTGTTCTACTTTTTGTATGTGTTCTACTTTTTTGTATAAGTGTTCTACTTTTTTGTATAAGTGTTCTACTTTTTTGTATGTGTTCTACTTTTTTGTATGTGTTCTACTTTTTTTGTATGTGTTCTACTTTTTTGTATGTGTTCTACTTTTTTGTATAAGTGTTCTACTTTTTTGTATAAGTGTTCTACTTTTTTGTATGTGTTCTACTTTTTTGTATAAGTGTTCTACTTTTTTTGTATAAGTGTTCTACTTTCTTTTGTATAAGTGTTCTACTTTTTTTGTATAAGTGTTCTACTTTTTTTCTATAAGTGTTCTACTTTTTTGTATGTGTTCTACTTTTTTCTATGTGTTCTACTTTTTTCTATGTGTTCTACTTTTTTGTATAAGTGTTCTACTTTTTTTGTATAAGTGTTCTACTTTTTTTGTATGTGTTCTACTTTTTTTGTATAAGTGTTCTACTTTTTTTGTATAAGTGTTCTACTTTTTTTGTATAAGTGTTCTACTTTTTTGTATAAGTGTTCTACTTTTTTTGTATAAGTGTTCTACTTTCTTTTGTATAAGTGTTCTACTTTTTTTGTATAAGTGTTCTACTTTTTTTGTATAAGTGTTCTACTTTTTTTGTATAAGTGTTCTACTTTTTTTGTATAAGTGTTCTACTTTTTTTGTATAAGTGTTCTACTTTTTTGTATAAGTGTTCTACTTTCTTTTGTATAAGTGTTCTACTTTTTTTGTATAAGTGTTCTACTTTTTTTCTATAAGTGTTCTACTTTTTTGTATGTGTTCTACTTTTTTCTATGTGTTCTACTTTTTTGTATAAGTGTTCTACTTTTTTGTATAAGTGTTCTACTTTTTTGTATAAGTGTTCTACTTTTTTGTATAAGTGTTCTACTTTTTTTGTATAAGTGTTCTACTTTCTTTTGTATAAGTGTTCTACTTTTTTTGTATGTGTTCTACTTTTTTTGTATAAATGTTCTACTTTTTTTGTATAAGTGTTCTACTTTTTTGTATAAGTGTTCTACTTTTTTTGTATAAATGTTCTACTTTTGTTGTATAAGTACAAATGAACTGGCTCACCTTAAACCCTCCACAGCAAAAGTAGTGATCGATATTAAACATAATTAATGAGGTACTTCTGAATTCTCTGTTGCTAGTAACATACCTTTTGTCGTTTTCTATAATCTATAATGATCACCAAGGGAATTGTTGCTCATGGCTGCTAGGTTCTCGGAGACGTTCATGGGATGTTTGAATCCCAGGCGTGTGTGTGTGCGTGTGTGTGTGTGTGTGTGTGTGTGTGTGTGTGTGTGTGTGTGTGTGTGTGTGTGCGTTTCATTATCAGTTGTATGTAACTGGGAAAGAGTTTTACACTCGTGTTGCCCAGTCTCTTAACCTTGTGTATATGTACCATGTCTCTGCTCCTACACACACACACACACACACACACACACACACACACCTCATCCCAAGCCAAGTGCCTACTTACTAAGCAGCCTCGAGGGGAGGATGAACACCTGGGCTGGGTGGAGACCGACTTTCGCGCCCAAGATTCGAACCTATGTAGGCTCAACCCCACGCGGACCCTAGCTGACTCATGGTCATTATGCTACGCAACAAATACTAGAGACCCGTGTGTGTGTGTGTGTGTGTGTGTGTGTGTGTGTGTGTGTGTGTGTGTGTGTGTGTGTGTGCGCTTGAATTCATAAATCTAAGGTGAAATATCGTAAAAGATATAAGACTAAGTAGCAGGTAAAATACATAAACAAAGTGACAAATGGGCACAGATTGTTGAATATTACAACACTTTGGTGATGTAGAATGAAATTATTTTCTGGTTAGTGTGTACCACGCCAGCAAGAGTATGTATAATGTACTATGTCATGGAAAAAGTCTTATATCATCCGTCGAGAATATGCGTCAGTTCTTCATACCCTAAACCTTGCAGTAGCGCCACTTGGTCTTCTCAAACTACACATCAATTTAGTGACGTGAAGACCAAGGGTTGCAGGGTTGGTTTCAACACTGTCTGTTCTGTTTAGAGAACAGGCAGCCATGAGAAGGGCGTTCGAGTTCTGTGTCGGAGTGTGCTATACTGTCGCCGGCCGCCTCTCGTTTCCTGGTGTCTGCACACGTAGCCACGCTCTTTACGTCCTTATGAACGTACGTCTCCCTTATCACACATGGCTCCCCCCTCCTTCATCTCACTTTCCCAACAAATGCGACAATTTCTCCTTCTTATCCCCACTTGCACGCGGTCGCCCGTCCCTCTGTCTTCGTGAAGGCCCCCAACAATTCTGTCGGAAAGAAGTCCCTTCCTCGACACACGACTTAAACTATATCCTCCATCCCGCCAGTGAGCAGAAACTCCCTCAGCGCCTCATTTGAACGAGTAGTTTTTTTTTCTCTCTCGCTTCGACCACTATCCTGATTCTGTCCTCTCCATTACTTCCTCCCTCCCCCCAACACATATGACCTTCCCTTGTCGTCCCCAGCATACGTGCTCCTATTTCTCCAACCCCCCCCCCACCCAAACCATCCCAGATGCACAGGGTTCGAGCTTCACCTCCACACCATACATGACCTCTTCTTTACCCTTCCACAGCATACATGCCCTGTTCGCTTGTTCCCCTAGACTCACAGAGCTGTTTTCTTCCCCTCCCAAACACGAACGGGAGCCCCTCCTCCCCTTCACAAAAGGATCTTCCTCCCTCGCTTAAAAACAGAGGGGGATTTCCTCTATGTGACCCACTGGTTTGTTCCCTCCAATAACCAACACACCGCACTCTTCATCTCTCTTCCTCCAAATCAAATAGTCTCAGTTCAGACGGCTCGCTTTCTCAAAATTTTCCAGTCTCTTCTTCTTAACTCCAATCTTCCTTAAAAGCAAGGCCACTCCATCACTCCCTCTGCAACACATATAGCTCATCCTCCTCCCTTCCCTGATGTACATGGCTCTCTGTCCTGCTTCCTAAGATACATGAACACTTATGTCTTCATGACCAACCATGATCTACCCTCTCCTACATCAACAAATATGACCCAATTCTTCAGCACACATGACCATCTTTCCCCGTTCGCAAAGTTTTTTGAAAAAAATAATATATATATATATATATATATATATATATATATATATATATATATATATATATATATATATATATATATATATATATATATATATATATATATTTTTTTTTTTTTTTTTTTTTTTTATACTTTGTCGCTGTCTCCCGCGTTTGCGAGGTAGCGCAAGGAAACAGACGAAAGAAATGGCCCAACCCCCCCCCATACACATGTACATACACACGTCCACACACGCAAATATACATACCTACACAGCTTTCCATGGTTTACCCCAGACGCTTCACATGCCTTGCTTCAATCCACTGACAGCACGTCAACCCCTGTATACCACATGACTCCAATTCACTCTATTTCTTGCCCTCCTTTCACCCTCCTGCATGTTCAGGCCCCGATCACACAAAATCTTTTTCACTCCATCTTTCCACCTCCAATTTGGTCTCCCTCTTCTCCTCGTTCCCTCCACCTCCGACACATATATCCTCTTGGTCAATCTCTCCTCACTCATTCTCTCCATGTGCCCAAACCATTTCAAAACACCCTCTTCTGCTCTCTCAACCACGCTCTTTTTATTTCCACACATCTCTCTTACCCTTACGTTACTTACTCGATCAAACCACCTCACACCACACATTGTCCTCAAACATCTCATTTCCAGCACATCCATCCTCCTGCGCACATCTCTATCCATAGCCCACGCCTCGCAACCATACAACATTGTTGGAACCACTATTCCCTCAAACATACCCATTTTTGCTTTCCGAGATAATGTTCTCGACTTCCACACATTTTTCAAGGCTCCCAAAATTTTCGCCCCCTCCCCCACCCTATGATCCACTTCCGCTTCCATGGTTCCATCCGCTGACAGATCCACTCCCAGATATCTAAAACACTTCACTTCCTCCAGTTTTTCTCCATTCAAACTCACCTCCCAATTGACTTGACCCTCACCCCTACTGTACCTAATAACCTTGCTCTTATTCACATTTACTCTCAACTTTCTTCTTCCACACACTTTACCAAACTCAGTCACCAGCTTCTGCAGTTTCTCACATGAATCAGCCACCAGCGCTGTATCATCAGCGAACAACAACTGACTCACTTCCCAAGCTCTCTCATCCCCAACAGACTTCATACTTGCCCCTCTTTCCAGGACTCTTGCATTTACCTCCCTTACAACCCCATCCATAAACAAATTAAACAACCATGGAGACATCACACACCCCTGCCGCAAACCTACATTCACTGAGAACCAATCACTTTCCTCTCTTCCTACACGTACACATGCCTTACATCCTCGATAAAAACTTTTCACTGCTTCTAACAACTTGCCTCCCACACCATATATTCTTAATACCTTCCACAGAGCATCTCTATCAACTCTATCATATGCCTTCTCCAGATCCATAAATGCTACATACAAATCCATTTGCTTTTCTAAGTATTTCTCACATACATTCTTCAAAGCAAACACCTGATCCACACATCCTCTACCACTTCTGAAACCGCACTGCTCTTCCCCAATCTGATGCTCTGTACATGCCTTCACCCTCTCAATCAATACCCTCCCATATAATTTACCAGGAATACTCAACAAACTTATACCTCTGTAATTTGAGCACTCACTCTTATCCCCTTTGCCTTTGTACAATGGCACTATGCACGCATTCCGCCAATCCTCAGGCACCTCACCATGAGTCATACATACATTAAATAACCTTACCAACCAGTCAACAATACAGTCACCCCCTTTCTTAATAAATTCCACTGCAATACCATCCAAACCTGCTGCCTTGCCGGCTTTCATCTTCCGCAAAGCTTTTACTACCTCTTCTCTGTTTACCAAATCATTTTCCCTAACCCTCTCACTTTGCACACCACCTCGACCAAAACACCCTATATCTGCCACTCTGTCATCAGACACATTCAACAAACCTTCAAAATACTCATTCCATCTCCTTCTCACATCACCGCTACTTGTTATCACCTCCCCATTTACGCCCTTCACTGAAGTTCCCATTTGCTCCCTTGTCTTACGCACCCTATTTACCTCCTTCCAGAACATCTTTTTATTCTCCCTAAAATTTACTGATAGTCTCTCACCCCAACTCTCATTTGCCCTTTTTTTCACCTCTTGCACCTTTCTCTTGACTTCCTGTCTCTTTCTTTTATACTTCTCCCACTCAATTGCATTTTTTCCCTGGGAATATGGGAGAAAGAATACTTCTCACGCATTCCTCACGTGTCGTAGAAGGCGACTAAAGGGGACGGGAGCGGGGTACTAGAAACCCTTCCCTCATTGTATTTTAACTTTCTAAGAGGGGAAACAGAAGGAGTCACTCAGAGAGTGCTAATCCTCCTCGAAGGTTCAGATTGGGGTGTCTAAATGTGTGTGGATGTAACCAAGATGAGAAAAAAGGAGAGATAGGTAGTATGTTTCCGGAAAGGAACCTGGATGTTTTGGCTCTGAGTGAAACGAAGCTAAAAGGTAAAGGGGAAGAGTGGTTTGGGAATGTTTTGGGAGTAAAGTAAGGGGTTAGTGAGAGGACAAGAGCAAGTGAAGGAGTAGCACTACTCCTGAAACGGGAGTGGTGGGAGTGTGTGATAGAGTGTAAGAAAGTAAACTCTAGATTGAAATGGGTAAGACTGAAAGTGGATGGAGGGAGATGGGTGATTATTGGTGCATATGCACCTGGGCATGAGAAGAAAGATCATGAGAGGCAAGTGTTTTGGGAGCAGCTGAGTGAGTGTGTTAGTAGTTTTGATGCACGAGACCGGATTATAGTGATGGGTGATTTGAATGCAAAGGTGAGTAATATGGCAGTTGAGGGAATAATTGGTGTACATGGGGTGTTCAGTGTTGTAAATGGAAATAGTGAAGAGCTTGTAGATTTGTGTGCTGAAAAAGGAGTGGTGATTGGGAATACCTGGTTTAGAAAGAGAGATATACATAAGTATACGTATGTAAGTAGGAGAGATGGCCAGAGAGAGTTATTGGATTACATGTTAATTGATAGGCGCGCGAAAGAGAGACTTTTGGAAGTTAATGTGCTGAGAGGTGCAACTACAGGGATGTCTGATCATTATCTTGTGGAGGCGAAAGTGAGGATTTGTAGAGGTTTTAGAAAAGAAGAGAGAATGTTGGGCTGAAGAGAGTGGTGAGAGTAAGTGAGCTTGGGAAGGAGACTTATGTGAGGAAGTAGCAGGAGAGACTGAGTGCAGAATGGAAAAAGGTGAGAGCAAAGGACGTAAGGGGTGTGGGGGAGGAATGGGATGTATCTAGGGAAGTAGTGCTGGCTTGCACAAAAGGTACTTGTGGCATGAGAAGCGTGAGAGGTGGGCAGATTAGAAAGGGTAGGGTGGTGGGATGAAGAAGTAAGATTATTAGTGAAAGAGAAGAGAGAGGCTTTGAACGATTTTTGCAAGGAAATAGTGCAAATGTCTGGGAGATGTATAAAAGAAAGTGGCAGGGGGTCAAGAGAAAGGTGGAAGAGGTGAAAAAGAGGGCAAATGAGAGTTGGGGTGAGTGAGTATCATTAGATTTTAGGAAGAATGAATAGATGTTTTGGAAGGAGGTAAATAAAGTGCGTAAAACAAGAGAACGAATGGGAAAATTGGTGAAGGGAGCTAACGGGGAGGTGATAACAAGTAGTGGTGATGTGAGAAGATGGAGTGAGTATTTTGAAGGTATGTTGAATGTGTTAAATGATAGAGTGGCAGGTATAGAGTGTTTTGGTCGAGGTGGTGTGCGAAGTGAGAGGGTTAGGGAGAATGAGTTGGTAAAAAGAGAAGAGGTAGTAAAAGCTTTGCGGATGGTGAAAGCTGGCAAGGCCTGCAAGTTTGGATAGAACTGCAGTGGAACTTATTAAAAAAGGGGGTGACTGTGTTGTTGACTGGTTGGTAAGGATATTTAATGTGTGTATGACTCATGGTGAGGTGCCTGAGGATTGGCGGAATGCATTCATAGTGCCATTGTACAAAGGCGAAGGGGATAAAAGTGAGTGCTCAAATTACAGAGGTATAAGTTTGTTGGGTATACCTGGGAAATTATATGGGAGGGTGATTGAGAGGGTGAAGGCATGTACAGAGCATCAGATTGGGGAAGAGCAGTGTGGTTTCAGAAGTGGTAGAGGATATGTGGATCAGGTGTTTGCTTTGAAGAATGTATGTGAGAAATACTTAGAAAAGCAAATGGATTTGTATGTAGCATTTATGGATCTGGAGAAGGCATACGATAGAGCTGATAGAGATGCTTTGTGGAAGATATCAAGAATATATGGTGCGGGAGGCAAGTTGTTAAAGGCAGTGAAAAGTTCTTTCGAGGATGTAAGGCACGTGTACGAGTAGGAAGAGAGGAGAGTGATTGGTTCTCAGTGAATGTCGGTTTGCGGCAGAGGTGCGTGATGTCTCCATGGTTGTTCAATTTGTATATGAATGGGGTTGTTAGGGTGGTGAATGCAAGAGTTTTGGAGAGAGGGGCAAGTATGCAGTCTGTTGTGGATGAGAGGACTTGGGAAGTGAGTCAGCTGTTGTTCTCTGATGATACAGCGCTGTTGGCTGATTCGTGTGAGAAACTACAGAAGCTCATGACTGAGTTTGGTAAAGTGTGTAAAAGAAGAAAGCTGAGAGTAAATGTGAATAAGAGTATGGTTATTAGGTACAGTAGGGTTGAGGGTCAAGTCAATTGGGAGGTAAGTTTGAATGGAGAAAAACTGGAGGAAGTGAAGTGTTTAAGATATCTGGGCGTGGTTTTGGCAGCGGATGGAATCAAGGAAGTAGAAGTGAGTCACAGGGTGGGGAGGGGGCGAAGGTTCTGGGAGCGTTGAAAAATGTGTGGAAGGCGAGAACATTATCTCGGAAAGCAAAAATGGGTATGTTTGAAGGAATAGTGGTTCCAACAATGTTATATGGTTGCGAGGCGTGGGCTATAGACAGAATTATAGAGTTGTGCGGAGGAGGGTGAATGTTTTGGAAATGAGATGTTTGAGGACAATATGTGGTGTGAGGTGGTTTGATAAAGTAAGTAATGAAAGGGTAGGAGAGATGTGTGGCAATAAAAAGAGTGTGGTTGAGAGAGTAGAAGCGGGTGTTTTGAAATGGTTTGGTCGCATGGAGAGAATGAGTGAGGAAAGATTGACTAAGAAGATATATGTGTCAGAGGTGAAGGGAACGAGAAGTGGGAGACCAAATTGGAGGTGGAAAGATGGAGTGAGAAAGATTTTGAGCGATCGAGGCCTGAACATGCAGGAGGGTGTAATGCGTGTAAGGAATAGAGTGAATTGGAACGATGTGGTATACCGGGGGGTCGACGCGGTGTCAATAGATTGAACCAGGGCATGTGAAGTGTCTGGGGTAGACCATAGAAAGTTTTGTGGGGCCTGGATGTGGAAAGGGAGCTGTGGTTTCGGTGCATTATACATGACAGCTAGAGACCGAGTGTGAACGAATGTGGCCTTTGTTGTCTTTTCCTAGCGCTACATCGCGTGTGGCGGGGTGGCGACGGGAATGAATAGAGGCAGCAAGCATGAATTATGTACATGTGATATATATATATATATATATATATATATATATATATATATATATATATATATATATATATATATATATATATATAGCATAATCATTGTACATAAAAGTACATATCTTACTACATAAAACATATTAATTTTCTATATTTCATAAGCCGTAGTTCGATAATCAGCATAGTGTCCCCTTTACTTCCGATTATTGCTTCTATTCTCTCATTCAACTACTTGCTATTTTTCTCCTCTCTCATTCGGGCCACAGGGTTAGGCATCTGGCCACATGTGGTCCTCTTAGTAAATACCTTTGTGGTAAACTTATCTGGATTCTCTTTAAATGATGAGAGGTTCTGTATGTCTGTCTGTTGTTGTTACTGCTGCTGCTGCTGCTGGTGTGTGTGTGTGCGTGTGTGATAGATCCTCGCTGTCGATGCAACTGTGGCAGCAACAAATGAGGGGTAGTTCCAGGATTATCGTCTATGTGATCTATAACAAAAGAACGATATAGTGGTAGCTTCTCTTCTGCCAATCTTAGTATATTTATTGCTAATGAAACTCGCTCAAATTACATTTATCATATGATCTTCAAGCAGCAAGCATATTCTCCAGTCTTCCTACCTTTAGCAAAAGTGTATCACAGTCTTTCCACTGTATCCAGCAGCCCCATCTATCATGGATGACGATATATCTGATGGTAGCCACTGTATCCCCCCAGCTGCCAGTCAATAAAATCCTGGCCTCACTCGTACCAGCTCCCCAAAACATCATATGCTTGTGACTCCCTCCAGTATACAGTCTCCCTTCTGTACACACACACACACACACACGTAGATATTATATTTCTGACAGAATTCACATCCCTCCCATGCGCCATGCACTTGGCACCCTCGCGTATCATTATGTCTCTGGCACTGTGTGTGTGTGTGTGTGTGTGTGTGTGTGTGTGTGCGTGTGTGTGCGTGTGTGTGTGTGTGTGTGTGTGTCCCTCTCCACCGTATCAAACCCCTGCCATCCTTGTGTCACTTGAACAGCCCTTTTAACAGACCCTCTTCTCGCTCTTTCTTCTCTCGAACTTTTTTGTGCCCTGCACTTTCATCCTCGTGCCCCTTGCGCCCCGCATCTCTCTCTCTCTCTCTCTCTCTCTCTCTCTCTCTCTCTCTCTCTCTCTCTCTCTCTCTCTCTCTCTCTCTCTCTCTCTCTCTCTCTCTCTCTCTCTCTCTCTCTCCACACAGCGTCATCCAACAGGCACGAACCTGACTCTCGTAATCATGAGTGTCACAGAGGATTGTGGTATTCTTTCATAATGCATCAACAAGACTCGACGCGCGTATTTCCCTTAATGAATATATATATATATATACATATTCGTTATGAAAATGAAACTTTACGGGAGCTGTCCAGATTCATTACAAAACTTTCCGTCGGAAGCAGGCTGGCTAACTGTTGTGATATATGATCGGAATATATCTCATAATTTACATGAAATATTACTGCACATCAGTTTTGCCAACCCAGTGGGTAGACAGATGCTCTTATGTGCTAGGCAACACGACCAGGGTATCCAGGTATAGCTCATGTGACATTCAGTACGGAGGAGTGAGGTAGATGAGAGCCCTATGCGTGCGAGAACATACGTCTCGAACAAGCGAAGAAATGAACGTAACAGATGCCTACCCGTATAGCCAGCTACGCCTCCCTGTGCTACACTTATCTCCCTCGTCCGTCCTTCACTTGATGTGAGAGTCTTTGAGTCTAATCTTCCTTGATGCCTGAAATGGTTGCTCGGGTTGACATTGCGTTTGATTCCCTTACACACACACACACACACCACCACCACCACCACCACCACTAGAAGTAGTAGTAGAAGCAGCTACTGAGCCAGGGAGGAGCTCCTCATCCTGCAAGCCTATATTCAAGATTTTCGAGGGTGTGTGTGCAGTTCATCCAGGTTATCATCATGTACAAGTAGGGGGAGGGGAGTGTGACGTGGTCCCTTGAGTGATGGGTCTGTTGGATCTTACTTCAAATGTGACCCTTCGTACAAGTCTGGTAGCAGCTGGAAGTAAAAGATCGGATATTTGATGTCAAATACACAGGAACGTTGACGGCCTGAATGACCTGTGGTTGACGTGAGGAAAGGGAGGAAGTACATGTAAGAATTACCATAAATTATGCAAATGTGGATGAATAAAAGATAAACAAGTTTTTGTTAAGAAAATGCAACAATGTCTTGATATCCATTGATCAAATCCTCCTTATGGTAGATGCAACTCATGTGTTAATAAGTTTCAATACAGTTATTATCACTAATTTCCAGGTATAATTCCAGACCTTTAGCACTATCTCCCCAAAAGAAATAAATCCCTTCATTCATTTCCCTACTATCCCTCCATATCCAGTTATGGTCTACATTCACTTCAAAGACAAGTAATAGTTCCGTCAGTTAACATCTTTGGTTTAGTAGACTAATAAAAAGAGCGTGGTTGAGAGAGCAGAAGAGGGTGTTTTGAAATGGATTGGGCACATGGAGAAAATGAGTGAGGAAAGATTGATCAAGAGGATATATGTGTCGGAGGTGGAGGGTACGAGGAGAAGTGGGAGACCGAATTGGAGGTGGAAAGATGGAGCGAAAAAGATTTTGAGTGATCGGGGCCTGAACATGCAGGAGGGTGAAAGGCGGGCAAGGAATAGAGTGAATTGGAACGATGTGGTATACCGGGGTCGACGTGCTGTCAATGGATTGAACCAGGGCATGTGGAGCGTCTGGGGTAAACCATGGAAAGTTCTGTGGGGCCTGGATGTGGAAAGGGAGCTGTGGTTTCGGTGCATTATTACATGACAGCTAGAGACTGAGTGTGAACGAATGGGGCCTTTGTTGTCTTTTCCTAGCTCTACCTCGCACACATGAGGGGGGAGGGGGTTGTTATTCCATGTGTGGAGAGGTGGCGATGGGAATAAATAAAGGCAGACAGTATGAATTATGTACATGTGTATATATGTATATGTCTGTGTGTGTATATATATGTGTACATTGAGATGTATAGGTATGTATATTTGCGTGTGTGAACGTGTGTGTATATACATGTGTATGGGGGTGGGTTGGGCCATTTCTTTCGTCTGTTTCCTTGCGCTACCTCGCAAATGCGGGAGACAGCGACAAAGCAAAATAAATAAATGAATAATGTATATATATATATGTATATATATATATATATATATATATATATATATATATATATATATATATATATATATATATATATATATATATATATATATATTTATTCTTCAAAAGAGGCTAAAATAACGAGTTCCTCTTATACACGAGACTTGGTATTAAGTCACGCGTCAAATGGGATCAGTTAATTAGTTGAGTCTGGTCACATGCTGAAGCTGGAGCCTTTCCCAGACCCTTAATGACGTCTGTCTGTCTGTCTGTCTGCAGTCGTCATTCCTCTGTTCATGACGTGTTTTGCCTCTCTAGGGAGATCCAATCCTCTAAGAGAGTGGGATGATGAGGGGAACACATATGCTGGAACATCAGTGGAGGATTTGAAAAATATCAATAAAGATATACCCTCAGTTTTTATTCTAGAATTTGATATATTTAGCTGAACTAACTGATGATTAATTTGTATTATTTTTCTTAATATAAAATGTATTTTTCTTAGTGTCATTGTTGTTGGTATAAACAAAACAGGGTGGTGTAATGTGTCCACTGACCGTGGTTGGTTTTCTCCACTTTAAGATTCTAATTCCATGATTGGCATACTGCAACTGAGCTATGTTAATCAAGTCTGCTGTCCAATATTTATGCGTTTTTGCTCTCGTGCCTTTGTAGTGAGCTGCTTTGCTACAAACGCTGAGCTACGTACGTATCTACGTCATCTAACGGATAATGCTTGTTATCTGTGGAAATGAAATTGCTCTAGATGACCACATGAAATATATTCTTCTATTTTGAACCTGCTGTAAATTTATTTGCAAGAGGGAAGTCATCAGTAATGTGGGAAATGAAAGAAGAATTGAATGTATAGAGAGAAATGAAAGGCAGGCTAAGACGAAGAATTTGAATGTAGACAGAGGAGTGGAATAAGAAGACAAACAAGGATCCAAGTCTACTCGGAACAAATGAGGATCGCTCTGCTTCGCCATAGTGTAGGATTGGGCACCACTGTATCCTCAAAGTTAGATAAAGTCATGCCTGAAAATACTTGATCCATCTCATAAAAATGGAAAGGGTATTAATGTTTATAGTCAGACACTGGGATAGGAAAATAAGTAGGGTGGGATAGGGAATGGGAAAAGTTATAATAGGAGTAAAAGCAGGGCCAAGGCAAAGAAGATGCAGGAGCAAATATGAAAGCAGAAGTAGCAGGTAGTGGGGCAGTAGCAGCTAGTGGGGCAGTAACAGCAAACAGGGCAGTAGCAGCTAGTGGAACAGTAGCAGCTCGTGGTATAGTAGCAGCTAGTGGGGCAGTAGCAGCTAGTGGGACAGTAGCAGCTCGTGGTATAGTAGCAGCTAGTGGGGCAGTAGCAGCTAGTGGAACAGTAGCAGCTCGTGGTATAGTAGCAGCTAGTGGGGCAGTAGCAGCTAGTGGGACAGTAGCAGCTCGTGGTATAGTAGCAGCTAGTGGGGCAGTAGTAACTAGTGGGGCAGTAGCAGGTAGTGTGGCAGTGGCAGGTAGTGGGTCAGTAGCAGGTAGTGGGGCAGTAGCAGCTAGTGGGGCAGTAGTAACTAGTGGGGCAGTAGCAGGTAGTGGGGCAGTAGCAGCAGAAGAGGCAGTAGTGGTAGCTAGTGGGGCAGTGGCAACAAAGGACAAACTCAAGGTCGAAAAATAAGATGGAAATGTTGGCTGGCGGACGGGGAGGCGGTGGGCTTGAAGGAACATGATCCATTTACACAATTTTTCAGACCTGCTCAACTTTGCCTTCTTCTTGCCTCCTCCCATTCCCCTCCTCCTCCTCCTCCTCCTCCTCCTCCTCCTCCTCCTTCTCCTCCTCTCCCCCCCCTCCCCCCGTATTGCGCCTCCGTCAGCCCACACCTGCCTTCCGTGGTACACTCTGCACACTAGCTACTACACATGGTCCATTCTTCGTCCCTGTGCACTGTAATATTTGCGGTGGAGACAAGAAGTATCCAAGGCTCTGATTCTTGAATTCTGGCAGCCTTTCGTAAGATATTGGAGCGAGACAGAGGCATTCTGCTTATAATCAATTCATTCTTTTGTTTCTCTTTATTGAAATATATTGGAATTATTGGACTCTGGCTTGATTTATCATTATGACAATTAATGCCTTAACAAAAGATATCTTTTCATTTTATTCCGGGGTCTGTTCTCGAAGCCCGTGTCTTGATATTTCGGGTACTTGCTGGCAATAACATCAATTCTCACGTTCAACAGAGGCCGTCATACCAGCAAGGGAGTATTTCGCACGCAGGTTACACATTTGGCCTTCAAGTTACCTCTTAATTTCCAAGCTTATTCGCTATCGTATGTTTAGCATCTACCATCCACTAAATACACTTCTGGGAGCAATTAAGTTGTCAAGGTTGTTTAGGTAAGAGATGTAATCATTGTCAGTGATGAGGTAATTTGGATATTTCTTAAACCAGTGATTTAACTGGGATTATGGAGTGATATTAGGCGAAGGAGAACAAATACTTTCGAGAAAGATCAGATGCTTTGAACAATGTCGTACACGGAATTGGCTCCCTGACCTTACATATACCTTGTGTAATATACCATACATATACTTTGTGTAGTATACCATACATACACCTTGTGTAATGCACTGAAAGCACTACTTTATCCCCGCAGTTCGGTCTGCAACCAGCGTTTCCGTCGAAGAAAATGGTGAACCAGTTAGGTGAATGTTATGACCCTTTTTTTTCATATTTTGTGTGGGTAGATGGCTTCAATCTAGCTCACTCTTGTGAACGTATCCCAGTTTTCACTCAGTGCTGCGTTAGGTTCACTTCATGATGTTACTTGTATCTGTCAGGAGTGGATTTAACAGGTGTCGACCCCTGACGTTTAAACCACTTGTGGTTTTCAATACATTTATTTGGTACAACCTTCAGAATCCACCGCTTCTGTAAGAATTTACTTTTCCATGCAGGTAAGAGGATTGGCCCTTCATGTATTTTTTCTTTGCACATTGGAGGTGTAGCTTATGTCTGCTTTTGTGTGAATACAGTTTGAGAACCTTTGACTCGACCCCATTAGTATAGCGTTCTACTGAATACCATTGACTAGCAAGAGGCCTTTGAGTATCATTCTTGGTGGGAGAGATTAACTGCTTCGAATAGCAATATCATTGGTTCTATCAACCTGTTTCTCTTTTGACAGTTCAGACGTGTTTCATGGGTCAGGTTAGCTGGCGTCATGACTTACAGTGGGTCTTTGCTCCAACTCTCTCATGGCGTTCAGGTCTGATGGCGTCTTAGATTCGCTGGGTGATCTAATCTCGCACTTTCTTCCGTAGTGCAGAAGTTGACACTTGGGCCCATCTAACATCATATCATTTTTGGGGATGGCATCTGGAAAAATATAACTGATACATAAGTATATTCTATTTTTCTCTTCATTACACTGGATTAACATACCAAGTCTTATTGGTTTCATTGGAAACTGCAAGTTCAATGTTATAGTTTTCCATCCATCATCTTTTCGAGCATATTTATGTTACCATTCCTTAATCACATTCATTATAAATCTTGGTAAAGTTGAAGTACATGTCATCAACAATTTGTTTGTTCCTAGACACCCCTTGGCTCCTGTAGTGATGATGGTGGTGTAGCTGTGAACAACAATCCGTCATAGTTTCTGTCATCCAACACATGTCCCTTGCTGTGTTTTGATTACCAGAGGTGAGGTAAAGTGACTATACGATGCATAGATTCCTAATGGGCTTCACCTCTACTGTGTAGGATCAAATGAGAGATCTAATGCCTTAGGGTAGGATATTATGAAGTATTTTCTCCTTGACTGATAGATTCTACCTTTATTAATTGTGACACTATGGTGCATATGGGGGTCATCTTGAACACGGTAGGAGAGAAGGATTACAGAGGTCACATCCCAGATCACACTGGCCAGAGAATTCTGATACAAATTCTTACGAAGTTGATCCATTATATCATCTAATAGTCTTCCTATATAATAAATTCATCTACTAGCTGCATAAGTGGATACAGACTTAGAGCCTCACGTGTACAATACTAACTAAAATATGCTCTGCCATATTTTGTAGAGTTTGTTTGAACTTATAAAAGTTTCTGTTTCTTAACGATCTAAGACGCAGTGTTTCAGTGTGTGTGTGTGTGTGTGTGTCCGTATCTCTGTCCACACGCTTAATAACTCCAGTGATTGATATATCCAGATGATCTAAAGTGCAATGGTACCAGTAGCCATTGTTTAGTAGGGACATCTTGGAGTGCGCTAATTTCGTCATACTATCCATGATTAACAGAGTTCATTAAGATGGAAATGGTCTTTGTTATTACCTATATGCAGCCTTATAGTAGATCCCAACAGATCTCTTAGTTCCTTCCTGCTTACAGGCCTTTTATCTCTAATAACCCAGTGTTGTGCTCAACAACGTCTTCATCTAGTTCAAGTTTGCCTCAATGGTTATTTCATCATGCTCTTGGCCACGTATATGAGAGGGGAATCTACGACAGTTTATAATCTGAATCCTTTTTCCTGCAGTGTCCGATCATCTGTATATGGCTTCAGAGACAAGCTTGGCTCTGAAGCCTTCTGGTCTCGGGTTATTCAGGGCAAGTTGTATCGGGAGACAAATTGGACTAAAATTGCCTCTGGTTGCTATATATGCAAGCTAACGAACGATGGGTAAAGCGAACAATCCAATCTATGAGATAGATATCCAGTTATCCATTCTAACATTCCTCTCTAATCTACTATCAGTAAACTTGGTTACGCAGGCATCATTCGGTCATCCCAACGCTACAATTAAGAGTTACCTTGTATTATCATTTGTCAGATCGGAGATTCTGTATGTGTTCAAGAGCGCCGGGTATGGCAATGTGGTTAGGGTGAACACCAAGGGTGTCTAATTCTTCTGGTGGATGGATAGAGATGGTGCTATCAAAGTGAGTTCTCTGTCAAGGGTACTGGCAATGCTGTTGCGTCCTGATTTTGTTCATATGATGTACTTCAAACATTGTCATGTGAGTGGCTGTTATGTAGATCCATTTAGATCAATTGGTCTCATGTCTGGCGTATATGGTTTAACAATTTTGTGGAAACAGCACAGCGTGTGGGTCACTACTGAGATAGCTTCATTACTGTTATGAGAATGATTTCATCTGTTCTACCCTCAACGCGAAGTATACTTACCTCTTTCCGCAAGTTAAGTGCTTCAGTGATCTTAGTAAAGTATAACCCTTAAGGATATGTCTTTCCATTTTCTTTATTCAGTTAAGGTCTTTGTTGTCACGAAGGCCTGCAGGTGGAGCGTGCCCCTCTATCATAACCGTATATAGACACAACAATAACACTTCTGACAGAGCACCAAAATCAAATTTGAAGCCCACCTTAATTCGTTGCCTGTCTATACAAATGTCTGTTTTGGGCTTATACAGTAGCTACAGGATGTTGTGCACGATACTACGATAGCTATAAAGAGGTATATAATCAATAATTCTGTCTATATTCAATAGTTTTGTCATCAGCATTTATCCATGCTTACCATTACTGGTTCACTTCTTCAACACCTTGATTTTCTGTACAAACATGAAGGCCAAGGTTAGCACAGCTCATGGGTATAAAGTTAAGAAGGGTTGACACTGGGTCATAAGTTTTGATGTGTTCGAGAATATTTAAGGCCTGATTAACGTTACTGTACCTGTATCTATCTGGGACTGAGTTTAGTAAAGCATTGATTTGTACAGTAAACAATGTGTGGCTCAATGCTCCACCTTTAGGGGCGCCAAGATACATATATCTAACTTCACCTTTGCAGCTATGGAACAATACAACAGGCTTTCTGTTAATGAAGTGACCATGTATAATGTGCTAAAGTCAACTACCCATATCCATTGCACAAAATTCATTCAAAGTATCTTACATATCAACAATATTAAATGAAGCTCTCAAATACACTTAGTGTATTTGTCCCTTTCGTCCCTATGTACTGTTAGGGAAGTTATGATACAGTTATTTTCCCACCTGTAAACCCACAGACGTTAGGCGACTCATGTTCTAGGATTCTGTGTGGTAATCTTCTGAACACATCATCAGAATTTACGCAGGAAACCCGTCAGGGAGATTTTGAGGAAGACTCTCCGGATGATTGTGTCCAACTGGGTATCAATACAACAATATACTGTTGGTCTATGGAGAAGGTAAGTGACCTATGGTATAAGTCATACAGCTTTAACCATGGACTATTAGGTGGGAGTATTAGAAGACCAGTGAGGTCATAAGTCATATCATCATTCACTAGAAGCAAAAATTTTTCCATTTAACACGAGCTTCATCAAGTTCATGTTCAGGACTAGGAGCATCGCATTCATCCTGTGGCTTCTTTAACATAAGTTGGGAAAGGTCGTCTCATCTTTCGATTTTCTATAAGTTAGAACTGTCCACTACAAGGTAATATGTTATAGTCAAAAACATCGTATGTCTAATCTGTAATTCTGTGATTTAGTTCATCTTTTGTAAAGGATTAGATTAAGATTCGAATAAGTTTCTTTTTTTGCCGATGATTTCGTCAATACTATTCCAGGCTTTGCCAAGATACTTTTTTTTTGCTGATTTAATCCACCGACAGATTTTCCTGAGTCGTCTTATTTCAGTTGAGTCGTTCACACCCTCCCTGCTGCCAGCAAAGCTTGAAACAGCGTTAACTCCTATTTTTCTGGCGGATCAATTTATGTTATCCTTTCCCCAGACTCAGTTTGTATATCTCATAGATGTCAGTGAAAATAGTTATAAGGTTATTGTTAAATATCTACACATTCCTGAGGTTAAAAATCTATATACTAGTTTTATATATAATCTGTTAACTTCTTTTTATGCTAAAATTCTTCTATAACATGAGCAAAATCTCCTCCATCCTCTCACCGTTTATCTCTCTCTTGCTAATTACATCTTCTCTCCCACCACACCTAATCACCTATCCCACCACCTCTCCCACCACACCTGATCACCTCACCATACCTCTCCCACCACACCTGATCACCTCACCATACCCTATTTTCTACCGCACGTAATCCCCTCACCACACCCTACTTCCAACCATCTCCCACCACACCTGATCCCCTGATCCTTTATCACCATATACCCCTCACACATCCCATCTTCGCCCATCAATTCATCCTTGTCATACCTTCTCCATCTATCTCCGAGCCCTCCCAACCAGTTCTTCATAAGGTTATGGCATTTCAATACAGTTCTTCATAAGGTTATGATATTTCAATACAGTTCTTCATAAGGTTATGATATTTCAATACAGTTCTTCATAAGGTTATGATATTTCAATACAGTTTTTCATAAGGTTATGATATTTCAATACAGTTCTTCATAAGGTTATGATATTTCAATACAGTTCTTCATAAGGTTATGGCATTTCAATACAGTTCTTCATAAGGTTATGGTATTTTCTTTAACATTTTTATGTGTGCTGACCAAGATGGTCCTCATATTCGAGAGAAAAGAAGGGGGATTATATTTACATGAAAATAGACACTGATGACTTAGTCAAAAATCGCCTGAAGAATTTATCTGATACATTCACCTGTTCGTGTTGGACGGGCGTGGATGCTGCCACCGTATCACAGGTAAATGTCTGGGGTGATAGTTACTAGCATGCCCGTGCACTCTGCTCCAAGAAGAAAAGGTAATGGGTAAACAGAGAGAGAGAGAGAGAGAGAGAGAGAGAGAGAGAGAGAGAGAGAGAGAGAGAGAGAGAGAGAGAGAGAGAGAGAGAGAGACTGGAATCAGACGTAATCCTGGAAAGTATGAGTCATTCATATATATCCCCATTTTATATAGAAAGAAGCAATATAGATGTATGAACCTTTCCACCTACACCAGTGACATCACAGACCAGTCCAATATCTGACAGTTCCGAAATACAAAAAGCATTTCACTTCATGGAATCCAATGATCCACACAACCCAGGGCAATAGATCTGTTAGGCTGGACCCCAACTTTTTCAGTCATCCTATCAGTGACGAAACTGCGCAGGTTCCGGGACACATGAAAAATGTTGTTGCATTGAGCAAACATTGCAAAAACTTTGGAAAAATGTGAGGTTTGTGTCATTTGACAGCAAATACGTAAGTCAGGAGCAGCTTTTATGTGCTGTTACGTATCAACTCCCGCCATTATCGGGAAGGTAGAAATATACCAGAATAGTATGTTACACCTGGGAACGCCATCATACCTCGGGAGAGCACAAAGACCAAAGTCATGATGTGCGATGACTTTATCATCAGCGAAGGTAACACAGGAGCTGCTGGATATTCCGTAATAAATGGCGGGTGGGATCTAACCGAAGGGGGAGGTAAATCCATGAATGACACTGTGAAAGACTCTTCTTCCCTCCCTACTACAATATTGGCTTGAGCTGATAACACCGATCAGGAGCAGGCGATATTATGGAGCAACACAACACACAATGACACCGTGAGGAATTCTAGACTTTTTCAACCGAATGAACGAAGTGAAATCTAATTTCAACAGCGGATACACACGAGATATATCATTGATCATACTGGTATAATCTTAGAAGGCGTGGTTCTCGATACTCAATTGATAATAGTTACCTTTTGGGCACAGCACCTATGAGATCGCTTGTAAACTATTACCACAAAATGAAAGGAGTAATATGTACAATAAAACAAGACAGACCCCCCCCAAAAAAAAAATTTCTTTTATATTTATTACCTCTAGCTATAAGAAACACAATGAGCTGTTCACTGAAGAGATATTACTATCATTTTTCTTATTATTTTTGGCAGTTAAAAAAAGATGATATATGACGTTTCTCTCTTTTCTTTCGGAAACCTTGTTGCCATTTCCCTATCTATCTATCTCTCTCTCTCTCTCTATCTATCTATCTAATTATTTATCTGTCGATAAAAGTATATATATATATATATATATATATATATATATATATATATATATATATATATATATATATATATATATATATATATATATATATATATATATATATATCATCTTCGCAGATGCTGTGGTGGTTAAGTTCCTCAGAGAAAGTTCACAGGATAAATTCTGAAAATAATTAGAGCTGTTGGGAAGAGAAATGGGGATAGGGAATGATGGCTTAAGGATAGTAAGGCGCAAGGTGAGGGGTCAAGGCAGGGTAGAGAAGGATAGATGGAGTAGATATTGTGGGTAAGGGAGATATGGTAGATTATGATAGTGTCGGGATCTGGGTAAGAGACTGATTGATAAATTAGAATCATATACTAAGTCATTAGTGGCAAAGGTCATTAGTGGCGAAATTAATTATCTTTGATCAAAATGCCAAGAATTGTTACAGAATAATAACCCTAATAACATAAGACATCTTAGTAAAGTTCGTATCATGATTTTAATAAAAAAGAAATCAAATAAAATCTTTGTACTTAAACTTACATTTAATTTGAAGTAAATCACATCTTGTATAGATACAAATTTTTCTCAGGAAATCTAAATCAAAACGTCATAATCTCCCAATACACACACTCCCAAATGTCCGTGGAAGGCCTGGACATTGTCTGTAGTGGTTGAGAATGTCACACACACCTTCCCCACAACCCAGGGCTGCTGGTGATGGCACCTGACTCTCCTCACAGGGTAAGGGTTCGTCTCCTTTAATCATTAGACTGGCATCTTTTCCTTTGAGGACAGGCAGGATCTAGGTGATCATCACCGTCGCGGAGGATTTGGTAGTTAAGTTCCCTAGTGGAAGTTCGCGTGGTTAGTTGTGGGTGTAAATGGGAGATGTTAGGATGAAGGATGAGGATAGGAAATGGTGGTAGAGAGGGAGCGAGACGCAAGGTTGTTATGGACTGAGTAGATGGTGTACATGGTGGGGATGAGGGGAAAGGATAGATCGTGATAATAATGGGATCAGACTAAGAAATGGGTTAAATAAGACAAAAAACAAAGGCAATAGGGGTATGGGGCCAGGAAGCGGATAGGTGTTAAGGGGATCGGGATTTGAGCAAGAAAACGACATATAGGTTGAACTAGAGATGAATAGGTAAAGGGATCAGTATAGAGGGATAGATGTACACTGATTTTGAGGGTATCGGGATAGGAAGGAAAAGGATATGAGGATAGGGGAACGAAGGTACAAGGGAAGAAAGTCGTGAGGTTGTCAGGGTAGGAGAGAGATGGATAGCTGCTAAGAGGGTTGGGGACTGAGAAAGAATAGGAGATCAGGGGTCGTGGGTTCGAGAAAGGATCGGGTGAGGGATCGGGGACTTTGTTTGAGAAATATAAATGTTGGGGAATTCTACAGTTGAACAGAGGAAGGATAGGTGTACAGGAGGAGGCCACGAGTTATGCTAGAGATAGAAAAGTGACAGAAAAGTGACAGCTCAATAAGTTTTTACCTGCCAAAAATACATAGAGAGAGAGAGAGAGAGAGAGAGAGAGAGAGAGAGAGAGAGAGAGAGAGAGAGAGAGAGAGAGAGAGAGAGAGAGAGAGAGAGAGAGAGAGAAATTATCATGCCTGGGGATAAGGTGTGTAGGAATACTGCACACGTATCTCCTGTGTGTTGTAACAAACGACCAATAGGGACGAGTTGTGGGGTAGTGGAGCTGGAAGTTCTCTCCTCATGTATTAGCCATTTCTAGGAACAGAAGAAGGAGTAGAATGAGGACTCTAAATGTTCAGTTCCCTCACTAAGGCAGGAATGGTGAGGACGAACGAAAAGAGAAGGAAAGACAAAAGACGTTAATAGAATAAAAAATATTACTGGAGAATGCAGCACATGTGTTGAAAGAGAGAGAGAGAGAGAGAGAGAGAGAGAGAGAGAGAGAGAGAGAGAGAGAGAGAGAGAGAGAGAGAGAGAGAGAGAGAAAGAAAGATGGGAAAACAAAAGACAGACAGACTCATACACATCTAAATACAAAACGGATATACTGATAGACTAACGCACAGACAAACTGGCCGACGGAAGACATGACCAGACGTGCAGACAACTATAAACAGGTTTGGACCCGCTCTTCATGTGAGTTGTTTACGGCAGAATTGTTGCCCCGCCCCCCCCCCTCCTTCGTCCCAGACTTTGTTGTTGTTTTGCTATTGAAAGCGACGGGCGTGACCACAGGCCCTGGTCGGTGGGTTTAGACAGTCACAGAATTTATTATCAGGTCTCAGAATATTCTGCGTCTAGAATGTCGGGATTTTTAAAAGCCAAGGATAAGAGCATACGACAGTGCATTGTACAAAACCATTTAAGACGTCTCAAACGATCTGATCACATTATATAAATTCCCTGGAGAGAATTAGATTATCCTGAAACCTGAAAATGAACGATAAACCTCCACAATTCCCTCTTGGAATGAGTTGGATTCTCTCTATACTCTGAGGACCTACGACTAATTGTACTAGACGGATCGTATATCAAGTTTTGCTAAGGCACTTTTCTTGAGAGAGTTTAACTTGATACAGGTTAACACAGCCAACAACATCCCTAACCCCAGGAGAGCTGAAAGGAGCAATACCGAACGGCTTTACCAAAGGAGAAGTCTAATTAAATTGACGTAAGTAAGTGTGACCACTAGAGAGATATAAGTGAATTACCACAATTGGCTGTAGCCAATGAAGGGTTACCGAAAACAACTTAGTTGACTCACGATGACACAAGAGTATGAAGAAAACAAGACAGTCGGATTTTAATGGTAAATAACATACCACATGAAACTACAGATTAGCTGCTGCCAACGAGAAAGATTACAAGAAAAACGACCATAGTTGATTGTAATTAGGTTAGCTAGCAATGGTCAAAAGTCAGTATACCTATGTGTAACTATGAATAGATTTCGATAGGCTATAGATATTACTGTCAACATGGGGGTGTAGAGTGTGCGTTCATGATGAACCACAACTATCCAAGTTAAAAGACTCAACACAGTTATCTTGGCCTTTGGGAAAGTTTTCAAAAGTGACATAGATGACCGTATGGAGAGGGAAGTTTACAAAAGGAAAGTTTATAAAAGCGACACAGAGAACCTGTGAATAAGGATCGTCTTCAGAAGTGACCCATGTAACCAGACGTAAAGCAAAGATTATAAAGGCGACACACAATAACCCACAAGCGAGAGAGTGTATTAGCAGTGTTACTCAGTAAACTATTTCCAAGGGTAAGATTACAATAGCAATACAGTTTACTGTAACCAATGGAGTTAACGTTGATTGGAGGAAGTGATAATGTCAAGTATATCTCTGTGATAAATGACCACATAGGTATAATCGGAATGACCTTCCTCCGTGTTTCAAGTTACCATCAGGGTGTAGAGGCGAGTGTCAACAGGGTGTAGAGGCGAGTGTCATCAGGGTGTAGAGGCGAGTGTCATAAGGGTGTCAAGCAGACCGATTAAAAGGTAAACCTTGTGTGTCAAGTAACCAGTCGGGTGTAGTTAGCGTGAGAGTTCCCTTCGTGTTAGGCTATGATGTAGTACATGTGGTTAAGGAAAGTGTCCTGTGTGTGTCTGAGGCTTGTATTTAGAAGTGACAAGTGACCATCAGGGCTTAAAAAAAAAAGTGTTCACTTAGGCTACTGTCTGGATGCTTGTATTAAGATGTGACAAGTGACCATCAGGTCTTAAAAAGAAAAGTGTTCACTTAGGCTATTGTCTGGATGTAGGTAAGACGACGTGTTCCCTGAGTATTCAAAGAACATCATTAGCGTCATGAGACCGATTGTTCCCTGTACATCAAGTGATCATCTGGGTGTTTGCAGTTTAAGTTTTCGCTGTTTATAATGGTACTTTAGACGGTAAACATGGGCGAGCGTTGTCTGTATGTCCGGTGACTACTTGGGTATAATATGTTTGGACCAATCTTCAGCTGGGTATTCCCAGTGTGTTAAGCCAGTATGCATGTGCTGTAACAACTATTTCTATTTCTTCTTCATGGAAGAAGCTGGGTGTAGCAGCATTCGGTATTTTCCTGGTCAAGTGACCCTCCGGCCATCGCTCCTAGTGTCATAAGCGATCATCAGGTCACCTGGGTGTAGTCAGGTCGACCTGTCTCATCCCCGTGTGTTGAGCGGCCATCTGCAGTGATCAATATCCATCTTCTTTTGCGTCGTTCATCATTAATCAACTCGCCCACGGGCTTGCAGCAGACGGCCAGAGATTGATTTAACAGCCTCTGGGTTCAGTGTGTTCGCGTTCGCTACACTGAACTCTAATTAAGTGTATTTGCATGCATGATGAGGTTCAAACGTCCTTGTTTTCTGGATAGAAGATTTCCTGAAAATCTTGTTACTTTAATTACCTTCTGGCTCTGTCCATGCTTGGATGATGAAGTCCTTACGCAAGACATCCTAAAGATTACATTGTCCATATAATTGAAGATGTTCTTATTGCAACAAACTTAAGTATACGTCGCTATAGTTACGTTATGTGAACGTCACATCCTTCCACAACATCAGACGTCGAAGGCACGCGCCAATATGAGGAAAGTATAGATGTGTGGGGCAGGCTTAACCATATGTCCCGAAGAAGTCATTATTTTTCGCAGTTAATGGGGCAGTTGACTGGATAATTGCTCTCTTGCTTCTAATACAACCATAAGATTCCTTAGTTCTCTTTGTTTTTTGCTTACTTAGCAATGAAAACTTAATGTCGACGTTTACTTTGAGGTATAACTATTTTCGTTTCTCTACGTAGCATCACATGATTCATCTATCATGAATCACAAATTTACTCTAATTTACATAATTCACTCAATCATGTCTCGTCAGTTATCTCACGTGTAATTGTCTTAGACATCAGACGCCCCTTTGTGTCATCATTTTACTCATGATCCATCTACTGCTTTGAAATATTACTGAAGCTTTCCAAAGCTACGTCCATATTGTTTGACCTGACGATATCATCCCAAGTATGCCTATCAGGAGAAACGAGAAGATAACCAAAATCTACGTCTGAAATGAGGTATATCTTTTCGCGACATTCATATTGATCGTCATTATATACAGTGTTGAAAGCTGCCTTAAAAGATCTGTCTCTTGAAAGAAGGAAGACCTAGGACATATGAACATTCAGAGCACTGGGAGGAGCATTCACTGCTCAAGATCAGGTTGTCGAGTTCCTGAAGCGCATTAAGGCAAATTCAAAGGAAGTTGAAGACAATTCTTTTATCAGACTTTCCAAAGAGGCTCGTCTCTACAGCGGTACATCTCTATCTCCATGAGGGATTTCACATATCGTCAGGAGGTTTAAAAAAAAAGGCAAGTAGCAGCTACCATTAAACACCAGTACCGCAAAACCTCAATGGGTTGGACAATGTTGCCTTCAATGCCAACGTAACCACGAATGACTGAAACCACTGAAGTATTTGTGCTTCTGTTGTTCTTTCATAAAATCAAAAGAAATTTGATGATTTGTGGAGTTTAAAGCATTTCTATATCATTATACACACCAGGTGTAGGTGACTGTATGTCAGTATGAAGAGCAGAAATAAAAGGGGCATCTTCCGTGCGTATGCAGCAGATGATGATAAGTGCATTAGCATATGGATGCCACGAACTGACTATTGCAGAAAAGATGAAGGGCTGAACTGTGAGTGTAAATCTGTTTTCATAGAACTCGAATCCCTTTCTGTTGCAATACTTATAAGAGTTCCATTCTTATATTTAGGTTTGTCATTTGTTTTTTTCCGAAGTGATATTTTGAACCGATACCAAACTTATGTTATAATAACTTTCATATTGTTACAAATATCAATACCTGCTATAGTGAGAAGAGGCCATTTACACAGACATATCTTTTCTTTTCATCCTTGGAGACTGGGGAGAAAGAATACTTCCCACGTATTCCCTCCGTGTTGTAGAAGGCGACTAAAAGGGGAGGGAGCCGGAGGCTGGAAATCCTCCCCTCTCATTATTACTTTTCCAAAAGAAGGAACAGAGAAGGGGGCCAAGAGAGGATTTTCCATCTTAGGCTCAGTCCTCCGTTCACAACGCTATCTCGCTGACGCGGGAAATGGCGAATATGTATGAAAAAAGACTTATTAGTTCCTGGATATTGTCAGACACAACGTGTATGAGGGGATATAGCACAATGGTCCATAAGTGCTGTGTGTTCTGACAGCTGTGTTCGAGATCTGGTTCTGTCTAGTATGTGGTATTTGTGGTAAGTTATTCATCTTATATATGATGTTAGTTTATTATTTTCTTTATGCTCTGTTGGGTTTGTCATTTACCTCTTTCTCTTTCATGTCTTCTATTTCTTTTGAAGTGAAGAGCCATCTAAGTTCAGTCTGTTGTCTCTGTGATGGACTATCCATGAGTTTACTGCTGGACCCACAGATTTGCCCTGAAAGAAGCACTTCAAATGAGGAAGTCAAGACTACCCCTTTTGTTGTAGATTTTTCCTTCTCTTTTATATCCTTTATCCAGTCCAGCACGCCAGCGTATACGTGTTGGCCTATGAAACACAATATTATGGCAGTGTGGTTTAGATATGCTGAGCAGATATTCTTGTGAGTCATGTGTGTGGTGTAGTTTATGCCTCAGGGACTAATTTGACGTCATTGTATTATGGGTAAACCTTATGTGAGAAACTCTGGATAAACGGAGGGGAATATTAAATCAAGGTTTGCCAGAGAGAAAAGCAACATTAGCATGATTACAGAGTAGAGAACTCCTTTTAAAGTCGACTAGAATCTACATGAGAAGGCTCACAGCGTGAGATGTGTTATATGATTGCTCTTCCTCCTTGTCTTTTTTTTGGTCTTTTACTGACCAGACGCATTGCTGATCCCTTCCTGGTCTATTATTCAGCCGATTGGGCACAGATACTGATGCCTCCCTGCGCCAAACCCAATGGGCAACTGAATATGGAGCCTCATATCTACGTTAGACCAACTCCTAACGTTTAACTACACGTAAACTCACGGAGTTCTAAGCTCTTACAACTACAGTTTTAAGCTCTTACAACTACCTTGAAATTAGTTACTGTGTCTACAACATCATATGAAATCAAAGATCGACTTCCATATCTCATTTTTTGAACCACGCTTGAGATATTCTTGAGAAAACGAAACAAATATATCGACACAAGATAAATTTTCCCCACGTCTGCACCCTGTGGACCCCAGGATCCACTGCCAATATTTGGCCACAAAGATAGCAATATTTACCTTCCTGGGCGAGGTGGGGGGGAAGGTGGATGTGCAGTGTGAAACGCGCACCAACTACTGTCCCGAATATTATATTCTGTGGCTGGTCTAACGTGTAATATTTTTGTGAGTCACCCCAGGAAAGTGTATATCACGGGTGCTAGACATACCATAGAAAAGGAAAGATATATTCTGAATACATATATACATATATATATATATATATATATATGAATATTGTAAAGTACGATATGTGAATACAGACTTGTAGTGAGTACACGCAATATTCATCTCTTTTTCGCCCCTCTCTCTCTCTCTCTCTCTCTCTCTCTCTCTCTCTCTCTCTCTCTCTCTCTCTCTCTCTCTCTCTCTCTCTCTCTCTCTCTCCTCGCAGTGAAACATTCCAGCGGTGTTTATCATGGAGAGCTTCTCTTGTTTGCTATCCAGACAGGAGAATCCTCACACTCTTTGGCCTGACCTCTTTGATCTGGAGAGAGAGAGAGAGAGAGAGAGAGAGAGAGAGAGAGAGAGAGAGAGAGAGAGAGAGAGAGAGAGAGAGAGAGAGAGAGAGAGAGAGAGAGACTGCTGGAAGGAGAGTTAAGAACGACGAAAAGAAGAAGGAAAAATGTTGAAGAAGTCTAAAAGAATCATGGAGGCAAAAAAAGAAAATTAACCCCAAGCGAACTAGGCTAAGAAAGGCAAAGAGCAGAGAGACTTAAAGAAAAGAAAACGAAACATCAAAAATGAATAAGAAACAATACGAATTATGGAGACTTAGCAGACAGCGGATAAAGGAAAAGAAAAGAGGGAGAATTTCTTAGGCTGAAAGAATTACTGAGACTGAAAAAAAAGGGGACATTTGTGGGAATACAGAATTTAGAAGACCCAAAGAGTCAGGGAGGATGTTAAAGAATGTTGGAGACTTGAGAGAATTGTAGGCTATGAGAAAGGTGTGATGACGGATCAGAACCAGTTATTGAGGGATAAACTGAGAGAACTGCAGAGACTGGAAGGATGGAGAAAAGTGAGGTAAGAAATGCAGAAAGAATGAAATGGGTCTGGCGTCACGGAGGAGAGGCAGTAGACATAACGCGTAAAGTAATTCCAAGCAACGTAATTCTGCGTATGTTGAGGAGAGGCAGTAGACATAACCCGTAAAGTAATTCCAAGCAACGTAATTCTGCGTCACGGAGGAGAGGAAATAGACATAACACGTAAAGTAATTCCAAGCAACGTAATTCTGCGTGATGAGAAGAGGCAGTAGACATAACACGTAAAGTAATTCCAAGCAACATAATTCTGCGTAATGTTGAGGAATTTGATAATATTCAATGCTGTTGGAGGGTAAGGGAATTCTTGAGTGTTGGTGGTGGAGTATTTGGCGCATTCTTGGGTGATCCTTGAGGAACAGGATAATGGTGGAGGGTCAGGTGGTGATGATGGTGGAGGGTCAGGTGGTGATGATGGTGGAGGGTCAGGTGGTGATGATGGTGGAGGGTCAGGTGGTGATGATGGTGGAGGGTCAGGTGGTGATGATGGTGGAGGGTCAGGTGGTGATGGTGGTGGAGGGTCAGGTGGTGATGATGGTGGAGGGTCAGGTGGTGATGATGGTGGAGGGTCAGGTGGTGATGATGGTGGAGGGTCAGGTGGTGATGATGGTGGAGGGTCAGGTGGTGATGATGGTGGAGGGTCAGGTGGTGATGATTGTGGAGGGTCAGATGGTGATGATGGTGGAGGGTCAGGTGGTGATGATGGTGGAGGGTCAGGTGGTGATGATGGTGGAGGGTCAGGTGGTGATGATGGTGGAGGGTCAGGTGGTGATGATGGTGGAGGGTCAGGTGGTGATGATGGTGGAGGGTCAGGTGGTGATGATGGTGGAGGGTCAGGTGGTGATGGTGGTGGAGGGTCAGGTGGTGATGATGGTGGAGGGTCAGGTGGTGATGATGGTGGAGGGTCAGGTGGTGATGATGGTGGAGGGTCAGGTGGTGATGATGGTGGAGGGTCAGGTGGTGATGATGGTGGAGGGTCAGGTGGTGATGATGGTGGAGGGTCAGGTGGTGATGATGGTGGAGGGTCAGGTGGTGATGATGGTGGAGGGTCAGGTGGTGATGGTGGTGGAGGGTCAGGTGGTGATGATGGTGGAGGGTCAGGTGGTGATGATGGTGGAGGGTCAGGTGGTGATGATGGTGGAGGGTCAGGTGGTGATGATGGTGGAGGGTCAGGTGGTGATGATGGTGGAGGGTCAGGTGGTGATGATGGTGGAGGGTCAGGTGGTGATGATGGTGGAGGGTCAGGTGGTGATGGTGATGGTGATCAAGTTATAGGGATATTAGTGGAGTGTTGGATGGTTTAGTCATGAAGTTAGGGATGAGCTGTTAGGAGAAAATAAAGCCTTTGAGACCAGAGGAAGACAAGCGAAAGGCAAGTCACACGACATATTCACTATGGATAACATTCAAGATAATTCAAAGATATGTAACCCCAATTCTTTCTTTGATATCACACGTGAAGATAACTCTGGGTCAGATGTCAACACCAGTGTACAATATATGACTGTTTTTCACGTAAGGGTCAGCGACCACGAGACTGGTGTGTATTGCTTGACGAAGTACTCACTTGAATGACCTGAATTTGAATTAGATAATATGAAATAGACGTGTACACACAGCATCAAATCACTCCAGTATTGCTTTAGTGAAGTTTAGGACAGATGTCTCTACGTGGTCTTAGGATCTTTCTAAAACAAAAGACACGTGACAATAAGTGCAACAAACCTTTTTTTCTCCAGAACTATGATCACATAGGAATTTGTAGGTCATGAATTCATATGGGACATGAGTATTATCAAATGCTTCAGCATGAGGCAAATGGCTTTGAATTCTACAGTGAAAAGAGTTCGCTTTTGCTGGTATGACTGTGTATGAGAGAATAATCCCTCGAGTATCAGCAAGACACACGAGTAGGATATATAAAGTGGCCATTAGGAGGAAATGGACTGAAGGATAATACCGAGTGGAGGGAGGGGAATGTGAAGAGTTGCCAAATGGGAAAATGCTTAAGCCCAGCCCTAGCGCGAGCTGGCAGGGCTTATAGCCGTAAAAAGGCCGGCAGAGGAGGACAAGTAAAAGGACACGGAAGGTCTCCATGGTCACAGGACGCATTCACATTACCCTGATCACAGGAGAGGAAGGCAAGACGAGGGAGAATGAGGATTCTCGTGGCAGCCCTTGTCTTACAAGAGGGGAGAAGAGAGAGGTTCTGGTAAGGGGAGGGTTGTTGTGGCAGAGGGGCTAAAGAGGGGTGAAGGAGAGGGGAGAAGGAGGTGTCAAGTGGAGGAGGGGAAGGGTGACGGGAGATAAAGCAGTACACGAACAGTCAGGTAATGAGGCAGTGAGGGAGTGCCGCGGGCTGCCTTGGGATTAGGGTTGGAGGATGAAGGTATTCGTGGTGTGGGAGGCTTGCTGTGGGAGGCTAGTATGGAGAGCTGGTGCAGGTGAAAGGTGTGGGATGCTGCTGTGGTTATACATGCTGGTGTGTTTGTGAAAGACAGCGGTGGTAGACGTGTGCGTGTGCTGATCTGAGCAGGTAGTCGTGTTGTAGATGCGTTGCTGACATGTTAGAAGATAGGGACCAAGGATGCATGGGTGTGGTGGTGAGACAGTGGTGTAGGATATGTAGATTTCGTGGTGATATAATGGATGATGTATGAAAATCTTGGTATGTTAAAGGATGATTAGTAGTGGAAGATGTGTGGGTAACATGATGAGACAGTGAATGATATGAGGATGTGGCGATGAGAGTAGAAACAGTGAATGGTGTGTGAATGTGGTGGAGAGACAGTAAAAAATATTTGGATGCGTTGTTGAGATAGGGTGTTATGTGTGGATGTGCTGTTGAGATAGTGGATTATGTGTGGATGTGGTATTTAGTTGAGGATTAACGATGGATGATGTGTGATGAGATGATGGATGACAGTGGCGAATTGGAACTATGGAAATGGAAGTGTGTCATAGGGTGGGTGAGGGAGCGAAGGTTCTTGGAACATTGAGGAAAGTGTGGCAAAAGAGGTCAGCATCTGGAAAGACGAAAATAGGTATGTTTGGAGGTACAGTAGCCTGATCAATGTTGTATGGATGCGAGGCATGGGCTGTAGGAGAAGATGTACGGAGGATGGTGGAAGTGTTGGAAATGAAATGTCTGAGGACGACATTTGGTGTAAGTGGTTTAATCGTGTAAGTTATAAAAGGTAAGAGAGATGTGTTGTAATGAAACGAATATGGTTCATAGAGCTGAAGAGGGTGTGCTGAAATGATTTGGACATATTGAGAGAATGAGTGAAATGTTGGCAAAGAGGATATATGTGTCAGAAGTGGAGGGAACAAAGAAATAGGGGAAACAAATTGGAGATGAAAGGATGGAGTGAAAAATATTTTGAGTGATCGTGACCTGAACATGCAGGAGGGTGAAAGTCGCGCACAAGAGAGAGTGAATTAGAATGATGTGGTATATAGGGGTCGACGTGCTGTCAGTTTACTGAACTAGGGCTTGTACAGCGGTCGGGGGAAATCATGGATTGACGTATGGGCCTGTTTGTGAACACGGAATGTAGATTCGGTGCATTGTATATGTCAGCTAGAGACTAGATGTGAGGGAATACGGTTTTCTTCATCTGCTCGGGCAATATCTGGATAACACAGGAAACGGCAGTCAAGAACAAGAATATGTATGGAAAAACGAGTATCATTAAATCTTAGGGAGAATAAAAAGATGTTTTGGAAGGAGGTAAATAAAGTGCGTAAGACAAGGGAGCAAATGGGAACTTCAGTGAAGGCGGCTAATGGGAAGGTGATAACAAGTAGTGGCGATGTGAGAAGGAGATGGAGTGAGTATTTTGAAGGTTTGTTGAATGTGTTTGATGATAGAGTGGCAGATATAGGGTGTTTTGGTCGAGGTGGTGTGCAAAGTGAGAGGGTTAGGGAAAATGACTTGGTAAACAGAGAAGAGGTAGTAAAAGCTTTGCGGAAGATGAAAGCCGGCAAGGCAGCGGGTTTGGATGGTATTGCAGTGGAATTTATTAAAAAAGAGGGTGACAGTATTGTTGACTGGTTGGTAAGGTTATTTAATGTATGTATGATTCATGGTGAGGTGCCTGAGGATTGGCGGAATGCTTGCATAGTGCCATTGTACAAAGGCAAAGGGGATAAGAGTGAGTGCTCAAATTACAGAGGTATAAGTTTGTTGAGTATTCCTGGGAAATTATATGGGAGGGTATTGATTAAGAGGGTGAAGGTATGTACAGAGCATCAGATTGGGGAAGAGCAGTGTGGTTTCAGAAGTGGTAGAGGGTGTGTGGATCAAGTGTTTGCTTTGAAGAATGTATGTGAGAAATACTTAGAAAAGCAAATGGATTTGTATGTAGCATTTATGGATCTGGAGAAGGCATATGATAGAGTTGATAGAGATGCTCTGTGTGGAAGGTATTAAGAATATATGGTGTGGGAGGAAAGTTGTTAGAAGCAGTGAAAAGTTTTTATCGAGGATGTAAGGCATGTGTACGTGTTGGAAGAGAGGAAAGTGATTGGTTCTCAGTGAATGTAGGTTTGCGGCAGGGGTGTGTGATGTCTCCATGGTTGTTTAATTTGTTTATGGATGGGGTTGTTAGGGAGGTGAATGCAAGAGGTTTGGAAAGAGGGGCAAGTGTGCAGTCTGTTGTGGATGAGAGAGCTTGGGAAGTGAGTCAGTTGTTGTTCGCTAATGATACAGCGCTGGTGGCTGATTCATGTGAGAAACTGCAGAAGCTAGTGACTGAGTTTGGTAAAGTGTGTGAAAGAAGAAAGTTGAGAGTAAATGTGAATAAGAGTAAGGTTATTAGGTACAGTAGGGTTGAGGGTCAAGTCAACTGGGAGGCAAGTTTGAATGGAGAAAAACTGGAGGACGTGAAGTGTTTTAGATATTTGGGAGTGGATTTGGCAGCGGATGGAACCATGGAAGCGGAAGTGAATCATAGGGTGGGGGAGGGGGCGAAAATTCTGGGAGCCTTGAAGAATGTGTGGAAGTCGAGAACATTATCTCGTAAAGCAAAAATGGGTATGTTTGAAGGAATAATGGTTCCAACAATGTTGTATGGTTGCGAGGTGTGGGCTATGGATAGAGTTGTGTGCAGGAGGGTGGATGTGCTGGAAATGAGATGTTTGAGGACAATAAGTGTTGTGACGTGGTTTGATCGAATAAGTAATAATAGGGTAAGAGAGATGTGTGGTAATAAAAGGAGCGTGGTTGAGAGAGCAGAAGAGGGTGTTTTGAAATGGTTTGGTCATATGGAGAGAATGAGTGAGGAAAGATTGACCAAGAGGATATATGTGTCAGAGGTGAAGGGAACGAGGAGAAGTGGGAGACCAAATTGGAGGTGGAAAGATGGAGTGAAAAAGATTTTGAGTGATCGGGGCTTGAACATGCAGGAGGGTGAAAGGCGTGCAAAGAATAGAGTGAATTGGAACGATGTGGTATGCCGGGGTCGACGTGCTGTCGATGGATTGAACCAGGGCATGTGAAGCGTCTGGGGTAAACCATGGAAAGTTGTGTGGGGCCTGGATGTGGAAAGGGAGCTGTGGTTTCGGTACATTATTACATGACAGCTACAGACTGAGTGTGAACGAATGGGGCCTTTGTTGCCTTTTCCTAGCGCTACCTCGCACACATCAGGGAGGAGGGTGTTGTTATTCCATGTGTGGCGAGGTGGCGATGGGAATGAATAAAGGCAGACAGTATGAATTATGTACATGGGTATATATGCATATGTCTGTGTGTGTGTACATATATGTATACATTGAGATGTATAGGTATGTGTATGTGCTGTGTGTGGACGTGTATGTATATACATGTGTATGTGGGTGGGTTGGGCCATTCTTTCGTATGTTTCCTTGCGCTACCTCGCAAACGCGGGAGACAGCGACAAAGCAAAATAAATGAATAAGATAAATATTTCTCTTTCTTTTTTTCATACTATTTGCCATTTCCCACGTTAGAGACGTAGTATTAAGAACAGAGGACTGAGTCTTTGAGAGAATATCCTCACTTCGTCCCCTTCTCTGTTCCTTCTTTGAGAAAATGAAAAACTGGAGGGGAGGATCTCCAGCCCCCGCTCCCTCCCCTATTAGTCGCCTTCTACGACACGCAGGGAATACGTGGGAAGTATTCTTTCTCCCCTATCCCCATAAAGACGCAATCACATAGCTGACCAACCACGTCTTCAAAAAGAACCACACCCATCCTTCCAACACACTAGCTCTGTAGAACCGTGTGACCAGTCAACAGAAGTTTGTCCAACACCATATCACACCAAATTATCCTCACATTCTGCAAATCTTTATTCTTTTTAGTGATACGGTGTTAGAAAAGTTATGTCTATAGCTAATCACTCAGTATCCATGTTTGCTGAAAGGGCTGAGGGCCATGCATATTCCCCACTAAGGCCGGCATGTGACCCTCAGAGGCAGGTTGGAATCCTCTGGACTAGTCCACTGGACACACATAGTCATCCCATTACAATCACTTACCTCCATTTCAGTCTTTATCTCTTTGCAACCGTGCCCATCCCTCAGTTGTTCTGAAGTACTCAACGGGACAGTTAGAGTAACATATGATGATGGAAGACCAGGCGTTGAGGGTATGAAGGTGTCGTGCAGGCTGAGAGAGAGAGAGGCTAAGGTCTATGAGCAGATCCAAGAGCAAGAGTAGTGTGAAGATGAACCAGGAAGGAAGACTAGATCTTTTGAGATAGGTGGCTAGTCTCTGAGACTTGAAATCCAAATAGCCACTTCGATGGACAGCAGACGGGGGAAAACTTTGGGAATACTCATCGTGTGAAAAGAAGGAGAGCAAGAGAGCAGCAGGCGAGGAGCGTTACAGCAAGTGTGAAAGACTCCTGGTCTCGAGGTAGGCAAGTGTGTATGAGGGAGACGGAGGAAGCATTGGTGGTGGGTGAGATGGAAGAGTTATAGTACGTCACGGTGGGAGGCTGACGTCCCCACACTGATGCATTCCTTGCTTAGGATCCCTGGCAAGAGGTCAGCAGTGCTAGAGGACTCAAGCTACACAATACTAGGGCCACAGAGTGGAGTAGATGAGCATCATAGATGGGAGGAGAAGGTTCCTCATGTCTAGCGATATTCTTCCATAGCCACCTTATCAGAATGGCTGAGAGTTTCATCTAACTCACTCTGATGGTAATGCGCTTTTTTGTGCCACAAACAATCTGTCCCAGAGTTAACCTCTCGTCTAAGGAAGCAGCATTTACTTCCTTTGTCAAAAACCTCCAAAAGATCCAAAATTTTATGACTTCAACCAATTATGTAAATTCGTCTGTGAAATCTAAAACATATGGTCATCGTCGAAATTTTCCAAATGTCACCTTTCTTTTCATATGAGACTTCAGGAAATCCTGTGTAGCTTCGCAAATGTTAATCCGATCACTTCGTCCTGGTCAGAGGTCAACCAGTGTAGCAGTCACCACTTCGCCAGAAGGGTCGCACTCCAGCGTCTGTAAACACCAGGGCCAAGAACCCTATCTACAGTGGCAGCGAGAGAGGAAATAGCTGATCCTCCTTGCCACCATAGGACCATTATGCTCAAGTAGAATCGATAGATATTTTGCATCAGATCTACGACTAACAAAATTTGCACCTCCTTATCTATACGAAAGGTTGAATTGCCTTCATCTTTGAAGAAATCTAAACGTCTTTCTACTCTTACCACATTAATCCATGAGTTTCTGTTCTCTTCCACTGTCACAAACAGCCTTGTTAGGACCCAGTGGTTTACTGCTGTTTGAATTCATTTGTATTCTTTTGTGTTTGTATTGCTATTCTCCAAGGCTCGCGAGTGGCTTCACATCCGTAATACACAGTTACTCACAGTATCCATATTGTACGATGTCGAAGCATTACGGTAAATAGATCCCGACCTCACTACCCTCCATAGCAGAGTAACCTGGTCTTGCTGCAATTCACTGCATTTAATTCTCACACAACTGAAGTCACTGCAATCATCTACTTCAGAGACAGTTGGAGGATCACCTTTAATCTGGGACGGTAGCTAGAGTTACGCCTTCATCAACCCACGAAACCTGATCAGTTTGTGTCATCAACTATGAGTCAGTGTTTGACGTTCGCTTTGGTCGAAATTTACCAGCCATGGATTAGACCAGTTCTGGAGTATGTGGTGGTTCCTTTTGTCAGCTGTAATCTTCCACGCTTTTCACGGCCCTCATGAGAGTTGCATGAGCTGCCAACATATGTAGATAGGATCCCATACCTGCTGGCAGGTCACAGAAGCCAAAAAAAAGGTTTTTGATCAACTCTCAAGGAGCCTTGGTAATGTGTATAGACAGTATCTCTTAACACGTATTGGTACACATAACGTGATGCATGGCGAGGTCCGTGAATCAGAGAGTGGCAAGGGAGGAGATGTTGTTATAGCTCAACGTGGCTCAAGGGTACTAGGCTGCCTGGATTTCACACTGATGACCCGGATTCGATTATCGAGGTGCCTAGCTGTATTGACTGGAGTAATGCCATCTCAGTTATTAACTCTAACTCCAATAACACGAGAAATATCATTGAATCTTCTATTATCAAATACACAAAGAATCATAACAATATTAGTGAAAGTCTATACAAATTGGATAGCTTTATTGTCGATAAAATTTGAAACAATTCACCTTTTTTGTCCACATAATAAGTTTGTCCACATAATAAGTTTATGATACGCTCGTTGTCTGTCTTGGACAATCACATGTTTACCAAATGGCGTCTTAGCTACGTCTCTTCGTTGTATATCAGCTAACTTATATTTCTTTCTTGTATCTCTCCTGATGTGATTATTACACGAAAGTGCACTTGGGAACTTATCGTGTTTCATTTTCCCCGTGGACTCATAGGAATATATATATATATATATATATATATATATATATATATATATATATATATATATATATATATATATATATATATATATATATATATATATATATATATATATATATATATATGTCAACCATGTAGTCTACACATAATATCTAATGTAAACTAGTTACCACTATACCCCAAGAATCGAACCCTGGATCATCAAGTTTGCTTTCACCTTTCTCCTTGCATCTGCTGGTTGTGCAGACTTCAGAAATATCCTGGGTGATCTTTAGAACAAATTCGCGTCTTGTGGCGCATATCCGACCATAATAAAGTCCAAAGCTTTATTTCCTATTCGTTCGCCTCGCTGTATCGTTTTGAGCCACAACGACATGGACTTTGATTATATGTATATGGAGATCAGGCATCTCCATAATCTTCAGCTCACTTTCCAAATTGGAGCCGGACATCCCTCCTTATGAACTGTCCCAAATTCAATTTCTGGGGCCCACTTGTTTCGCTAAATCGAAACAGGTTTTAATCAGATTTTGTGAGATCATTCATCACACTGATCCACAACGCAGGGATGACCTACGTATACCACACCTGGATTTCCGGCTGCTAGTCTCCTATTACTATCTCCTTTTGCTAAATCATCTTAGATTCTCTCACTCCTTGGGTGAGATTACGTACGAAGAGCATCATTAGATCCTTTCTCCTTTTGCTTAGCTAATTATCCCACAGTATACTCAGCGTTTTGGATCCTCTCTGTGATGGACGACATCAACAGGAGGATCCACTGGTGTGGTGGTGTTGCTACGTGTGTATACCACTGGAGATTCGCTTCCTCTCATTAATGCTGATGAGTCTTCGGTGTATTTCCCATCTCTACTGAAGTTAGGAGCAATTGTCGAGCTTGAACGAAAGCCATTGATGTCCAGTCAGCAGCAGCGCCAATAGAATGTCTTTCGTATACGTAATGTCATTTTTTTTTTCATCTCACTCACAGTATATCTTCCTCGATCCAAAGTTAATGTTGGAAAACAAGTGAACATCTGATTCGTACTATCAATCGTTCTAAAGCCCCGTCATTTAGTTTCAGACGACTGCCTTTGATAAATGGTCATTTTCTTATTCAATGAAAATTGGTAATATTATTCATTTGATTCATACTCACGCATATTGAATGTTGATATATGACGTGCCTTTTATAAGGGTTTCTGGTTGCTTTGTTATGCTCGCTTCAGGGCAGTGGCTCTGGTTGCTTTGTTATGCTCGCTGCAGGGAAGGGGGCTCTGGTTGCTTTGTTATGCTCGCTGCAGGGAAGGTCATCAGGTATAGTTATTCGTAGATTGTTTACAGCTTTCCTCCACAGCATAATGGCGTTTATTTGTGTACACTCTGTGGTTTTATTTTTTTTTTCATTCTCTTCCCTTATAACGAAGCATCGGAGGCTTATGTTCTTTGGAATATCAGGTTTTCAATATCCCACTGGAAGAATATTGCATTCCGATCCTAGTCCCTTAATATTCATTGCATACGAGATCTTCATTCATATTCTGGTGTGAACTGCAAATACATCTACTGGACTCTGAAGCCAAATACAATAATGGAATGTGGTAGAAATACAACACAGTTTCCCAGACACACAGAGAATTTACTACAGAGGCAACACAACTCGTCAGCCATACAGCTAATACAGTCAATTTCTAATAAAGATACAGTTCAGTATTACAAGATGTTTCTGTATTGTCCACATCTCAGATTGCAGGTTAGCATAATTTTCTCAATTCCTTTACCTCATTTCTCCTTCTATTTTCTCATTTCTTTTTCTTCTTTAATCATGTATTCGGAAGGTCTTGCTCCTTCCACTTGCTTACTATCTAACCTTTCATTTATTTAGAATGATCCTTTTGTGTTTTTTTTTTTTATTTTTCGTCCGTTTTATTCACATCATCATTATTCCCTTTCTAATATCTACCTTATCCTCTCTTAGTCACATATGGTCACTGTTTCCTATGGACGTTCTCTTTCATTCACATATCCTCATCTCTCTTATCTCGTCTTTCAGCCACGTATCCAATGCTGTGTAGCTATTCATCTTCCCTTATTTTTTTAGCTGCTGCTACGAGGCCAGCACTCCACCTTCCACCGTGTTACCTTCCCTTGTCCTCCTTGTGGCCCGACCCCTTCCATTTCCCCACTTTTCCTCCTTTACCCTACCACTTTAACATCCCCTGGCAGCCCTTCCACATCACTGAAGCCATACTGAGTGAGAGAACTCTCTCTCTCTCTCTCTCTCTCTCTCTCTCTCTCTCTCTCTCTCTCTCTCTCTCTCTCTCTCTCTCTCTTGCCCTGGAGCAGGTCAGTTTTGCCTTCAGTTTCAGTTTAACTCTTAACCTCACTCTCTCTCTCTCTCTCTCTCTCTCTCTCTCTCTCTCTCTCTCTCTCTCTCTCTCTCTCTCTCTCTCTCTCTCTCTCTCTCTCTCTCCCCCCGGTCTACACCTGAGGGATGTTCTTCTGAAGGACGAAGAGGTATTCTCATGTATGTTTTGTGATCTATTTCAGAGACTGTATCTAAAGATTGGAAGAAAAAAGACACACACTAGCCAGTCATTAGAGAGTCTAATCGAAAAAGAATTAAGTTATAGGAGAGTGTGGCAGGATTTGTTTCTGCACAGGCAGTTCATATAGACTGGAGGGTTGTTATCCCTCGTTAAGCAGATAATTCAGAGATCAATACAGTGACGTTAGAGACTAAACATAAGAGACAACTAGATCTTAGCCAGTAAGGACGACCCGTTAACCAAGAGGAGTGAAACATGCCCATTTTCTTTGATTAAACAACAACAAGAAAAACCATTTACCTCATTCCCTAACGTAGTGGTTTATTCAATCACTAATACCAACCCTTCCCGAGTCGTCCATATGCAGTTGCCAACCCTTCGGAGTTATCAAAAAACATTTCTTCAAGCTAGATAGAAATACTGTCCCAGTGAAGGACCAAGATAGAAATACTGTCCCAGTGAAGGACCAAGATAGAAATACTGTCCCAGTGAAGGACCAAGATAGAAATACTGTCCCAGTGAAGGACCAAGATAGAAATACTGTCCCAGTGAAGGACCAAGATAGAAATACTGTCCCAGTGAAGGACCAAGATAGAAATACTGTCCCAGTGAAGGACCAAGATAGAAATACTGTCCCAGTGAAGGACCAAGATAGAAATACTATCCCAGTGAAGGACCAACACTCTGAGAGATGAACTACAGGATCATCTCCTTACATCACTCCGGTCAAGGATTCCTAAAGGATACATCAAGACTTGAGGTCCTGTCCCAAGGGGCAGTAAGAGGAAACGTTCGTGCCTCCCTAGGGAGAAGATGAGGCATATTCTATTGAGGTTTGATGAGAGTCCTTGACATATACGAGATGTGGCAGAGAGTCATAAGTAGCTCCAAGGACATGCTGTTCACTGTCCAGGCGGGAACGAACGATATACTTGATCGGAGGATATATCATGCATATACAAAGGAGTCCTTAGGAAGATCCTGCTGAGTTCTAGGAAGCTAGTTATTGTAGTATTACTGCCTAGATATGACGAATAGTTTATGTGCTGGGAGGAATATTCTGCTTTTCACTGACCTCTAGGACCACTTTAGCAGAGTTAGAAACCTACATATTAAAGAAAAAAAGAAACTATTTTCGCAGCACATAAGCCGCAAGTTTATTGTACAGCCCTCACTCATGCCGCAAGCGGTAGTGCAAAAGGATTACAGAGGTCACAGAGAGTCTCTGTCACACCCCAGTGGGTACAGCTACCTACCATGTGCCAAAAAATGGTGGTTACAGGCTCAAAATTTCATGAATTTCATTATTAACAATAATGTGTTGTGCTATCTTCTTTATTTTGCATTGTTTGTTTGTACCAGTGCCTAAAAAGTTCTATAGTTTCACAGTCTAAGACGTAGTATTCCAGTGTGTTTACATTTCAGCCATACAAAACTTAATCATTCAAAAAACTAACATCTCCAGAGACGCCAAGGTGCCATTAGTATCTATAGCCTAGCCATAATCAAGCAATGACAACATGTTGTGGACTGCTGGTCATGTTACTTAACCCATACATATGCTTTACTGAACACATATCATTGTGATGAAATATACATCTACTAGTTCCCATTTACACTCGTCTGTTTTGCTATAGAGAGTTCTAGCTCCTTCCCAATTACAATTATGAGACTTTTGACTGATAACTCAGTGATATTTTGAATAGTCTCTTTATCAAGAGCAAATTCGGCCAAAGTTTGAATTTCGTTATGCTCCCGGAGACTTACCTGAGAAGGAATGCATGACAATTAGCGAATAGACTTAATCTATCGACCTATAATGTTGGCATGTTAGTATCTGGCTTTAGGGACAATCATGTTACATTCTGATCTCAGGGTATGAAGGGCAAGTCAGAGATAATTGCTCTGTCTCCCGGTTTGTGATTTCTGCAAGCTTGAGAGCGATGAGTCGGATAGAGAATTCAGATTGTAAGATAGATGCTCAATTGTTTGTTCTAACTTATTTCTTGAATCTATTACCGTTAGTCTGAGTCACAACGGCAGAGGTTCCAATCCTTCAAGTGGCAGAGTTTGGAAAGCCGTCAGTATAGATGCGCTTGTGGTATGCTATTCTCAATCTAGAGTGTCAAAATATGTTCAGAAACACTGGATTTGGCAAGGACTTGAAAATGAAGATTTTGAGTTATCATTTTATTTTCTTTTTACTCGTGACTGCGGTGATCCTTCGAGGAATTATTTGTCAGTGGGGGTCAGGAAAAGCTCCCTACTTCCTAGATTTGTACAACATATTTGTTGTAGAAGAAGTGAATGTCTTAACAAAATAGCAAAAACCCTGCCTTGGCATAACCTTATGTGAGAAGTTATGGGATGATGAAATGAAAAGTCAGCAAAATGGAAAGATAGTGGTATATGGGTGTTATCTGCGAAGGAGTGCGAGTGATTAGGAGACGTCAAAAGAAAAATGCGAAAGCTGGAAAAGAGGGCAAATGCGAGCTGGGGGTGAATGGTAGGTCAGTGAAGGCAGGAGAAAGCAGCAGATGCTCAGAGCCAGGTAAGTGGGGTGTCAAGTAACGTGACCTTGGTAATTGGTGAATGAGAGAAGGCAGCCCAGACCTGACCAATCAGCACGTGTCAGCCAGTAATTAACCAGGTCAAGGTAACCTAGACGTAAACGACTGGTGTAGTGACCAATGACTGAATAGATCTGAATATGTAAATTCTGCATAAACATAAGATTACTAAAGCCCTTAATAGAGAGAAAATAAAACCAGTTTTTTTTTTTTTTTTTTTTTTTATACTTTGTCGCTGTCTCCCGCGTTTGCGAGGTAGCGCAAGGAAACAGACGAAAGAAATGGCCCCCCCCCCCCCATACACATGTACATACACACGTCCACACACGCAAATATACATACCTACACAGCTTTCCATGGTTTACCCCAGACGCTTCACATGCCTTGATTCACTCCACTGACAGCACGTCAACCCCTGTATACCACATCACTCCAATTCACTCTATTCCTTGCCCTCCTTTCACCCTCCTGCATGTTCAGGCCCCGATCACACAAAATCTTTTTCACTCCATCTTTCCACCTCCAATTTGGTCTCCCTCTTCTCCTCGTTCCCTCCACCTCCGACACATATATCCTCTTGGTCAATCTTTCCTCACTCATTCTCTCCATGTGCCCAAACCATTTCAAAACACCCTCTTCTGCTCTCTCAACCACGCTCTTTTTATTTCCACACATCTCTCTCACCCTTACGTTACTTACTCGATCAAACCACCTCACACCACACATTGTCCTCAAACATCTCATTTCCAGCACATCCATCCTCCTGCGCACAACTCTATCCATAGCCCACGCCTCGCAACCATACAACATTGTTGGAACCACTATTCCTTCAAACATACCCATTTTTGCTTTCCGAGATAATGTTCTCGACTTCCACACATTTTTCAAGGCTCCCAAAATTTTCGCCCCCTCCCCCACCCTATGATCCACTTCCGCTTCCATGGTTCCATCCGCTGACAGATCCACTCCCAGATATCTAAAACACTTCACTTCCTCCAGTTTTTCTCCATTCAAACTTAATGTCCTAACAGAACACACTGATATCATATGCTCTCACCGAATTAAAAATTAGTGTTATTCCAGTTTCAGAAACACAGATGAATACGAAAGAAAAATATCTATTCGCCTAAGTAACTGTACCCATGGATGAATGTTTTCATAAAAAAAAGAACAATTTCAATTATGATTTATGATGATCGTCCTTGGGGTAATTAAAGTGGACAAGTTAGATGGGGATCCATTTGAATTATCATATGAATAAAGCAGAAGATAACAGAATTAAATTGGGTTTTGTTATTGTATATAGACTTTCAAAGATATAGGAACAACATGATGGAGCAGCGCTACGCAGAGAATCGTATCCGTTGTGAAGAACAAGGACATAATATCTATAAGTAACTTTAACAGACCTGGAATATCTTAACGGGAGATCGAGAGGGGAAAAAGATTCACTCACTTTGATTATACATTTCTAAACCATTTGACTGGTAAGTCAACTACAGACAATGACATTCCAGACATACTGCTTAGAATTTGAGTTAACTTGTTTAACTCCCACAGGGTATTGATGCTCGGAGTCAACAGTGTTTAGACTAGAAATGAGTAGAAGAGTTGAGTGAAAGACAATAGAAGATTCTTATTCCCAAAGTCACAAGGAAACAGTCTTTGAGAAAATTGAGATAAGTTAGTTGTGACAGCATCTGCATAATGCACTTTGATGAAGATACTGTTGAAATGACGTGGAGCGTATTGAGAATAGAAGTAATACTTCTTATTGGAAACAGAAACATAACACAAGACATCAAAGGAACTTGTGATAACTCAAAAACCCTCCTGGATGATGAGAGAGAAAATAGAAAGTGGAACCGTAAATATCAGACGAAGAAATGAGTAAACATGGGAAAGAAAAAGGGGAAAGAAAAAGGAAAACATTTCCCAAATACTAAGACTAATCCCAAGGATTTTTTTCTTTAATTACATAAGGAATTAAGAGAAACATAGTCACGAAAAGGGACTACCAATGACAACACATCCTGCTACCATGGCATGTTTGACTATATCGAATACTAACGATATAAAAAGACACAGAGAAACAAGCTCTTTATAGTTCACATTGACATACATAGACACCAGTCCGGATGGCTGCATCCGAGTGACGAGTCTCTATGGAGAATTTGTATGATAATCCTGTTAGGGTTTCTAATTCCACCAACTAGGGGTGTTTTATCTCATTACATTTGGAGTTGGGGTGTTCGCGCTGCACTTATATGGGATCTGGATTATAGACGCATTGAAGGAGGGGGGGTTATATTGTATTATTGTAGAAATTGTATTTTCCCTCTTTGTAGTTTCGTTCACCTCCAGAACGTAAGAGTTCATGTGGCATTCACAAGATGGGGTTCATGTGCTTTAGTAGGTTGACTTAATATTAGCCAAGAGTTTATCCTTTCTTCATATAATTGATAATTAAGATCATATTTGCCGTCTTTAACTACTAATGGTTGAAAAGTCTGCATATATCTTTTTTTTCATCTTGTCATTCATTTACATAATTATTCATACAACGGTGTCAAAGATATATTCATGTGTCATAAATAGATTCAGAAATCAAGTGATAATGTATTTCCTTCACTGTTTTGCGCGCAATTTCCCGACGCCGTGGTCACTTTAATTAAAGACTTTAGGAGAACTGCTACAATATATTTCCTTCAAGTAATATTGTTGCAATTATTGTTGCGTTGGGCCGCAGGCGACTCTGGGCCCAAACGGTAATAAGGAACACATGTCCTTGTTGGACCTCAAAGGAAAGACGTTCTGCCCCGGGAAAGGACACAGAAAAGGGAGGAGGAAAGTGAAACTGTTGAGGAAGAGAAAGAGAAAAGAGAGAGAGAAAGAGCGTCAGGGGAGGAAAGAGAAAAGCTGCGCTGCAAAACGTTGCTGAATATATGAACTATGAATGAAGGAAAGTATAAAGACTTTAATTACTTCTAACTTCATTAACTCATCATTCCAGGTCATATTACAGACACAAAGTGGATGATGGCAACAGCTTTTACCCTCATTCCAGACCTATGACATCCAGCAAGTGAGGCCATCATTAGCAGGAGTGAGCAGTGGTATACACAACCCACCAGTCCTCTCCCTTCTCTCCGCCATGCAACACACACCCGACATTGTCACATGACTTCGAGAGGGTCACTGACAGCATGAACGTTCGTTTCGCTCCTGAAGAAGGTTCTTGGAATTCTTTCTTCCTAAAGAGATGCAAATCACATCGACCAAGGACTCGATATGCACCTGGAAAGCCCAATCGAACACGATTGAGATAAATACCTGAGTTTTTTATGATGTGACATCAAGATCCCAGACTCACCCAGTCAGGAGAAGGTGGTGCTGTACAAGTATAGATACCAAGAGATAAGAAGGTGTACAGGTATTGATACCACGAGATAAGAAGCTGTACAAGTATAGATACCACGAGATAAGAAGCTGTACAGGTATTGATACCACGAGATAAGAAGCTGTACAGGAATAGATCCCAAGAGATAAGAAGCTGTACAAGTATAGATTCCACGAGATAAGAAGCTGTACAAGTATAGATTCCACGAGATAAGAAGCTATACAGGTATAGATTCCACAAGATAAGAAGCTGTACAAGTATAGATTCCACGAGATAAGAAGCTATACAGGTATAGATATCACGAGATAAGAAGCTATACAGGAATAGATCCCAAGAGATAAGAAGCTGTACAAGTATAGATTCCACGAGATAAGAAGCTGTACAGGTATACATTCCACGAGATAAGAAGCTATACAGGTATAGATACCACGAGATAAGAAGCTATACAGGTATAGATTCCACGAGATAAGAAGCTATACAAGTATAGATTCCACGAGATAAGAAGCTATACAGGTATAGATACCACGAGATAAGAAGCTGTACAAGTATAGATTCCACGAGATAAGAAGAATGGTTTATTCAGACATCACATGAATGATGATTTAGTTTTATGGATATGGCTTACAGACACTCCGTTCAAAGAGTCGTAATGAAACACCAGAAGACACGTATCCACAGTGAAACAATATCTGCACTCGACCAAAACTGGAAACAAAAAGTCAACACCATCACTGGCCAAGCAGCCATCAGAAATATGAAGACGATGCTTCAGGATGGAACGTAGGTAGAGATGACAAAAACGATGGAATTGAACATTATAAGATATGACGTAGGGAACAGAAATCGTACAAATCAGCTGAATTAGCAAAACAAACCAAAACTAATAGAGTGAAGATCATGAAAACATTACAGACAGAGGCTCAGATATAAAGAGGAATGAGGTGAAGGAAGCGATGAGAAAAGTGACATACATCCGCACAGAGAATCAAGACAAGAAAATGATGGAATATAAAGTTACAATATAAGTTAAATATTTTCATTTCCAGTATAGGTAACTACTATGCTTTGGCAAAATGCTAATCTGGTAGATCGAATGGGGGACAATAGATATTTCAGCAGCACCAAAAATGGCTTGGAAATGTCAGGGGTTGGTTAGAGGGCACGAGCCAAGGATGGAGATGCACTGCTCCTGAATTAGGAGTTGTGGGAGTGTGTTAGAGGGTGAAGCGAAGTCATTTCTAGATTAATGTGGGTAAAATTGAAAGTGGGTGGCAAGAGATGAGTCATTATCATTGCTTATGCACTAAGAAAAAAGATCCTGAGAAGCAAGTGTGTTGTGAGCAGCTGAATGAGTGTGTGCAAAAAGAAAAAATGAAATTTGATAAATTACCCGAGTGTAAGGATGTTTACGAACAGCTATCGTAGCTTTGACACCGTCTCTGAAAATGACAGAAACAATATGTCTTCGTCCATGAACACAGGCATTTCATCTGACCCAGGAATAACACACGTCTGTTGTCTTGCTTCTGTTATAATGCTTTGTTTGCTTGGCTGATTAGCCAGTGTGTGTCCCCCGCAGCGTAAGATCGACATTACATGTTGTGGCAGTATTAATTACCTGGGTAACCAAGTAGTTATATTACGCTCTGTTGATGAAAAGCCAGAGACTGCTTTCCGCCTGGATGCTGAAGCGTCACTAAGCAAATAATTGGCACTTGGAGGGAGAGCCTCGTCGAATCATAATTTCCATCTTAAAGCCGACCCATAATCATACGAACATTTCCCATTTGGAGGCAAAGCCAAGAGTGATGTGACATTCTTGAACATGAGGATAGTGAAGCATTGAATAAACACTCCTTTCCTGGAAGCTAAATGACCACTGAAAGACCAGTCCTTACTAGGAGGCATAACCACTGGGAAGAGAACACACTCCATATGGAGACTGAGCCACTACTGAGGGAACACGAAATACATGAAGCCAAACCACAAGCTATACTGCTCAGACTCCACCAGGGCGATGATCCACTGGTGTTATGCGTTAACCTTCCCCTATGGCCGATCCCCTGATGAGTGAACACACTCCGTCTGGAAGGTGAACTGTTAATGAACAACCAGTCTCCACCTGGACATCGATGCACTGCTAAGCCTACCAGCTAGAACGCAGAACCACCTGTGGATCATCATTACCCATCTGGTGGTCAAAGTGTCAGTGAACAACATTTTCCAACTGCGAGGCAGGCTCTAGCTAGCGAAAGTCTACATCTGACTTCTGAAATTCTGATGAATTACCACTTCCCACCCAGGGGTCAGGTCTATAGCGATCAAGCTTTTCACATCTGGACTGAGAAACTGAAAAACAAATGCAACGAGATGAGGTTAAACGACTGGAATCCATTTAGCTTAGAAAAGAGAAGGTTAAGGTGTGATCTAATACCAGTAATCAAAAAGATCAAAGGCTCTGATGGTCTTGATCTATCAAGTTACCTAAAACTTGATTCGTCTTATTGTGCTCGTTGTAATGGATACAAACTCGTGAGCAAACGATCTACCTTGAATGAGGCGAAGTACTTTATCTTCAACAGGATCATCAACAAAGGGAACAATTTATACCAAGTAGAGTGGTAGAAAGCAGTACTTTGGATACCTTTCAAAACAGACTTGACAAATACAGTCCATGACTGTCTTTGTCTGCATCTTCTACAGTAGATATGACAATTTGTAGGTTATTCACTTTGAATCATCTGTATACCTTCTAACTTTTACCACATTAATCTGTGAGTTTCTGACATCTTCCACTATCAAACACTGCCTCGAAAGGACCCATTGGTCTATTGCTGTTTGAATTCCTTTTATATTTCTCTGTATAATGGATATGGGCTTTCCTCTTCTGTTTCTGACGCTACTTACCTAAGACGGGAAATGGCGATCGAATAATGATATAATATATATATATATATATATATATATATATATATATATATATATATATATATATATATATATATATATATATATATATATATATATATATATATATATATATATATATATATATATTCCTATGTGTCTATATGAATTTGCGAGAAGCATTGCATATATACATACGTGTAATCATAAAGGCCCACAGGCAATACTTCGTAATTTACAATACAAAAGTATAAAGTCACCCACGTTCATCTTTACATACAGGTCTGAAGTATTGTCATTAACCTAAACCTGATGTTGCTGACCTGCATATCAGTGTAGGTTTATCCACCTATGATCCACCCTCAGTTACCATATCATTAGATAATGTGTTAATGACATAGTTAAGATCTTCTATTTGGTTGTTATATGGATGGCTATTACAGGTGTTTGAACACACGCCACAACAACAGGATAATGTCTCGTTATAATCTTAAAATCTTCCACATTATCTCTGACCAGTTGTGAGGGATGAAGGTCATCACAGGTTAACGAACAAAGTGCATTGATAATCATAATTCTTTTTCGATCTTTTATTTCCCTATCGTGTATTGTCAGTTAATCCAAATACAAAGGAGTTAAAAGGGGTATACGAAATTTTACACGTGATTCTTTTGTTTCCCTAACACCAGTGATGTGTTTTAAAGGCTTTAATCCTCTCAAATGCCACGGTATAACTGTTATTGTTATATGTTTCCACACTGTAGCTTATCAGGGTAGTCTTACCTTATGAATGTATGTCTGTATGTCTAAAACCTTCACTGAATTCTGTATTAACTCCAGGTCTATGTTTGCCTACACTTCCCCTAGATTCTGGCTATAGACTGATTAGGAGATCTGTCGTGGATATGGTTATAAAATGGCTATAAAATGCTGCATATATATCTTGCATGCATGGTTATAAACTGGCTATAAAGTGTTGCATATATATCTTGCATGCATGGTTATAAACTGGCTATAAAGTACTGCATCTACATCTTGCATGCATGGTTATAAACTGGCTATAAAGTGTTGCATATATATCTTGCATGCATGGTTATAAACTGGCTATAAAGTACTGCATATGTATCTTGCATGCATGGTTATAAACTGGCTATAAAGTGCTGTATATATATCTTGCATGCATGGTTATAAACTGGCTATAAAGTGCTGTATATATATCTTGCATGCATGGTTATAAACTGGCTATAAAGTACTGTATATATATCTTGCATGCATGGTTATAAACTGGCTATAAAGTGCTGTATATATATATATTGCATGCATGGTTATAAACTGGCTATAAAGTGCTGTATATATATCTTGCATGCATGGCTATAAACTGGCTATAAAGTACTGTATTTATATCTTGCATGCATGGTTATAAACTGGCTATAAAGTGCTGTATATATATCTTGCATGCATGGTTATAAACTGGCTATAAAGTACTGTATATATATATCTTGCATGCATGGTTATAAACTGGCTATAAAGTACTGCATATATATCTTGCATGCATGGTTATAAACTGGCTATAAAGTACTGTATATATATCTTGCATGCATGGTTATAAACTGGCTATAAAGTACTGTATATATATCTTGCATGCATGGTTATAAACTGGCTATAAAGTACTGTATATATATCTTGCATGCATGGTTATAAACTGGCTATAAAGTACTGTATATATATCTTGCATGCATGGTTATAAACTGGCTATAAAGTACTGTATATATATCTTGCATGCATGGTTATAAACTGGCTATAAAGTACTGTATATATATCTTGCATGCATGGTTATAAACTGGCTATAAAGTACTGCATATATATCTTGCATGCATGGTTATAAACTGGCTATAAAGTACTGTATATATATCTTGCATGCATGGTTATAAACTGGCTATAAAGTACTGTATATATATCTTGCATGCATGGTTATAAACTGGCTATAAAGTACTGTATACATATCTTGCATGCATGGTTATAAACTGGCTATAAAGTGCTGTATATATATCTTGCATGCATGGTTATAAACTGGCTATAAAGTACTGTATATATATATCTTGCATGCATGGTTATAAACTGGCTATAAAGTACTGCATATATATCTTGCATGCATGGTTATAAACTGGCTATAAAGTACTGTATATATATCTTGCATGCATGGTTATAAACTGGCTATAAAGTACTGTATATATATCTTGCATGCATGGTTATAAACTGGCTATAAAGTACTGTATATATATCTTGCATGCATGGTTATAAACTGGCTATAAAGTACTGTATATATATCTTGCATGCATGGTTATAAACTGGCTATAAAGTACTGTATTTATATCTTGCATGCATGGTTATAAACTGGCTATAAAGTGCTGTATATATATCTTGCATGCATGGTTATAAACTGGCTATAAAGTACTGTATATATATATCTTGCATGCATGGTTATAAACTGGCTATAAAGTACTGCATATATATCTTGCATGCATGGTTATAAACTGGCTATAAAGTACTGTATATATATCTTGCATGCATGGTTATAAACTGGCTATAAAGTACTGTATATATATCTTGCATGCATGGTTATAAACTGGCTATAAAGTACTGTATATATATCTTGCATGCATGGTTATAAACTGGCTATAAAGTACTGTATATATATCTTGCATGCATGGTTATAAACTGGCTATAAAGTACTGTATATATATCTTGCATGCATGGTTATAAACTGGCTATAAAGTACTGTATATATATCTTGCATGCATGGTTATAAACTGGCTATAAAGTACTGCATATATATCTTGCATGCATGGTTATAAACTGGCTATAAAGTACTGTATATATATCTTGCATGCATGGTTATAAACTGGCTATAAAGTACTGTATATATATCTTGCATGCATGGTTATAAACTGGCTATAAAGTACTGTATACATATCTTGCATGCATGGTTATAAACTGGCTATAAAGTACTGTATACATATCTTGCATGCATGGTTATACACTGGCTATAAAGTACTGTATACATATCTTGCATGCACAAGCTTTTTGTTCCATGGCATGTATACGTACAAGGCAGAAAATCTATCTTGAGATTAAAGTTAGCACGCTATACTATACGTGCCACACCAGCAAAGGAGGAGAAAGCATGACCAAATATACTTTTTGAATATACGTTGCAGACACACGGGTTGTATATACCTTTGAGCAATACTCTTGCTTTTATTCATCCCATGAGTTCATTTATTTCAAAAAAATCCGGGAGAGAATGCTTGGATGGACCTTTCATGCAATAATACTATTCGTAACATGTAAGTCAACTTAGTGTACTATCCCAACAAGGCATTTATAACGCTACGTTATCACTATGTATATTGTTACGTGATGATCCACTTTATCAACCATTCATAATTGATAAGTTCTGTGAAATCGGATTTATCTAATGTGAGTGTGAGCAATACGTTATCTAAATACGACTAAAAATTTTACAGATCATAGATATATTTCATCATATCGAATATTCAGTATAATGACCTACTTCATCAAGCATTCATAATTAAGTTCTGTGAAATCGGATTTATCTAATGTGAGTGTGAGCAATACGTTATTCAAATACGTCTAGAAATATTACAGATCATAGATATATCTCATCATATCAAATATTCAATATAATCCTGGCAATAGATACAACCTGATGGTCTAATGTTAGATACAAAATAGATAGCATGATATTAAGAGACTTCACTTACTATACCAAGTTGCCCAAGATATATTGCAAGTATAATGTAGTATAGTAGTATATAATATGATTTCATACGATTCCACTAAGTTACCTAAGATATTTGAAGTATAATGTTTTATATGATGTATTCATCTGTTTTCCTGGCGCTACCTCGCTGAAGCGTGGGCCAGCGATGCTATTAACTGAGTGGCGGGGTAACGACAGAAATGGATGAAGGCAAGAAGGATATTTACATGTATATATATATATTCATATATATATATATATATATATATATATATATATATATCAAATATATAACAATGTTGTATGGTTGCGAGGCGTGGGCTATGGATAGAGTTCTGCGCAGGAGGATGGATGTGCTGGAAATGAGATGTTTGAGGACAATGTGTGGTGTGAGGTGGTTTGATCGAGTGAGTAACGTAAGGGTAAGAGAGATGTGTGGAAATAAAAAGAGCGTGGTTGAGAGAGCAGAAGAGGGTGTTTTGAAGTGGTTTGGGCACATGGAGAGAATGAGTGAGGAAAGATTGACCAAGAGGATATATGTGTCGGAGGTGGAGGGAACGAGGAGAAGAGGGAGACCAAATTGGAGGTGGAAAGATGGAGTGAAAAAGATTTTGTGTTATCGGGGCCTGAACATGCAGGAGGGTGAAAGGAGGGCAAGGAATAGAGTGAATTGGAGCGATGTGGTATGCCGGGGTTGACGTGCTGTCAGTGGATTGAATCAAGGCATGTGAAGCGTCTGGGGTAAACCATGGAAAGTTGTGTAGGTATGTATATTTGCGTGTGAGGACGTATGTATATACATGTGTATGGGGGGGGTTGGGCCATCTATCTTTCGTCTGTTTCCTTGCGCTACCTCGCAAACGCGGGAGACAGCGACAAAGTATAATAAAAATAATAATAATAATATATATATATATATATATATATATATATATATATATATATATATATATATATATATATATATATATATATATATATATATATATATATATATATATATTCTTTTCTTCTTTCATACTATTCGCCAGTTCCCGCGTTAGCGAGGTAGCGTTAAGAACAGAGGACTGGGCCTTTGAGGGAATATCCTCACGTGGCCCCACATACATACACATGTATATACATACACGTCCACACACGCAAACATACATACCTATACATCTCAATGTACACATATATATTCACACACAGACATATACATATATACACATGTACATAATTCATACTGTCTGCCTTTATTTATTCTCCCCGCCACCTCGCCACACATGGAATAACAACCCCCTCCCCCCTCATGTGTGCGAGGTAGCGCTAGGAAAAGACAACAAAGGCCCCATTCGTTCACACTCAGTCTCTAGCTGTCATGTAATAATGCACCGAAAACCACAGCTCCCTTTCCACATTCAGGACCCACAGAACTTTTGGTTCAATCCAATGTCAGCACGTCGACCCCGGTATACCACATCGTTCCAATTCACTCTATTCCTTGCACGCCTTTCACCCTCCTGCATGTTCAGGCCCCGATCACTCAAATTCTTTTTCACTCCATCTTTCCACCTCCAATTTGGTCTCCCACTTCTCCTCGTTCCCTCCACATCTGACAAATATATCCTCTTGGTCAATCTTTCCTCACTCATTCTCTCCATGTGACCAAACCATTTCAAAACACCTTCTTCTGCTCTCTCAACCACACTCTTTTTACTTCCACACATCTCTCTCACCCTTACATTACTTACTCGATCAAACCACCTCACACCACATATTGTCCCCAAACATATCATTTCCAGCACATCCACCCTCTTGCGCAAAACTCTATCCATAGCCCACGCCTCGCAACCATACAACATTGATGGAACCACTATTCCTTCAAACATACCCATTTTTGCTATCCGAGATAATGTTCTCGACTTCCAAACATTCTTCAAGGCTCCCAGAATTTTCGTCCCCTCCCCCACCCCATGATTCACTTCCGCTTCCATGGTTCCATCCGCTGCCAGATCCACTCCCAGATATCTAAAACACTTTACTTCCGCTAATTTTTCTCCATTCAGACTTACCTCCCAAATGACTTGTCCCTCAACCCTACTGTACCTAATAACCTTGCTCTTATTCATATTTACTCTTAACTTTCTTCTTTCACACTTTACCAAACTCAGTCACCAGCTTCTGCAGTTTCTCACATGAATCAGCCACCAGCGCTGTATCATAAGCGAACAACAACTGACTCAATTCCCAAGCTCTTTCATCCACAACAGACAGCATACTTGCCCCTCTTTCCAAAACTCTTGCATTCATCTCCCTAACAACCCCATCCATAAACAAATTAAACAACCATGGAGACATCACACACCCCTGCCGCAAACCTACATTCACTGAGAACCAATCACTTTCCTCTCTTCCTACACGTACACATGCCTTACATCCTCGATAAAAACTTTTCACTGCTTCTAACAACTTGCCTCCCACACCATATATTCTTAATACCTTCCACAGAGCATCTCTATCAACTCTATCATATGCCTTCTCCAGATCCAGAATGCTACATACAAATCCATTTGCTTTTCTAAGTATTTCTCACATACATTCTTCAAAGCAAACACCTGATCCACACATCCTCTACCACTTCTGAAACCACACTGCTCTTCCCCAATCTGATGCTCTGTACATACCTTCACCCTCTCAATCAACACCCTCCCATAGAATTTACCAGGAGTACTCAACAAACTTATACCCCTGTAATTTGAGCACTCACTCTTATCCCCTTTGCATTTGTACAGTAGCACTATGAAAGCATTCCGCCAACCCTCAGGCACCTCACCATGAATCATACATACATTAAATAACCTTACCAACCAGTCAAGAATACAGTCACCCCCTTTTTTAATAACTTACACTGCAATACCATCCAAACCTGCTGCCTTGCTGGCTTTCATCTTCCGCAAAGCTTTTACTACCTCTTCTCTGTTTACCAAATCATTTTCCCTAACTCTTTCACTTTGCACACCACCTCGACCAAAACACCATATATCTGCCACTCTATCATCAAACACATTCAACAAACCTTCAAAATACTCACTCCATCTCCTTCTCACATCACCGCTACTTGTTATCACCTCCCCATTAGCCCCCTTCACTGAAGTTCCCATTTGCTCCCTTGTATTACGCACTTTATTTATCTCCTTCTAAAACATCTTTTTACTTTCCCTAAAATTTAATGATACTCTCCCACCCCAACTCTCATTTGCCCTCTTTTTCACGTCTTGCACCTTTCTCTTGACCTCCTGCCTCTTTCTTTTATACATCTCCCACGATTTTTTCCCCTGCAAAAATCGTCCAAATGCCTCTCTCTTCTCTTTCACTAATAATCTTACTTCTTCATCCCACCACTCACTACCCTTTCTAATTAACCCACCTCCCACGCTTCTAATGCCCTATATATATATATATATATATATATATATATATATATGGGAGGGTATTGATTGAGAGGGTGAAGGCATGTACAGAGCATCAGATTGGGGAAGAGCAGTGTGGTTTCAGAAGTGGTAGAGGATGTGTGGATCAGGTGTTTGCTTTGAAGAATGTATGTGAGAAATACTTAGAAAAGCAAATGGATTTGTATGTAGCATTTATGGATCTGGAGAAGGCATATGATAGAGTTGATAGAGATGCTCTGTGGAAGGTATTAAGAATATATGGTGTGGGAGGCAAGTTGTTAGAAGCAGTGAAAAGTTTTTATCGAGGATGTAAGGCATGTGTACGTGTAGGAAGAGAGGAAAGTGATTGGTTCTCAGTGAATGTAGGTTTGCGGCAGGGGTGTGTGATGTCTCCATGGTTGTTTAATTTGTTTATGGATGGGGTTGTTAGGGAGGTAAATGCAAGAGTCCTGGAAAGAGGGGCAAGTATGAAGTCTGTTGGGGATGAGAGAGCTTGGGAAGTGAGTCAGTTGTTGTTCGCTGATGATACAGCGCTGGTGGCTGATTCATGTGAGAAACTGCAGAAGCTGGTGACTGAGTTTGGTAAAGTGTGTGGAAGAAGAAAGTTAAGAGTAAATGTGAATAAGAGCAAGGTTATTAGGTACAGTAGGGTTGAGGGTCAAGTCAATTGGGAGGTGAGTTTGAATGGAGAAAAACTGGAGGAAGTGAAGTGTTTTAGATATCTGGGAGTGGATCTGTCAGCGGATGGAACCATGGAAGCGGAAGTGGATCATAGGGTGGGGGAGGGGGCGAAAATTTTGGGAGCCTTGAAAAATGTGTGGAAGTCGAGAACATTATCTCGGAAAGCAAAAATGGGTATGTTTGAAGGAATAGTGGTTCCAACAATGTTGTATGGTTGCGAGGCGTGGGCTATGGATAGAGTTGTGCGCAGGAGGATGGATGTGCTGGAAATGAGATGTTTGAGGACAATGTGTGGTGTGAGGTGGTTTGATCGAGTAAGTAACGTAAGGGTAAGAGAGATGTGTGGAAATAAAAAGAGCGTGGTTGAGAGAGCAGAAGAGGGTGTTTTGAAATGGTTTGGGCACATGGAGAGAATGAGTGAGGAAAGATTGACCAAGAGGATATATGTGTCGGAGGTGGAGGGAACGAGGAGAAGAGGGAGACCAAATTGGAGGTGGAAAGATGGAGTGAAAAAGATTTTGTGTGATCGGGGCCTGAACATGCAGGAGGGTGAAAGGAGGGCAAGGAATAGAGTGAATTGGAGCGATGTGGTATACAGGGGTTGACGTGCTGTCAGTGGATTGAATCAAGGCATGTGAAGCGTCTGGGGTAAACCATGGAAAGCTGTGTAGGTATGTATATTTGCGTGTGTGGACGTGTGTATGTACATGTGTATGGGGGGGGGGGTTGGGCCATTTCTTTCGTCTGTTTCCTTGCGCTACCTCGCAAACGCGGGAGACAGCGACAAAGTATAAAAAAAAAAAAAAAAAAAAATATATATATATATATATATATATATATATATATATATATATATATATATATATATATATATATATATATCTGTGTATGTGTATACATATGTATGTATATGTTGATATGTATATCTATGTATATGTGCGTGTATGGGCGTTTATGTATATACATGTGTATAAGAGTGGATGGGCCATTCTTCCTCTTTCCTGGCGCTACCTCGCTGACGCGGGAAACAGCGATTAAGTATAATAATGATAATAATGATAATAATGATAATAGTAATAATAATAATGTTAAAAAGAATGATAATGATAATGATAGTAATAATGATAATATATAATTCCATACGATTCCACTAATTTACTCAAGTTATTTTAAGTATAATGTATGATAGTAATAACTGATATAATATCATACGATTCCACGTATCATTTATCCTTCATTATGAAGGATAAATGATACTATTAATCTTACAACTGTACATGCACTGCAAATCTCCACACAACAATATTACGTACGTCCTTATAGACACTGGTACAGAAGAAATGTTCCTTTTTCCTTTTCTTTTTCATTATACTAATGCTTTTTGTCACAATATGTCCATTGTTTGGTGGAGAATCTGCCTTAAAAACCTGTAGTTGTGAATATCCACTAAAAACAGCAACATACGTGAGTGAATTATGAACTATAATTATAAATATCCATTATATCCAGCAACATACGTACATGAATTGTCTCAAGCGCTTCTAACAGTCCAATGAAGATTCTCATGGACCAATGCTTGCTCCCTCCTCCCTCCTCACAGCTGTCAGGATTAATGTAGCCTTTGTGAACCACTCGCTGCTTCTGCATGTCAGCTAAGTGGTATATCAAATTATATTCGGTTCAACACATTTCCAGAACACGTCATTATGCGTGTTGTAATGCACTGTGGTACATTTTGTTCAGCGTACTTGTAATGTTTAATAGTCTGTTGTACATCAGGACACGGAGTGAAGAATATAAAACCCTGAATATAAGAGTTAAAAAGATGATGTGTAATAATGAAGGAAAAGTTAATAAAGATATCATAAAGGTAATTGCTTAAGACTTGAAAATGCACAATGCACTCCTCTGGAAAATGGTAATTGAGAACAGAGAGGAGGTTGTGTAAGGATTCATTATAAAGTGAGTTATTCATTTCTAGTCTAAATTTCTATCTATCGTAGGATTGTGCTTAAGAATATATTCATTAATCTATATATTGTCTTGAAGAGTTGTGAGTAGAGATGTGTGGTTTTCTAGCGAAATGAAAATGTTTACATGTTAATTTCAAGGTGCTTTTTACACATAATTCCATTCCGTTTGTATATTGTTAGATATCAAAAATGTTTGAAAGCAAATTAAATTCTTTTCAGTTGTTCATTTCATGATTTTTCTCATTCTGCTAATTTTCATACTTGATTTGTAATCAAGTGCTTGTTAATGCACTTCATCTTTCATCATATATTTTTCCTGTTCCATCAATCTTTTTCGTTCTGTATTCTCCTTCCCTTGTTTTCTTACCATTTATCTGTGTCACCCTTATCCCTAAAATTTTTCGTTCTGTATTCTCCTTCAGTTGTTTTCTTACCATTCATCTGTGTCACTTTTATCCCTGAGTTTGGGATCGCGAGAGAGATGGAAAACAAGGAATATGCAATCATACAGAGATAGCAGCTAATGTACACATAATGACAGTTTGAACTGTGTTTCTCATCACCTCCGCTTCCTCTCATGACCCATGTGTCTTAAGCTGCCTCAGGTCCACGGATCACCTCTGAGACTGAAGCTGGGAGCACGGGTGTGAGAGAGAGAGAGAGAGAGAGAGAGAGAGAGAGAGAGAGAGAGAGAGAGAGAGAGAGAGAGAGAGAGAGAGAGAGAGAGAGAGACCAACAGTATGTTGACGAGGCTTGTGGTAATGGTGATCATCTCCTTGCCTACCTGCCTGCAGAACTAGACTAGCTATAAGAAGGTATTGTCAAGCGATTTCGTTCAACAGAGAGACAACAGGTGGTTCATACCTCAACACAGGTTGACGTACAAAGTGTATGAGTTACTAGAGTTATCTGTACTGTTGTGTATTTCTGTCAGTACAGCTAAACAGGAAGGGGTTAAAAATGTACATATTTTTACCTGTAATATTCTTCTTCTTCCCAGCCAAAGTAACCCGTTACCAAGGTATTAATTTCGACGACTTGCCAAACTCGACGGCTGCTAATTTTCAATTGTAGATTGAGTGATGCATATTTCTACACTTACCTATCAAAGTGAATTGGGTCTCATGGTTGTATCTCTCTGTCCTTAGTTCCTACATTTTTGTCTGAAGTAAATGTAAGTTTATAGTTACCCACACTTTCCCAAGCAAAGCTCTGTTTCCTGTGACTACAATTGAATTTGGAATTCCATCTTGGTGTTCGTTGTGAGTATTCCATCTCCTTGTTCGTTGTAACTATTCCATCGTGGTGTTCGTTGTGAGTATTCCATCTCCTTGTTCGTTGTAACTATTCCATCTTGGTGTTCGTTGTAATTATTCCATCTCCGTGTTCGTTGTAACTATTCCATCTTGGTGTTCGTTGTGAGTATTCCATCTCCGTGTTCGTTGTAACTATTCCATCTTGGTGTTCGTTGTAATTATTCCATCTCCGTGTTCGTTGTAACTATTCCATCTCCTTGTTCGTTGTAACTATTCCATCTTGGTGTTCGTCACAACAGGACATACCGTCATTCACATGTCGTAGCACTAAAGGTAGGTAGTTGATCCTTGGCTTAAACTTCACAAGTTATACATGCCATGTATACATAACTGAGGCCAGCGAAATTCATAGCACTTGAAAGACATAAGGATCTTGTAACATGTAAATTGTGACTTTCTATACTGTGTTAGCTTTATGAGCAGCATCTGTAATGTGTTTGCTTGATATTTCACTTCAAATAACTGGAATATCCTCCTCTTCTTCGGTTGCTGAAAGTGTTTCATGAATATCCTGCATTTCCATTTTAATCATATGCAAAGTGCATGACTTTACATTTGTACATATTTAGCTTCATTTACCACTTTCTGACGAGGCTAAGAAGTTCCCTTTGGATACGACTATAGTCAATCTACTCTGTACTTTAATGTCTGGGAATCCAGAGAGGTTCGTCATTAGATATATTTCTAAATCTTTCATTTACACTGTAAAAGAATCACATCAAAGAATTCCACATTGTGGTGCCAGATTTTTCACCATTTGGTTCAACACATTCTTGTCTGTTTACAAGGCTGTGTTTCACCAGTTACAAAGTTCAACCATGACCTTCTGTTGTGCAGAAGAGTCTTTTGCAGGAAACTTTATCAAAGGTCATTTATAAGTCTAAAGACATGACTAGAATATCATTCGTCTATCCCAGTTGTTACATATTTCGATGAAGAATTATAGTGTATTGCTCAGGCAGGATGTGTTAGTCGGATGCCATGGTGACTATCCATTTATCATTTCCTGTTGCATAGAGATTTTGTAAGTTTACCCTGAAACTGCTGTATTTTCATCACTTTTCAGAGCACTTCAAGTGTGTAGACTCTCTGGAGAACATTATTCAACTCTTTCTTATGTATTTGTATTACATTTACCAGCTGCAGTTCCTCTGGCACCTTTTTTTTCCCCTCTGATGATAATGGACTAAATTGCTTTTTAAACGTGTCCCTCTCAAGGAGGAGGTACGACTTATCTAATTGGCTTCAGACAGACCAGCGATAAGGGCACGGGAGTGGACATGGGCGAGGCAGTACTGGAGAGAGAGAGAGAGAGAGAGAGAGAGAGAGAGAGAGAGAGAGAGAGAGAGAGAGAGAGAGAGAGAGAGAGAGAGAGAGAGAGAGAGAGAGAGAGAGAGAGAGAGAGAGAGAGAGAGAGAGAGAGAGAGAGAGAGAGAGAGAGAGAGAGAGAGAGAGAGAGAGAGAGAGAGAGAGAGAGAGAGAGGCAGGCAAGGGGACCTATCTTATAAACCCCAGGTCAGGCAACACCTCATTAGGAGATAGAGGGAAGGGAGGTGCACGTGACCTCCTGGCTTGTGGAAAAACCACGACATTAATTACAAGGAGGTCATTCACACCGAGTGGTCATGCACACTAGGAGGTCATGCACACTAGGAAATCATGCAAGCTGGAGATTCAGGAACACGTAGAGTCTATGCACACTGGGAGTCTATGCACACGAGGTGGTCATGCACACGAAGAGTTCACAGGAATATGTAGAGTCCTTGCACACTGGGAGGTCAGGTCATGCATACGAGGTGGTCATGCACACGAGGAGTTCACAGGAATATGTAGAGTCCATGCACACAGGGAGGTCAGGTCATGCACACGGAAAGATCATGTGTATTAGAAATCATGCCTACTGAAAGGTAAGCCATATTAGGAGGTCATTCAAGTATGGCACACTAAGATGTCATATTCAGTGGGACAACATGCACTGTGGGAGGAATCTAAGAACTCAGCTTTTAGGATGAGACCTCATACCACCAGGGCAACATAAGACGTACTAAATGCATTTAATACTTGATGTGGCAAATATTCCTTCAAGATGGCTCTTGCACTCCATTTTCTTGAGCTATGAGCGTGAGGAAGCTGAAAAGTTATTGGAGAGACACATATTTTTTTTTCTGTCTTCAGTGTTTGTCCTCAATATTATCCGTGGTGCTTGCTTTCATCATCTTAATGCATCAGTCTGGCTTTTTAACGCCAAGTTCCACTTGGTCGAGCGTCTCACAACTGGAGCGCGCGCACACACACACACACACACACACACACACACACAACACAGATGTTCCTCGTCTATATTCGCTAGGGGCAATACATAGCTTAAGATCCTCCGTCTATATTGGACTATATTTCTCTATGTTATTAATCCATTCAAGTGTCATCGTCAGTTTACCCACAGAACATCCAACATTTTCTTTCCTTTTTAACTTCACTGAATAGTTTATGATGGAAAGTGCCATCCGTGATGGCTGTGCGTGTGTGTGTGTGTGTGTGTGTGTGTGTGTGTGTGTGTGTGTGTGTGTGAGGAGGGGCAGGTTACTCCCACTTGGACCTCGATTGATCTTATCATAACAGAAGTTCAGTTTTGACCTGGTGAAGTTAACGTATCCGCTGGAGTGTTGAGGTACAGTCAGGTCACAAGATGTTAATGTCTGATGTTATACGTCACCCCATCCAGCAGGTCTGGTACAGTACTCTCACTGTACCAGGAGGTCTGGTACAGTACTCTCACTGTACCAGCAGGTCTGGTACAGTGCTCTCACTGTACCAGCAGGTCTGGTACAGTACTCTCACAGGTCACCATCCAGCAGGTCTGGTACAGTGATGTCACAGGTCACCATCCAGCAAGGTCTGGTACAGTGATGTCATAAGTAGCAATCCAGCACGTCTAGGGACAAGACTCACGTCCTAGGACGCATGCAGTCAACATTGCTGACACTCACACGTCCAGGGACATAAAGACCCCACGTCCTAGGACGCATGAAGTCATCATTACTAACACTACCTTTATGTCATTATGTATTCCTCTTGTATATTGGGATCCGCTGTTCATTTCTTTTCCTGTAATCAGCGTTTATTTCCGGTACGCTGCTATTCATTCATCTATTTTTCTCTCATCATATTATATTCATCTTCATTTCTTTCCGCTTCAACATCCATGTTTCTATCAGTCTGGTTCGCAGTCTCTCTCTCTCTCTCTCTCTCTCTCTCTCTCTCTCTCTCTCTCTCTCTCTCTCTCTCTCTCTCTCTCTCTCTCTCTCTCTCTCTCTCTCTCTCTCTCTCTCTCTCTCTCTCTCTCTCTCTCTCTCTCTCTCTCTCTCTCTCTCTCTCTCTCTCTCTCTCTCTCTCTCTCTCTATCTATCTATCTATCTATCTATCTCTCTCTCAAAACTTCAGCCGTTGTTTGGAGTCGCAAGTTTGTAATGGAAAAAACAAACATACATTAAGTCTTGTTTTGGCCACTTTCTGTTCAGAAATAGTTTTCGTGATTGTTCAAGTTGTTGCTGTACGTTTGGAGCATTTGAGGAATGCATTCATGTGGGCTGAAAGATGAGAATGAATGAAAACCCAGGTTATGCCTCAGTCTGGGTATTTCTCAAACGTATCGTAAATTCAGTGTCCTTATTAAGCTGTTGTGCTATCAGATCTGAGGGTCACTGTTCCTTCTTGGATGGGGAATAGATGATCTAGTGGTGTTAAGCAAATATAAAACTCTATAGTTTATTTCTGAACTTGATATTCTTTTCAGAAGATGGATGGTTAGGAGCTACATCCATTTAGCTTTTTTATAAGCAAAATCAATGTAGGGGATGGGGAAGCTACACTCGTGGGGGCTTGTGGGTTAAAGCATTAGGAAGGTGGAAGACAGTTCCTCCAGAGAGCAGTGTGGATTGAGACCAACGTCTCGATCATGGAGTTCGCTGGTGCATCGAAGTGATAGTAGACACTGATGGCCACCCCAAGATGTTCTCTTCGTCAGTTATCCCACATTCATAGCTGTCCCACACACATCCCACACACATCCCACATTCCTAAGGATGATGTTATAGATAGATAATTCTAGGATTCAGGGAAATGCTATGGGCTGGAGAGAGAGACTTCTCTATCAGTTGTAGTTTACGCGATCAACAAGTGATCCGTTAGTATGTTGTATGTTGTATGTTGTATCCACAACTCTTCACAGGTGTTCCCTTGCGCCAGTGGCAGTGATCCACAGGGGCAATATAATGCCAAGTGGAGGTCATAACCACTGATTAGGTACTTTGTAAGGCGGTTAAGAACATATCAAATTGCCAGGCAGACTAATTTTTCATTTCCATATTCGTATTTTTTCCAGATTTATTGTGTTTCATTAGTTATACGAGATTTAGGTAATTTACTTTTGATTTGGAATGGAATATGAAAGTAAATGTCTTCTGTTCAATATAAGCTGCCGTACTTGTCTAAGTTAGGAACCCTGAAATGATGTAGGGGAGAACGTTATGGTAAATGATAGAAATGACTGAATATCATATAATGAGAACACGTGATTGTAGAACTCCCTCCCTGTGATGTAAAAAGGAGATAATTACACGCATAGTAAGTTCCTCAAGTCTGATCATCTCATCAAGGGAAACAGATTAGCTAGAGAAGGTTCAGTAATTGGCAACGGAAACTTTAATGGCAGGAAAGGAGCAGATGTAGAGCGAGTGGTTAGTGGCCGTACACTTGTCGATTTCAGAGGAAAGTAAGAAGATACAATACATTATTATACCCTTCAAGTTCCTTAAGCCATTTAGTCAAGATGAATGTTGACCAGTTCTTTGAAATAGGAAAGAAATGATTACCTGGACTCCGTAATGTAGTTAAGACTGGGTCATTAAAGATGTGAAGGTTTACTTATTAAACAATAAAGTTACTTATAAAACAATAAAGTGATCTCCCGATAAGGGCAAGGTAAGTGATGTAGTACATGATATCGTAAGATAAAACAGATAAGTTGATAGTCACCTCCGTATGTGCGATTAATCGATAGAAAATGACAATATGAGAAATGCTCTTATATTTCCCGTCTTAGATATTGATCCTACGAGCATCATGTGTATGGGATACAAGACCTTATTGGGGAAAGAGAATGATCCAGATCCATGGCAAAGCTTGGCTTTCCCAAGGAGTTATTCTCTCCTCCATATGTTACAGTTCACTGAGAAAGGAGGAATCGCTTGATATCCAACCCTTGGTCATCTAAGGTCAATACGATATAAGAGATCCTATAATCTTGAGGATCTAAGGATCATTACGTGTCCTGCCCAGTGAGAAGGCACCCCCTTGCTTCATTAGATTTCCCGTGGGATTGATGGCCTTTCCAAATTAATCTTACCCGCAAAATTAAACACTCGTGAAATAAAAGTCACGACGGAATAAAAGCTGTGTGAAATTATGTTCTCTAAGGGATCGTTGTGAGCCTCCAGGTAGATACATGGCTCACATGATAGTCCAGATCCCCCTCGAAATTAAGTTTGGCACCGACGAAGGAATGGACGAATGGACCTTCATGAGACACGAGAAGTTTGGGTCATTGTGGGTATGTAATTCCCAGCAAGATAGACTGTTTCTCTCCTGATGTCTTGCGAATCACTCTTCGCTACAACAGGTCTTCCAGTCACCACAGTCACTATAAGGTTACAGACTCTCCTCCACTCAACAGTGGGAGGGATGTTTAGAACCTTCTCCTCCTCCAGTCATGAATGTTTAGAACCTCCTCCTCCAGTTATGGACGTTTAGAACCTCCTCCTCCTCCTCCTCCAGTCATGAATGTTTAGAACCTCCTCCTCCAGTTATGAATGTTTAGAACCTCCTCCTCCTTCAGTCATGAATGTTTAGAACCTCCTCCTCTTCCAGTCATGAATGTTTAGAACCTCCTCCTCCTCCTCCAGTTATGAAAGTTTAGAACCTCCTCCTCCAGTCATGAATGTGTAGAACCTCCTCCTCCAGTCATGACTGTCTCTACACAGTCTCTCTATAGATTAACAGGTTGACTGGACTTCGTCCTTCACCTACAGTCGTACCCAGACACTTCACTACTCATTCTTCACATAAGTCAGGGTACTGACATCCTCACAGTGTTCCCCCTCTGTACTCTAAGTCTTCATCTCTGACTATTCCCTTCTTACTTACATAACACCTCTCACATATGTTTACTTTATGTTTATTAATACGTTAAATGACTGTTAATATCTCGTTGGTTATGAGGCCAGATTCTGAACTATATACATCAGATATATATGAGAAGATCACCTCTACAATTTATGCTTTGTTAACCCTTGCTAACCATTCCCCTCAGACAGCTGCATCCCTCCTCAATATTCTCAACTTTCAATGTATTCTTAACTACTTCCTCGTCTACTTATCTGTCATAACTACCAGTATGGTCCTAACCACCAAACTGCTAACACAGACCCATGATCTACCAGCAAACATCAGGGTGGCCAGCATCACCCTGCCAGCAGACCCCTCCACACCAGCAGACCCCTCCACACCAGCAGACCCCTTCCTCCACACCAGCAGACCCCTCCACACCAGCAGACCCCTTCCTCCACACCAGACTCTCCTATAATGCTTTACTGTCTCAGCTCTACCAACATGCCGCCAGCCTCTCAAACTTCCTGCTAAACTTTCGACTCCCATTTTACCTTATCTATCTCATCTACGAAGTGGACTTCTCCAACACAAGTTCTTCAGTACATCAGTGAACATCTCACTGTCTGTAATAGGGAAAAGCCTCAGTGAAACTGTGCTTCACGACAATATACTTTGTTGCAGTTCCTCAGTGGTCCTACATTCATACCGAAGCCACCAGGACCTCTAGATCACCTTCTTACGAAGTTATGCATCACTTCCATTTTCCTTGAACGATATGATGCATAATCTTAACTCCACTGTCAACCATTGTCTCATCACTAAACCTTCAACAGCTGCTTGAGCACACTCACTGTGGGTAGACACACTCACTGTGGCCATAACATAACACATCCTCAAGATACTACCCCAACTTTAACCCTAGATATATTCAGGGAAATACTGCAGTTTCTGACGCACACTTGGTCGTCTATAAAGTTCCTTGCAGTCCCTGACAGCTCGTCCCTCACAACACATTACAATATTCTTTCTTGTCTCGTCTGTCGTCACTTTATTCCCCATTTTTCCCTGGCCAGGGTTTTCTACCACCCGTCCTCAGGGTAAAGGTTTAACGAAGACGACTCACTTCCTTGTTGCTTCCTCTTCGTCTCCTCCTGCAACACACATGTGACCTTCCTCTTTGTCTCCTCCCGCAACACACATGTGACCTTCCTCTTCGTCTTCTCCCTGCAACACACATGTGACCTTCCTCTTCGTCTCCTCCTGCAACACACATGTGACCTTCCTCTTCGTCTTCTCCTGCAACACACATGTGACCTTCCTCTTCGTCTCCTCCTGCAACACACATGTGACCTTCCTCTTCGTCTTCACCCGCAACACACATGTGACCTTCCTCTTCGTCTCCTCCTGCAACACACATGTGAGCTTCCTCTTCGTCTTCTCCTGCAACACACATGTGACCTTCCTCTTCGTCTCCTCCTGCAACACACATGTGACCTTCCTCTTCGTCTTCACCCGCAAAACACATGTGACCTTCCTCTTCGTCTTCTCCTGCAACACACATGTGACTTTCCTCTTCGTCTTCTCCTGCAACACACATGTGACCTTCCTCTCTGAGGTCATCCCGCCGCCTTACACCTTACCTCCGTCAGTAGACCAATACAGCCTGTAATCGTTACAGACGTGTACCACATAATCTATATTTTGGTCTTGCTACATCACCTTAGTGTACCATCACTGGTGTTGGTCTTGCTATATCATCTTACTGTACCATCACTGGTGTTGGTCTTGCTGTATAATCTTACTGTACCATCACTGGTGTTGGTCTTGCTGTATCATCTCACTGTACCATCACTGGTGTTGGTGTTGCTGTATCATCTCACTGTACCATCACTGGTGTTGGTCTTGCTGTATCATCTTACTGTACCATCACTGGTGTTCATCTTGCTGTATCATCTTACTGTACCATCACTGGTGTTGGTCTTGCTGTATCATCTTACTGTACCATCACTGGTGTTCATCTTGCTGTATCATCTCACTGTACCATCACTGGTGTTGGTCTTGCTGTATCATCTCACTGTACCATCACTGGTGTTCATCTTGCTGTATCATCTCACTGTACCATCACTGGTGTTGGTGTTGCTGTATCATCTCACTGTACCATCACTGGTGTTGGTCTTGCTGTATCATCTTACTGTACCATCACTGGTGTTCATCTTGCTGTATCATCTCACTGTACCATCACTGGTGTTGGTCTTGCTGTATCATCTTACTGTACCATCACTGGTGTTGGTCTTGCTGTATCATCTCACTGTACCATCACTGGTGTTGGTGTTGCTGTATCATCTCACTGTACCATCACTGGTGTTGGTGTTGCTGTATCATCTCACTGTACCATCACTGGTGTTGGTCTTGCTGTATCATCTCACTGTACCATTACTGGTGTTGGTCTTGCTGTATCATCTCACTGTACCATCACTGGTGTTGGTCTTGCTGTATCATCTCACTGTACCAGTCAGTAATCTTGTTCTATAATTCTCCTGTAACACTTGATGACGGTTATCCTCTTTGCTCACTCTCCCTCCTACACCCACTCACACCACTCCCCCTCCTGCACCCACTCACACCACTCTCCCTCCTACACCCACTCACATCACTCTCCCTCCTACACCCACTCACACCACTCTCCCTCCTACACCCACTCACATCACTCTCCCTCCTACACCCACTCACACCACTCTCCCTCCTACACCCACTCACACCACTCTCCCTCCTGCACCCACTCACATCACTCTCCCTCCTACACCCACTCACATCACTCTCCCTCCTACACCCACTCACATCACTCTCCCTCCTACACCCACTCACATCACTCTCCCTCCTGCACCCACTCACACCACTCTCCCTCCTGCACCCACTCACATCACTCTCCCTCCTGCACCCACTCACACCACTCTCCCTCCTGCACCCACTCACATCACTCTCCCTCCTACACCCACTCACACCACTCTCCCTCCTGCACCCACTCACACCACTCTCCCTCCTACACCCACTCACATCACTCTCCCTCCTACACCCACTCACATCACTCTCCCTCCTGCACCCACTCACATCACTCTCCCTCCTGCACCCACTCACACCACTCTCCCTCCTGCACCCACTCACATCACTCTCCCTCCTACACCCACTCACATCACTCTCCCTCCTACACCCACTCACATCACTCTCCCTCCTACACCCACTCACATCACTCTCCCTCCTGCACCCACTCACACCACTCTCCCTCCTGCACCCACTCACACCACTCTCCCTCCTGCACCCACTCACATCACTCTCCCTCCTACATCCACTCACATCACTCTCCCTCCTGCACCCACTCACACCACTCTCCCTCCTGCACCCACTCACATCACTCTCCCTCCTACACCCACTCACACCACTCTCCCTCCTGCACCCACTCACACCACTCTCCCTCCTACACCCACTCACATCACTCTCCCTCCTACACCCACTCACATCACTCTCCCTCCTGCACCCACTCACATCACTCTCCCTCCTGCACCCACTCACACCACTCTCCCTCCTGCACCCACTCACACCACTCTCCCTCCTGCACCCACTCACATCACTCTCCCTCCTGCACCCACTCACATCACTCTCCCTCCTGCACCCACTCACACCACTCTCCCTCCTGCACCCACTCACATCACTCTCCCTCCTGCACCCACTCACACCACTCTCCCTCCTGCACCCACTCACACCACTCTCCCTCCTGCACCCACTCACATCACTCTCCCTCCTGCACCCACTCACACCACTCTCCCTCCTGCACCCACTCACACCACTCTCCCTCCTGCACCCACTCACATCACTCTCCCTCCTGCACCCACTCACACCACTCTCCCTCCTGCACCCACTCACATCACTCTCCCTCCTGCACCCACTCACACCACTCTCCCTCCTGCACCCACTCACACCACTCTCCCTCCTACACCCACTCACATCACTCTCCCTCCTGCACCCACTCACATCACTCTCCTTTCCTCTGACTTGTGTCTAAAATATTAGTTGTGTCTACCATATATTTCCTCCTTTGTGTTGCCATTCAAACACTGAACGCTGTCTTCACAATTCTAATTTTCATATAATTATATTCCGCATCGTAAACATCCCAGCATCCGCTTGGCCGTGAAATTAGGATCCCTGTTAAAGAAGGTCGTTTGTTAAGTTGGTTTACCACCGGCATTTGTCTCCCAACACCAAAATATTCCCAGCATAAATTACGTCTCCGGCCAAGTAATGTGTCAGTCAGGGTCAAATGTAATGGCCAGTGAAATGAAGTGAGTCTCTTGTGCTACAAGTAGAACCTCGGGGACCTGTGGACACTTACCTTCCTTCTATTACTGGATGACCTGCCACATTATACTCCGTGAGAACTGGTACTTACTGGGAAGTGTCTGTGTTAACTGACAGTGTCTCACAAGATACCTACTGAGAGGTGTCTTTGATAACTGACAGTGTCTTAGGAGGTACCTACTGGGAAGTGTCCGTGATAACTGACACTGTCTCTGGAGATACCTAATGGGAAGTGTCCGTGATAACTGACACTGTCTCAGGAGATACCTACTAGGAAGTGTCCGTGATAACTGACAGTGTAGCCACAGAAAACGCCAAAGAATTGGTACGTTCCTGTGGCTCACCCTCAGACCACAAAGATTGTGGTGAGGGCGGACCAAGACAACGAACGGGCGCTGGCATCGACCGTCGGACTGACGAGGCTCCTTTGCGTGGAAACCATCTCCGCAGGGAGCAATATGGTAAAGCACAGCGGCCTCACAAGGGGGATAAGTCGCTGGCCGCTGGACAGGTGCTGAAAGACGAGTGGGAGGTGTCGCCAACTGCAGTTGAGCAGGAAACCCTCTACCCCTTTTGGGAAGCTCTGTTCTCGCGACCTTCCGAGCCAGACAGACGTATCACCAACGATTTTGACCGAATATACGAATCACTAACAGAGGTTCTAACCTCTAAGCCACCAAGACATCCGCCCCCAGCCCCGACGGAATGGAGACGAGACTCGTGAAGTCCATTCCACCGCGGATCCTCTGCAAGATGTTTAATCTGTGGATCGCCACCTCTACGCTCCCTGAAACCACTTAAGGCAAACAGAACGGTACTGACACCTAAAGTACCAAATCCGACTGAACGCAAGGACTACAGACCAATTACCATGTCATGTGCTGTAGTCAGTCTGCTACCTAAGATACTTTAGCAGCCGCATCTCGAGCCTCGTCCAGATCGATGGAGCTCAAAAGGGATTCGTCCCTGTGGCATTCGTCCCTCTGGACGAATGCCACAAGGACGAATGCCTTGATAACTTCACGATCTTGGATGCGATCATCGGTCGTGCGCGGGCACACGCCCACGGTGTGCACCTGGCATTCCTCGACGTGGCTAAAGCATTCGATAGTGTTATATAGCACAGTCGAGCGAGCCATGTCGCAGAAGCATATATATTGTCGACTTACGACCGAAGCCTTCACTCATCACCAAAGCCCCTCTGAAACCTCAGTACAGGATAACGACCCTTATGGACCTCCTCGTATCCAAACTCATGCATCGCTTGGTGTTGGGGAAGGTCTATACGACGTAGGGAGCGCGCATGGACGGGTAGGTGAGAGTCGCGGTTCGCTGTTGGCTCCGTCTGCCCCATGACGTACCCTGCGCATACTTCCACTCGGCGGCAGGGGATGGTGGGCTTGGGGTGCCCGACTTTGTCTCGACCGTCCGGCTGATTAAACAAGCCAGGTTCGAGACGTTGCTTACCTCGTCTGACCCTATGATTCAGGCGGCGGTGCGGGAACCTGCAGTTATGAAGAAGCTGCAGAGTTGGTCGGGCCCTGCGTGCATTGCTGGTTGGCAGGCAAGCAACGAAATCGAACGCCATCACGCAAGGAGGTCATCATACTTGATCATTAGTACCTGTGATGGGATGGGTCTCGCTCCATCTGCTGCCGTGCCTCAGGTCAACAGATGGCTTGCCAGTGGGACCCGACTCCTCACAGCTGGTGATTACGTGAAGGCCATCCAAGTGAGGGCAGGGGTTTACCTATTGTCTTTTTCTTGCTGTATCCATACATCTCTCACTTCTGATTAACAACTTCTTTCACCATCAACACTTTGTGATTACCCCTTGTTGTTACCTTGCCCTGTAGTGTAGATTTTCCAGCACCTCCCGTTAATGACTGGGATTCATTGAAGAAATCCAAAAGCGCGAGCCGTAACCTTTACGTGTATGGCAGGTGAAGCAACTCACACACAGACAAGGAGGAATGTGACCGACTGCTCTGCTCTCCAGTGATACGTACCGCTCCTTCGTCATGGCTGAGCTTACTGCTGTGAGGAAGGCCAGTAAGATGTTGCCCCTGGTAAGGACATGGTGATGTATTACATACGCAAGAATTCGGGTTCTGTGGGGAATGGTAGACCACTCGTAAAGCACCGATGGTAAACCACCGCTGGTAAACCACCGATGGTAAACCACCGATGGTAAACCACCACTTGTTATTTGGATCAGCTGCTCCAGTATGTGATTCTTGATTCTCACGTGAAATGAGGCGTTAAAGGGAAAACTCCTTTGAAAGAAATTCCAAAGAACCTCTTTCCCAAGAACGAGATATACGATGATGACCAGCCTTAAGAAGGAGTCTCAAGTACGACATTGTTTAACATCCTTAAGGAGGAGCTTATCAAGACTACCCAGCCAGATCATACTAATGACCTCAATTCTGTAGCATAATTTACTGCGTGTTAGCTCTGGGGTCATGAATGCTGTCAACGTAAATGCAAATCGGTGACTTAATCTTGGGCTAGATCAGTGTCAGGTCAAAGGCCCTCTGACCTCATTGATAAAGATCCAGTAAAGCATCCTCAAGTGTAAGATATGAGCTTCAGTTGGATATCATAACACAACTTTTAAGGGTTTGAAATCATAAGGGTAGAATATACACTCGAGGGAAAGACGAGCAAGCAGGTTGAATCTGGCGATTGGCTTTATCGGGATGCGTGACTGGAGGTATTCAAAGGCGTTTTTAAAGACACACTTCACTATACTGAGAGGTTTGTTATTGGCTCGTCTGCCCAAGTACGAATAACGTCATCAAAATTAGAATGAAGGCTTTTGAGGCCATAAAAAGCTTTGTAATGAATAAGTTCAAATGAAACCCAGGATGGACTAACTTGAAATTTTTGTTTAAAAATACCTCTGCCCAAAGTGTCTGGGATTCAAGGTCTCCTCTTCTCCCTAGTGATGAAATTCCTCACGAAACGCAAGGTCTGAGCCTTCTGGTAGAAAATGGAACCAGTCCTTTGCTGCTGGACAGAGTTGCGGTATGATGAGGTGTGGGTCATAGCAGTGTACAACAGTCTCAGTTCCCTGTAAGTTCCAGTGCTAGGGTTAAAACCTGGTTCTCTCTCAGCCTCTCCTGTTGGTCTCCTAAAACCCGACAGCAAATCTCTTTAAATTCCTTTGCAGTTTGCATCACATACTCCCACCTAGTGCTCTTCACTGCAGTATTTCTCCAAGCTTCGTTGCTCGTTATACGAATGGTTATTTGGATCAATAGACTATCCTCCTGGATCTAAATAGTCTGGAGACATTAAAGTGCCATCAGAAGGTCCTGTGAACTGGTAGAACTCGATGTAGCAATTCATAGTGACTCGAAAGCCAACACTGAAGCTTTGAAACACACCAACTGATAATGCTCATCTGATTACAACAGTTGTTTTACGACTGCGTAATCATCTGGCAGGATTTTGTCTTGTTCTTCTCAACTACGTTCCTAACCATTTGAAGTCCATGCGGATATAACACCACTAACAACTTAATCAAACAAGGAACGTCACAAGACGGTTGTGAGCTGTGAGTGTGAGCTGGTGTTGTGTGTTGGACGACCCCACAAAACCTCTCCAGCTTTTCTGCCTCGGCCGCTGGGTATACGACTATCCCTGACCACTGGAAAAAAAAATTGCTTTTCTTTGATGATACAAGATCACTCGTTAGTACCAGGTTGGCTGATGAGGCTCCAGGCTGAATTATAGATATATAATCCCCAGTTACAGTGAAGTCTTAGGGTGTGTGGCCGTCAGAATGGGAACTTGGGACGCCACGAAATACATTTAGTGATAATTCTACCTAATAAGCGATCGGCACCTCGACCTTCATAGCTGACGAGTTTTGCTTATCACTGCCTTGGTCTATGTAAGGGTTCCTGACACTGAGCAAACGTAGGAGTAAAAGATACACAGTGTAGGTAATGTGCGTCCTCACCTCCAACAGCTTAGGAACACTATGACTACACACGCATACGTACTGTCGACTTACAAGTCGGAAAATAAACTCCCTCACAAAACTCCGGCGCTCGGGATTACCGTGGACCGTATATGACCACGGTGTCATACATGTTAAACCGGTACGAACGTGCAAACACGTGTATGTAATTCCACAGAACGAGAAAGACTTGAAAAAGTACATACGACACAGACGAAAATATCTCCTACAATGGCGGAATCTTGACTGGACTAGACTGCAGTAACGTACAGTTGAAATACACAGTTCTGAACACTTGCGAAGTGTACAGTTTAACTATACAGTTCACTGGTGATATACACTCCACTGGGATCACTTGAGACACTGGTGATATACACTCCACTGGGATCACTTGATGGACTGGTGATATACACTCCACTGGGATCACTTGATGGACTGGTGATATACACTCCACTGGGATCACTTGATGGACTGGTGATATACACTCCACTGGGATCACTTGAGACACTGGTGATATACATTCCACTGGGATCACTTGAGGGACTGGTGATATACACTCCACTGGGATCACTTGAGGGACTGGTGATATATACTCCACTGGGATCACTTGAGACAATCATGAAATACAGTCAAGTTGGGTCACCAACTGTTAACAGTTTCATTACACTGACTTACCTCAGGTACTTATAACCACGCATTAAAGACGTTCCGCGAAGCAGAGTCCCACTTTAAGCTGAGGCAATGGTTGTAGAGCAGTCATGACAGACTATATCCATGAGCCGACAGTCTTAGGGTGGAGCTGGCAGCGTTTTAACTACAGTCTGGGAACAGTTCATCTGTAGACATCTTGTTAAGGACGTTTTGACTGTAGCCCGTAGATATCTCGCTGAAGAGAGCTTGCTGATATATAGCTTGTACAGAGCTTACTGTGGACGATTCTAGAAAAAAGAAGACAAGAATAATTCAATCTCCTTTTGATCTTCTAGATGCATCGCGAGACAAGGCAAAGCAAAGTGGCCTAGTTGGTTATTTGGACATTAGATGTATAGATGGTCAAGGGCAAGACAACCATCAACTTGAGGTTATAGAGATCGAAAAATTCTGAACATCTTCCAGGTCTTCCAGGTTGATTCCAAGACCCAACAGACTCTCATGATCGGCCAACCGTACAGGATCCAATCCTCGTTAAGGATCCTCGGGCTAAACGGCTCCTGTTTGGTGGTTGTCCTACGTAACTCCAGCCACGTTGCGACACATGACGTACCACCATGACGCACTACCAGCCCTGTTATGTAGGTTTCCTGTAAACTTAGAGAATGTCTTTTTCTGTTGAGAACATATTACCTACGAGGGAGAGTATATTCTGTATTTGTGCATGACAAGTGTACGTGCACGATATTTATAAACCTAATCTCAGTAGAATTACCGTTTTCTGACATCCATCTGTTTGCCATAGAAGCGTAATTTAGAATCGTTCCAAATACATCAAAACCCATGGAGGAAAAACCAATTTCAACCTAACCAAACCTAACGTGATAAACTAACTTAATCTAACCAAATTCGCTGGTTGTCCGAAAACGATATTAATGCCCCTATCCTAACCTAACCTAACCTAACCTAACCTAACCTAACCAAACCCAACGTAACAAACTAAACTAATCTAACCAAATTCGCTAATTGTCCAAAAACGGTAATAATGTCCATATTTCATAAAAAATATTGCCACTAAACGTATCATGTTCTTTCTTCAGTGTTGGTGTGAGTAGTGCACTTAAACGTACTACTTCTTACGCATATTTTATGAGTTATAAACTTACTACTTCGTACATATGTTTATAAGTTATGAAGACATTATGTTGACCTTTTAATCATAGGTCTTCATTATGTTACACATACTGTTTGATGATGATACATTTTGTCGCTCAGATCTAAATTTTCGGATCTAAACAACAAATTTAAATTCTTAGACATCTTTTGAAATTGAAACCCCTTGATAGTGATGTTCAAATTCAGGATAAACTACCGTCCTTAGATATTGATATTGAAGTGTTTGTGGTGTGTATACATAAGTCTATATGCTAACCAACATACACAGGCTTTGCCAGTAAATCTATCTCTTTGAAATAGAATTTTTAACTTAACATTTACAATGTCTAGGCAAGCATGTTAGATATCTAAGAATTATCTAACTTTTGTTTTAGAGTTGGATTTTCTAAGAGACATGTTTAGGAAAGATTTGATAAACATTTTACAGTAACGAGTATAAACCTTTTTTTTTTTAAAATCTTTATATATATTTTTTTTAGGCAAGTGGTTTATCTCTGATTCCCCCAGCGTCAATATCCTCGTGTGTGTCCACCATGGACAGCTGCCACCACCACCACCCGCCTCCCTCCCCATCATCTCTCTCCCATTTATATATTCAATTTCCTCTCCCCTCCCTCCTCCACCAACTTCATTTCCCCTGCTCGTCACCACCCAATCACCTCATTCCCCAAGCTGTCCTCATTCTCCACTCCTCCACATGTCACTACACCCTGACACACCTCCACACTCTCACGTACCTCCACACTCTCACACACCTCCACACCCTCACAACCTCCACACCCTCACACAATCTCCACACCCTCACATACCTCCACACTCTCACATACCTCCATACCCAACACACCTCCACACCCTCACACACCTCCACACCCTCACACATCTCCACACCCTCACATACCTCCACACTCTCACATACCTCCATACCCAACACACCTCCACACCCTCACACACCTCCACACCCTCACAACCTCCACACCCTCACACACCTCCACACTCTCACATACCTCCACACTCTCACATACCTCCATACCCAACACACCTCCACACCCTCACACACCTCCACACCCAACACACCTCCACACCCTCACACACCTCCACACCCTCACACATCTCAACACCCTCACACACCTCCACACCCTCACACATCTCCACACCCTCACACATCTCCACAACCTCACACACCTCCACACCCTCACACATCTCCACACCCTCACACACCTCCACACCTCACACACCTCCACACCCTCACACATCTCCACACCCTCACACATCTCCACACCCTCACACACTTCCATACCCTCACACACCTCCACACCTCACACACCTCCACACCCTCACACACCATAAGTATTCTTTGAGTTTACTTAAATGTTTCAGTGGTAGATCAGTCCAACAAAACATATAATTCAAATTATCTTCAATGAAGACCAAAATTCCGCCCATTAACTTCTATTTTTCTTCTATACTAAAGTAAACCTCAAATATAGAATAACAAGTTTACAGTTGACCACACCACCATCACCACCTCACTGCCAGGTACCTCCTTCAAGGGTGGCCAGCCAGATCTCAACCAAGCCCTGGTCATTTGGCTGACTCTCCAACATGCGACGGTGGTATACACCTGTCTCATACCTTGAGCATGAAGGTGCTGCTGGCCATCACACAGACACAAGGTAACACGATAACCCACCACAAGGCTCGGCCAAGCTACTGTTCGTGCCCTCACTGACACACGGTGCGGTTACTGCAGTGAGCAAGCTTGCTGTGAACTTAATGTGAGACATTAACCCCGATGATACAACGAAACGCGACTCACACCTTCATCCTAACTGTATAAAACAAGTATGAAAAACATTTGAACAAAAGTTGTTCGAGAGAGATAAAAGATATGTATGCATATTTATGTACAGGAATGAAGATATTTCACGCAAAAGATATTTCTTAGTCTAGACGTCAAATACACGAGAGAAAATATCAGTTCACAGCAGCACATCATAGGGATAATAAGTTCATGAATTGATACTTTAAATAATGACTAAATATCCAACACACGAAACAGACAACCTGTCTCATAAATTCGAGGTTGATCATGGTGCAGAAATTAAGTTAAGAAGCCCACACTCGTCAGCAACTCACAATAACAACGTATTCAAATACAAACCGAACACACAACTTACATTAACAGCGACTGGATCCATGCAGTATTAACATACCACTTTGCCTTTCTTGAACCTAAGTTTTTTCCTTATATTATCGGATAAGAAAGGTATTCATAAGACGTCAGAGTCTCTCACACTTGGTCTATGATTATATCTGGTTCTAGTCTCCACTTCCATCCTCTTCTGCTGATATCTCTTCCACTGTTCTTGGTGAGGTTATTCACATGTTATGCACTACACCAGGATATATTTCTCACCGCAAGATATCGTCGCCTTACGAGACAATAAGCTACCTCAGCCAGTATGATCAACGAGAACACTCGAAGTAATATGACAGACAGATGGTGGCGTGTAGATATGAGCTTGTAAGTAGAAAGACAAAACATGAGTATCATCCATATCCAAATCAATTACATCTCAATTAAGATTCGTATTTCTCTCATTTGATACACTTGTATCAAGCACTCTAACAGAGCCTGCAGAGTTCTTATGTAATGTCTTATTCTTTGATGGCTAGAGAAAATGACTAGGTTATCAGACCTCAAAGTACATAATTAGGGTAACGTAGTACAATCCAGAAACATTGTTGAACTCAGAAATTCCATCCTAACAAGACAGCACTATCAAAACCTCTTATAGGAAAATAGATAAATTGTATTACATACGTTCACAAGAACAGACTAACAAACTTGCTTTTATGTAGGATACGAGAATTTCTAGTATTGACAGGCTTACAAAGGTCTTCTAATTATAGTGTAGTCATTGAAATAAAGGCACAACAAACATATTCGAGAGTGATACCTCTTTTGCCCCGCTCTATTGTCAGGTAAGCCATTGTCCTGGAAAACAGTGAGATAATAACCCTTTGGATCTCGAGAGAAGTAAAGTGCCAACAAACACAGGAAAGGCGTAGAACAATGTTGTATGCCATTGTAGCCTCCAAGAGTCGGTAGTAAAATTCCACAAAGTCGTCTGCATAAATAAGTTAGCAATTCCATTGTTTATGGCACTTTATGGTAGTCCTACCAATAGCTTAACGGTAAAAGATATGGGGCTGCCCTGCTTTCATTAGCTCGTAAAGCTAGTAAAGAGCGCACTAAACTGGTTAGTAATGTAATCATTTTGATTAAACAAAACAAAACATCTATACTTCTGTAACACGAAATTCGTGTATTACTTTTTAGCCCGTTGCCGAATAAGTGCCGACTACCTTTTACGAATGATTTACGCAAGTAGCAAGACGATCTCATCGCCATGAGAAACACATCTCTGTCAATCGAGGTCTAAACTCGGTCGCGAGTGAATGTCTCTCCAAAACTTCCCACGTCACATCAATACAGTTTGATAAACTGCCCTGTTCCATGTTTGAGATGTGCCAGTTGTATGATGGATACACCCGAGACTTCCTCCCCAGGTGTATGAGGTAGTTCACCGAGACTTCCTCGTCAGCGAAGACGTAAGTTTATTTCATGTTTGTTTTGAAATATTTTCAAAGACCAAAAGAAAGATTAAGATGAAAAGTTAAATGTTAAGGAGTTTTCACGATAGGACGAAACTGACCACTGGAAAGTGATGCAGGGCTGCAAAAGCTGTGGATAGTGAGCAGAGGGAAATATTAGTAACAAAAACGTAAGATAATATTCAGATTAAGATGGTGATTATGGAGACTTGATTAAAGGATAGAAGCATCTTCCATCCAACTAGGATGACTCGTCAGCCTATGAAAGAAGTTCAAGCCAGAGACATACCAACCCTAAAAAAAAGTTTAGTTTACTGTACTGTCAAGTACAAGATGATCAAAGTATCAATTTGGCTGGATAACCCTTCATGAGACATCAACACCAAATTTTGTATTAAAGATACTATGGAAAAAACTTGTGATTTCTTTAAAGCTTGCGATTTCTTTATGGCCAAGACAGAAGGTGTTCTACGGAACATTGTCCCAAAGACACGAGATGTTGATGACTGTCCCAAAAACTCTCGAGGATACACCTTTCGTCGCACGAGTAGGAACGAACAGCAGAACTAGTGGCAACTTAGACGAAAGTATATATCTAAGCATAAGGCTCTGGTTTGTAAGTATACTTAAAGCCGTAGGTCGTTAGTCACGCTAGGATACGTTGCCCACATATGACCGTAAGTTCCTGCACACCTTCAGTAGATTGCTGGGGAATAACATTAGAGTTGAGGCACTCTGTAAGGGAAAGAAAAAGTTTTTTGTACTAATGTATTGGATTATCTTAGCTACGACAGAAGCCTCTCTGGTCAGACATGGACGCCATGTGAATGGAATTGAGGGAGTTGTTCTTGGTAGAGTGTTGGACGAAGGTATCAGGCTCTTTGTGTATGCATATAGTAGTCTAGTTAGATACACATTGCATTGGAATACTGACTAAGGAAATTGGGATGATAAAAACATGGTAGGACATGTAAACTAGAGGCCACAAACCAGGTGCAGATAAGGAACAAGGTAGACATGGAGCATGAAAGAGTAAAGCTGTTTGAGGTCACCTCCTAGATAGAGGCAGAGAATAAGGCAGATAGGGAACAGGTCAAATTGAGGTCATGTACCGAGTGCAGGCAAAGCCCTCCCATTCCCACTGCCACACACACTTGAGCTGGCAAGACTTTAGACAATATGATAATAAAGATAATACGGTAAACTGATTATAGAAGACTGATTACCAAAGCTCTCATAAATGAAAGAGCAAAAGTAGATTAATTCACAAAAATGTAAGAAACTGATCATACATCACAGTGAAACCAAACACCACTGAAGCTTCAGAAACTTGATTAACCTCTGAAAATTGATATTTGCTCGTCGAATCTGGATACAGATTGTTGACAAGAGATCATTTGCTCACTGCAGGAGACGGAGTTCTTAATTTATGTTGATCACAGCCCCAGTTCAGGTTAGGTAAACAAGCTAGAAGCCAATACTTACAACTCTCTGTGCAGTATATATATATATATATATATATATATATATATATATTATCCCTGGGGATAGGGGAGAAAGAATAATTCCACGTATTCCCTGCGTGTCGTAGAAGGCGACTAAAAGGGGAGGGAGCGGGGGGCTTGAAATCCTCCCCTCTCGTTTTTTTTTTTTTAATTTTCCAAAAGAAGGAACAGAGAAGGGGGTCAGGTGAGGATATTCCCTCTAAGGCCCAGTCCTCTGTTCTTAACGCTACCTCGCTAATGCGGGAAATGGCGAATAGTATGAAAAAAAAAAAAAAATATATATATATATATATATATATATATATATATATATATATATATATATATATATATATATATATATATATATATATATATATATATATATTGCCAGTTGGAGTTAGAAACAGGCTGCGTTTGGCGTTCATTGACAAAGCACCTAATTAATAGAAAGGAGGCATCATACTGCGACATGACGAAAAGACATGCTATTGTAAGCCATGTGGAAGTTATCATTATAGATGACTGGTCAGTCCTGTATGGAATAAGGTAACAGATGATCAAGAGAGAAGTAGACTTATTAACTGGAAGGAGCTTTCCTAGACCAACTGATCCATAAGCAAGCTGGAAGATAAAGGAATCCAGGCGCTTTCCCTCACCGCCGACAGAACTGATTAACATCAGCGGAAATCTGAAGGATATTTAACACTGTATAGCAGAAAGTAAAGAATGAAATTGAGGGTTCAGTTCTACAGTTAGAAACATCGACTACAAAACCATCTAGAAGACCATACTTTCAATAGGCAGTTTAATTCTGATCCCTACACTAATAGACGAATGAAGGGAAAAAAAACTGGTACATTTACAAAGACGTGTGTCAAGACTGATTCTGGAGCTGAGAAGTCTGTCGTTTGAAGAGAGACTAAGAGGATCAAATTCCATGCCTCTCAAGAGGCGTAGACTCTACAGTGCCCTTATACAAGTTCTCGCAATTTTGAATAGGTTCGACGTACCAAGACAAATGGAATAAAACTTAAAGCTGAAAAAGATGAAGCACTAAAGTGGAATAAAGACTGACTGGAATCGATGCTTCGAACATTGGGAGAAGGTTCAGTTAAACATTGCCGATACAAAGACTATAAACTCCTTAAGATGATAAGCCTCTTTTTCAATAGTTTCGGTATATACTAAATAAACATGAAGAAAAGAGTAGTCACACATTTTCCTAGGATGTTCCCATTGCAGACCCTGATATCATAACGTAGTGGAACAGAATGTGGGAGAGTGTAGTGAGATTTTATGGTAAGAATTTTCCCTTTCATTCTCTTCTGCTCAATTCCATTTAGGCTCATTTCAGAAATGCATTGTTATCCTCCCCTTCTTTTTCCTGCTGGATGTTGTCGCCGGGGGCTCTGGTAAGAGCCATACCTCATCCATTTAGAAAAGAAAAATAGGACTAGATATGAGTAAGTCATAAACAGATAACCTTGATATGAGCCAAGATGTGGGGCCGGTCTCCTGTTATCTTTCTTCCCCCATGTAATAGTACAACTTGGCCTCTGCATCTAGAGTGGGTAAACTCACACACTTGGACCCTGGCATCAAGCCACCAACATAATGCAACTCCGAGACAACGCAGATCTGGTTAGTAAGCTTAATAGTCTCACAATATAAACTTATAGGAACACTGTCCTGAACATCTGGGATTTTGCAGCACATCCTTTCAGTCCTACACCTTGATCATCAGGCATTCCAATCCTGCGAAGGACAATTGCCTTTAGTATCCTGAAAGGATAACCTCTGTCCAAGAATACATAAACCTCTGCTCACAGGAGAACTCTGTCTAAGAAGATAGAAACCTCTGCTCCTGTTAATGTACGTAGCATCTACCATCATGTCTTCGTTCATAAAGAACCCCCAGGGTTCATGGCCTCTACAAACAGGATCAGTGGAGACCTTGGTGGTGTTGGGGTCTGACTAAGGCTAGGCTGGGAATATTGAACCTACGTGATGTGATTTTTGTCCCCAGAATTATGCTCACACACTGCTATCCAATATACGTGACTGATGTCAAAACCAGTGAATTCAGAGACAACTCCATACGTATATTATTACAAGGTAACTGTGAGCATCTCCTTGCAAATGATATATTTCATCGCACAAATGATATATTTCATCGCACAAATGATATATTTCATCCCACAAATGATATGTTTCATCCCACAAATGATATATTTTATCCCACAAATGATATATTTCATCCCACAAATGATATATTTCATCCCACAAATGATATATTTCATCCCACAAATTATATATTTCATCCCACAAATGATAAATTTCATCCCACAAATGATATATTTCATCCCACAAATGATATATTTTATCCCACAAATGATATATTTCATCCCACAAATGATATATTTCATCCCACAAATGATATATTTTATCCCACAAATGATATATTTCATCCCACAAATGATATGTTTCATCCCACAAATGATAAATTTTATCCCACAAATGATATATTTCATCCCACAAATGATATGTTTCATCCCACAAATGATAAATTTCATCCCACAAATGATATATTTCATCCCACAAATGATATATGTTTCATCCCACAAATGATATATTTTATCCCACAAATGATATATTTCATCCCACAAATGATATATTTCATCCCACAAATGATATATTTTATCCCACAAATGATATATTTCATCCCACAAATGATATGTTTCATCCCACAAATGATAAATTTTATCCCACAAATGATATATTTCATCCCACAAATGATATGTTTCATCCCACAAATGATAAATTTCATCCCACAAATGATATATTTCATCCCACAAATGATATATTTCATCCCACAAATGATATGTTTCATCCCACAAATGATAAATTTCATCCCACAAATGATATATTTCATCCCACAAATGATATATTTCATCTCACAAATGATATATTTCATCCCACAAATGATATATTTTATCCCACAAATGATATATTTCATCCCACAAATGATATATTTCATCCCACAAATGATATATTTTATCCCACAAATGATATATTTCATCCCACAAATGATATATTTCATCCCACAAATGATATGTTTCATCCCACAAATGATAAATTTTATCCCACAAATGATATGTTTCATCCCACAAATGATAAATTTCATCCCACAAATGATATATTTCATCCCACAAATGATATATTTCATCCCACAAATGATATATTTCATCCCACAAATGATACATTTCACCCCACAAATGATATATTTCATCCAGGATACTTGAGGAATATCCAGACTATCACAGTTGTAGATTTACTTCAACATTTAATTGTTGTTAGACTCGATCACTGAATCTCAGCTCCTGGTGTGTGTTCTGCATTCTCTTTTTGCGCCCGCTACCCACGTGATGAGCGGGGTGCTCAGTGCATTCGTCGCGACTTGTGGCAAAGACTATAGAAGTGAGGGAGTTCACCTACGGGAACTGGTTAGTAGCTATAAACTTGTTCACTTTAGAATGGAGAAGAAAGATGAGACATGTGATTAAAGCCTTCAGGTTTCCTCATTCTGTCTATCCAATTCGAATATGAACACTTCTTTGAAACAGTGGAAACGGTCGACAAAAGGGATTAATGAGAAGTAAAGTAGAGTCAGGAAAGACATGAAGATGTACTTCTATGATGGTAAAGTGAGAGACGTGTAGAGCAAGGTAAGGGAAGGAGAAGTGACTGCAGAAAACATGAAGTAGTTCAGGGCTTTGCAAGATAGGATAGAGACATTAGACTATGGGTACAAATAGGCAGCAGAGAAGGACAATATATGCCCAGAGAGAATGACTGTCATATCTCGCATTTAGGAACTCAATCAGTCAAGCATTGACTGCATTAAAGATAATCGACTTTTCCCCAAACATAAATCTTCTCTCCTCGAAATTTGACCCTCCGATGTATGTGTGAACTCTCTGAGAACCATCCTCTTTCTTATTAAGTCCCTGGTTCATTAGGGCCTTCATTAGAGACCTTGAACATGAGGTTCTAGAAACCAGTATGAGCCCTGGCTAATGAGGTTCCTTGCTCCATTAGCTTCTCTGCAAAATTAATGGTCTCTTGGAGTTAATGTTTCCACGCCATTAAACTCTCCTGAAGTCAGAGACTCTGCGGAATGAAGGCTGTGTGAAATTAGACTCACTGAAGGATCGTTGCAAATTCTCCAGGTAGACATGAGCCTCCTATGAGGTCAGAAAGATCTCGACGAAATCAAATTTGCCAAATGCAAAGTAGTGGACCTTCGTGTGACGTTAGACATCCTACTTGACACCAAGCTACTTGAGAAACATGAATCTTTATGGAACCATTATGACCGTAAGATCATCTGTCTGTTTCGGTTGTACAGATTTATCTTCTACTAAGGCAGATCTTCCAGTCGTCGTCAGGGTCACAACACAGTTTGTGCTGGTCTTCCCCCCCACTACAGAACCCGCTTCTACTCATGAAAGCCAATAAGACAGTCGCTGTTCAGGATAACAGACTAACAGTAGTGTCTGTTCTTCCTCGTCCTTCATCACTATTTGTGTTCATTTACCTCAAGATTTACTCTTTATATAAGTCAAATTACTAACATCTTTCTCACAGTATTAGCCCTCTGTACATGTAGGCTCTGGCTGGCTTTTTCTCCATCTTCCTTAAGTAATTCCTTTCGTATCTGTTCAATATATGTTGCCAGCTGTAGTGGCTACGAAGATATAAAGTTATCAAGCCAGAATCTGAGCCACATCGTTCACACTTTATAATAGAAAAAAAATTGATTTTCTTTTTAGCTTTGAATTGACTAGCCATTGCCTGGTTGACCAATCCAGTCATGGTGATACATCCATCCTCAACATTTTCCAGTTTCCAGTCTATCCTCTTATCCTATTACCTCATCTATCTATCAGGATGCCTATCATGACGCCCTGTTACAGCCCTAGCCACCTCACTGTAGCTGATACAGACCTATGTTTCACTAGGAAACAATAGAGGACTCAACACTACTCTGCCTACATACCCACCCTCTCCACCGAACCACCTTCTTGAGCGCGAAAATTCCACAGTGCTCCAGACCTTCATGCAAACTGACTCTCATAGTGTGGACACAGCTTCCCTTAATATCTTATTCACTTTGATATCTTTTCCTCCACGACTTTCCACATTCTTCCACAATAATACCCACCATCTTGGCGAATTTGCTGGGGTTACTGGGTCATCTGCTTGGGAGAGAATGTGTCTCTTATCGCCCATTTATGTCTATTGTATTGAACGTCATGATTACAATGTCAGCCATATCTCTGACATTAAACCGTCAGTGGAAGCTTGAAGTAATCATGTTGAGACATAAGATCCCCCCATTATCTTATCCCAACCTTTAGTTTATATATATATATATATATATATATATATATATATATATATATATATATATATATATATATATATATATATATATATATATATATTTACCCACGATCCTACAGCATCTAACATCCACACCGCTGTCTGTAAACACTTTGCGCTTCGTCAGACTTCCTCACACAGCACATCCCAGTGTTCTGCTCGTCATCCATTCGTAACACTTCTCTCTGTCAAGAACCTACTGCTTGATCTATGTCTTCCTAGACCACCGATTTTACGCGACCATCACCTTGGTAGATGTTTGGCGAGGATGATCCACCGTAAGGTCATTCTGAGGATGAATTGTCAGTAATGAAGTCATAGATGAAAATATTCGAATGAGACTAAAACCGCAACATTAAAAGATACAGACATAGTTTCGAATATTCACGGCGCTGTGTCGGTGGCATGGGTAATGGCGTCTGTCAGTCACACTTGTCTGCCTATCCATCTGTCTGTACGTATGAGTAACACCTCAGTCTTAATACTCCTACTGCAGCCACGTCCTAAGTAGAATATTAACCGTATATGAAGAGAGCTTGTGAGGTACGCATCTGTCCTGCTATGTTATTCATGTCATGAATTTTCTGAGGGGGGGAAAGACGAAGAAAATGAGGACAAACTTACCTAAATTATACAAAATCATTTTGTATGGGAATGAGGCAGATGAAAACTGATGAACTTTAAGAATATATGGAGATCTGAGATGACTGTCAGGGTGATTAGACCATAGGTAATTAGACGACTTAATTACTCGCGTTAATTTGAGACGAAGATCCCCAGCTAAAGTTATCCTGATCCGTTAATCTCCTAATCTCCGCAATCCACCAATCCTGTAAATCCTCATTAATCCCAGGACCTGCCCTCGATATGTAGTGTTACAGGTACGATGTTCCTGGTAAACCCAGCCTGGTACTGGGATGTTCACTATCATTATGATATGGGATGTTCACTATCATTATGATATGGGATGTTCACTATCATTATGATATGGGATGTTCATCATCATTATGATATGGGATGTTCATCATCATTATGATATGGGATGTTCATCATCATTATGATATGGGATATCCACCATCATTATGATATGGGATGTTCATCATTATCATACCCTGGGGTGTTCATCATTACCATAACCTGGGATGTTCATTATTATCATAACCTTGTATCCTCACCATTACCATAATGTGGGAGGGAAAGTAAACCTACATTAAGAGGTTCGTTAACTGAGTGAGCGATGCCTGTAACAGCTTCCAGTCTTCCTGGAATAGCATCCAGTCTTCCTGGAACAGCTTCCAGTCTGCCTGGAACAGCTTCCAGACTGGTGTACGTAGCACATCTTGCCACAGTAATGATACCTTGTGAGGCTCCTGATGGCAGTATATTGCTGTGTCTTATAATACAGTGTTGGTTCAGCCCATAAGAAGAATTTTGATATATTGGATACTGGAAGATCTTTACTATCCAATACATTATGTATTGACACGTTTTTGTAGCTTAAATACAATGTATTCTGAATCTCATTTAGAAAGGAATTATTCTTTTAAGGTACATTATCTTCTAAGTGTCTCATGATCCAACTTCTGTCTCATATTAAAAGATATTCAAATCTTCTTGGGTGTAATCCTTTTCCATTGTAGTGGAATATATTTCAAACAATCCTCCGTATATCCAATGTGGTTTTGGATCTCAATAAGGTAGAAGAGAGAAAGAAGGAAGCCGGATGTTGTCGGATTAGTTAACTGATAATCATCGTTTATCACGTTGACCTCTTGAATCTAAAACCCAGGAAGTTTACCCTCACAGATAGACAGCATCACACGACACATTGCTGTGGCCATGTTCTGTCCCCCTCCCTCCCCTCCTGCAGCAAGAGGAACATGACCCGAACATAACAGATGAAAACCAGGTTGTGATGTGGTCTGTCTCGTCTCTCCCTCAGGCCAGACAGACGATGCTTCCATCCTGTCTCTGTGTATCGTGGAAATATGGAAACTTAATTTAGAAGCTGAACTGTAAGATTATTCAATCTATGAGCAGACGAGAGGGGAAAAAAATGATGATTACATGGAGCAATTTTTTCCTTGATTAATATTCAGTAAGAACGCTTCCAGTACGAAGAGGGTCACGAGAGATGGCACGTAACTGGAACCAGGATCATCTGGAAACATTTACCTGTGGGTTTGCCACTGTCTGTGCCTCCTGGACAGAGCTGCTGCCTCTTGCCTCTTGCCTCTCAGGGAAGATGGTCTCCTCCACCTACACCTTCCCTATCATATGTAACTGACATACATTCCTGTTATCCCCACTTCATCGTGGCCCTCAGACACGCGCCTCACATGTTGGTTGACAGATTAGCATAACCAAGTACTGTACTTAGGAGGCCATCCTGGGAAACCCAATGTACTTCTTTTTTTTCCTACTGGAACCTAATGTAGTTTTTTTCCTACATGCACAACTTCCTCCAGACGTCACGCCTCGCGACACACTCTGGGAAAAAAAAAAGAGTTTCAGAGGCATTAAGGCGGGTCTTGTTCGCGTATGTAAATGAGCCAGCGAGGACGAGACAGTCCTTTGTTGTGGTTGTGGATCGTTAAGGCTGAGTCGTACCTGCAGATCAGTAGATGGTAATTACAAGGTTATAAATTTAGGGAGAAAAGAAATCCTCATCTTTAGCCTGAGGAAAGTCGCTACGCCTTCATCTTTCTTATATAGGAGACCAGGGAATTATAGAACTTATCAGAGAGAGAGAGAGAGAGTCGCTACGCCTTCATCTTTCTTATAGGTGACCAGGGAATTATAGAACTTATCAGAGAGAGAGAGAGAGAGAGAGAGAGAGAGAGAGAGAGAACAGTATTTTTCGAGTCGAAAGAGTCGCCATGGAGACACTTGATGATTGATGATAAAGGATATATAGACAATCGTAGATTTAAGGTACTGACTGAGCATTGTTTCAGTCACACTGCCCATGACCCAGTCCATGACAACAGCTCGCTCTGGACACTCTGGATTTATACTTTGCTCCCTGATCACTAGCGCCATAACCTCACTTTTACCTACACTTGGTGGATGTCTTTTATCTTGGCGGTGTATTCAATCCGAGTAGTACAGTAAGGCTAATACTACAGGTCTATAACCTAATTCCATGGCCTCTATGAGAGATGAGGACGTTGTTCTTGTCAATTTCCCACACCTGACTCTCAGATGAAGGCCAGGAAATGGTCTCTCTGGCGTCTCACTGGCCTGGGTCAGACACAGCTTCGGCAAGGGTCTCGTTAGCACCCTGGTCACAGACCGAGCTCTGGTGTTAGAGTCTCCCTCACCCTGGCCACGAACACAGAGTGTGGTAGCTGTCCTGTTAAAGATTTTCCTCACCCTGGCCACAAGCACAGGTGCGGCAGCTGTTCTGTTTGAGTGTTCCTCACTCTGGCCACAAACAGAGGCGCTCTTGCCCTAGACGCAAACAAACGCATGGCGGAGGTCTGGTGTGTGCCAGCCTCACAGCCCAATGTATGGTGGTGGCTTCATCAGTACCAACCCTCACAGTTGGCCACAAAACAGAGGTGTGCGTCGGTGGTCAGTCTCCCTCTCACTCCGGCCAATTGTTTTATGTTCTCGCAAACCTTGGATGATCCAGTTTCCTCAATCAAGAGAGATTTTATTTGGTGAGAGGAAAAAACTGATTGGTCTAACTGCTGTAATTCCGGTGTGCGAATGCAGTTTTCTGCATCTACACTACAGCATCTTTTTTCTTATTTTTCTTTTTTTTTTCATCGCTGCTCTGGTGCTGCATTTACTTAATCGTACCGCCAGCTTAGTTATCTTCAATCTATTTCTAAATATCTCACTTCTTCGTTTACTGTATGAGTAGGTTTTCAAGCTAAAAGCATCGCTATACAACAGGGTTGAACGAAATTCCACTTCATGCCCGTGTTGTCTGCACTAGTTGTGTCTAACGTCACTCAAACCAGCACTTTCTGTTTGTGTCAGATACCGCCTTCTGTTCTTTTCCCATATATCGTTGTCATCATGTGTGAGACAGACAGACAGACAGACAGAACCAGGGAGAGACATCACTCCCTCCTAGTAAACATCTCGACGGACGTTCTGTTTGGGAGCAGAACCAAAGACACTGTTGCACTCCCTTCTGTATGGGATGTTTACTTTAGTGATGTTAACCTGGTCGGGTAGCCCCATATACACACACAGGGTTTGTTTAGAGAAGTGTGAGTTGGTAAACACACAGAGTTTGTTTAGAGAAATGTGGGTTGATAAACACACAAGGTTTGTTTAGAGAAGTGTGGGTTGATAAACACACAGGGTTTGTTTAGAGAAGTGTGGGTTGGTAAACACACAGTGTTTGTTTAGAGAAGTGTGGGTTGATAAACACACAAGGTTTGTTTAGAGAAGTGTGGGTTGATAAACACACAGGGTTTGTTTAGAGAAGTGTGGGTTGATAAACACACAGGGTTTGTTTAGAGAAGTGTGGGTTGATATGTTTGTAGACTACGATGGGTTGTGAGATGTGGCCTGGCTCTGCTCAAATCCCTGACGATGATCTAATCTCTGTTCAAAGGAAGGATAGACGAGCTGCTGGCGCCTTTGTTATGTTAATTAACAACCATTCCCTCGTAGACATAACACACTGAGGAATATTATGGTATGTATCACTGACGGTGGTGGCGAAGAAGTTAATGACGATCAAACGGTAGAGCAAAACTAACATTACAGCTTGTATTTCAGACGTCTGGACAAGCGTTACAGAACACCGGACGTAACTGAGAGAGAGAGAGAGAGAGAGAGAGAGAGAGAGAGAGAGAGAGAGAGAGAGAGAGAGAGAGAGAGAGAGAGAGAGAGAGAGAGAGAGAGAGAGAGAGAGAGAGAGAGAGAGAGAGAGAGAGGGAGAGACAGACAGACAGACAGACAGACAAACAGACATTGACGATTCTGACAAGGAAAGGAATGTGTAATGCTCATCAGGCATTATAGCCAAGCACCTGGCTACTTCGAGAGGAGTAGTGTATACACTAAACACCGAAATCTGCGAAGATCTCATTGATAAACTGGTTCTCTCACATATCATAGGTTCACAATCTTCACTGTTCTGTGTCAACCATCATGGTCCACAATGTTCACTGTTCTGTGTCAGCCATCCTGGTCCACAATGTTCACTGTTCTGTGTCAGCCATCATGGTCCACAATGTTCACTGTTCTGTGTCAACCATCATGGTCCACAATGTTCTAGTCTCATAATCTCAATTATGATCAAACGTTAAATTTATGAAACATGACTGAAATCAATAATTACAGTTTGAGTTTAATTTCCTTTTCTTATAATCAATCTCTAACGTCACAATTATCATTCCTATTATCACTGTATCATATTTACGTTGTGGCACCAAAATATATCTTCACATGCACAGGAGTCCCGCTCTCGCGTCACCTCCACAAACACGACCTTTTTTATGTGTAGAATAAATCGTGCAACAGATAAGATATATAAATATATATCTCTGGGACGTTATTTATGGTCCAGCTGTGAAAAACGCTCCACCTTCCGTTATCAAGATCCAGCTGACCATTTTCCTACTCTGGTGAATATTTCCACTACGTTCAAAGTTCACCTTCACCCGCTCCCTTACACGGCTCTCATCACCAGATGAATCTGGGGCAACGTTCTCATGGAAACTGAGACGGAACGAGCAGTTGAGTGCCCTAATTACACCTGTCTCATATCAGTATATATATATATATATATATATATATATATATATATATATATATATATATATATATATATATATATATATATATATATATATATATATATATATATATATTTTTTTTTTTTTTTTTTATACTTTGTCGCTGTCTCCCGCGTTTGCGAGGTAGCGCAAGGAAACATATATATATATATATATATATATATATATATATATATATATATATATATATATATTGGAAAGGATCACAGTTTTGCGAGTGATCAAGATATTCCTATGAGTCCACAGGGAAGATAAAAGACGAAAAGTTCCCAAGTGCACTTTCGTGTAATAATCACATCATCAGGGGAGACACAAGAGAGAAATATAACAGTTAGTTGATATACATCGAAGAGACGAAGCTAGGACGATATTTGGTAAACATGTTTACCTTTTCAGTAGGTTTGGATATCATATGAATGGTCCAGTCACAGATACAAGTCTACATCAGAGCTGGGTCATGATGAAGATGTAATGAGAAGCAATGAGAGGGACAGAGAAGAGGTGAGGAGAATTTAATCTATGAATTTTAGAGGAAGTGAAGACCCTGTGTGTATCAAAATGTGCCAGTTGGACAGGCTGGTGGTGATGTCACCGATGGTGAGTCTTGGCATTGCCAAGACGAGGCTGGCTATATGATGGTAACAGCATCAACAGAGATGATACAAGGCAATGCTGTCAAGAATGGTGACAATATGTGTTCTTGAAGATATGGCAGGCTATCCACCTCGCCAGCCACACACCATGTGTTGCATACAAATTACATTTCATGTTTCCCAAATGAGGAGCATGCAAGGAAGATAACACACTCATCAATATCACTACTCCTCCTCTCCCAACCTACCTCCTCCTTACGCCACCATCCTCACATTTCCCTAACTCATCACCCCATCCTTCCTCTCCTCTCGTCCTACCTCACACTCCAACCCTCCCACACACACACACACACACACACACCTCAAAACTGTCACGTAAAGACTTCACAGTGATACACCGTGGTGATGAGTTGTCATTAAAAACATTTTTCCATGGTAGGAATTAAAACATTTTCCTATTAATGTCATCGTCCTAAAAAATGATCGTATCTAAATGTTGCCTCGAAACTAATTAGAAAAACATATTCTGTCGGGATGATTTCTGCTACATCATGTGTATTACAAATGAATTTCTAAATTCAATATGGGAATCATGTTTATAGGAAAACAGATATGAGTATATATATCATTTTTTCCGTTATCCTATTTAATCCCTGTTGTATACAGAGGCAAACACAGAACTCTGGGTCATGTCAAGTTGTAAACAGAGGCAAACACAGAACTCTGGGTCATCTCAAGTTGTAAACAGAGGCAAACACAGAACTCTGGGTCATCTTAAGTTGTAAACAGAGGCAAACAGAACTCTGGGTCATGTCAAGTTGTAAACAGAGGCAAACACAGAACTCTGGGTCATCTTAAGTTGTAAACAGAGGCAAACACCGAACTCTGGGTCATGTCAAGTTGTAAACAGAGGCAAACACAGAACTCTGGGTCATCTTAAGTTGTAAACAGAGGCAAACACAGAACTCTGGGTCATCTCAAGTTGTAAACAGAGGCAAACACAGAACTCTGGGTCATGTCAAGTTGTAAACAGAGGCAAACACAGAACTCTGGGTCATCTCAAGTTGTATACAGAGGCAAACACAGAACTCTGGGTCATCTCAAGTTGTATACAGAGACAAACACAGAACTCTGGGTCATCTCAAGTTGTATACAGAGACAAACACAGAACTCTGTGTCATCTCAAGTGTAACATTCGTCATCATTTGGGGCGTAAAGCTTCATCATCTGGTGTGACGTGAGGAGAGGAGAGAAAAGAAAGGAAGGAGGAAGGAGGGCAGACCTTCCTCATGAGTATATATACCTCACAATGATGATGAGCAGCAGCTGCCACTCACAACCCCTCACCACTGATCATGTTCTGACTGACCCGACATTTGAGGTTCAATGTTTGTTGTACCTGATGGTTGTCAACGTGAGGGGAAAAACAAGGGGAAAAATATATATATATTTGTCTCGTAGATATGTGTCACACATCCTGATACAATAACAAACATGTTATGCTCACCAATTAGAAGTGAAAATGGATGAACTTGATTTGAATATATCGTCCCTATTGTGAAGTGAAAACCCATTTTGCTGTGTACACCAACAAGCAACAGATATTTGCTTGTCCATCATATCAACTCTAGTAACAGCTGACATCTATACATATGTATATGTGTACAGGCGAGTGTGTAACATAGATATTCCAACTGTGTATCTCATGTTAGTGTTTCTGGTCCGGTCTGGTGCTCAATGGTGATGGTAATATAAAGCATCCTTGTATTGTTAAAGTCGTAATTGAATACCTTTCTATAGTAATGATAAAACATGAAGTAAGTAAAACAGATACGAAAAAGGTTTTCTTTTTGCATACTTTAGAGCCAATCATCACCTCTCTTCTGACACATGCCCAGATTGGAAAGTTGGTACTTTTTTGACACCTGTTCTGAAGATGTGCGATCAAATTGATTATAATCTCGCTTTAACGAACAGATAGGGGGAAGGGGTGTCCATTAATACATATTTTCCGTTAAATCCTGATGGTTTATCATTGTGTATTGCAAACAGTACAATTTTATAGTCAATAGATACGCTAACGTATGACGGAGATGGTAAATTATCGTAGATATCTTAATTTAAAGTATCTTTACTTACTTGTGTTGGATAAATGAGTTTAATTTGCCTTTGATCGACAGAGGTGACACACAATGATTCATGATTCAGAGTTCTGATGAGCAGTGATGCCTCTGTGTCTTGTTATTAATATAGGGTTGTGGTAAGGAGCAGGATGCCTCTGTGTCTTGTCACTGGTAGAGGGTTGTGGTGAGGAGCAGTGATGCCTCCGTGTCTTTGTCACTGATAGAGGGTTGTGGTGAGGAGCAGTGATGCCCTCCGTGTCTTGTTATTAGTAGAGGGTTGTGGTGATGAGCAGTGATGCCTCCGTGTCTTTGTCACTGGTAGAGGGTTGTGGTGAGGAGCAGTGATGCTCAACGCCCTCATACAAGTAGAGGATTGTGCTGAAGGGAGATCAGCAACAGCAACAGGTTTTGAAGAAGGACTCCCACTTCAATGGAACTTCAATTTCACTATTGACTACTCCTTTGGGATTGGCGGGCAGCGTCCGTTGTTTCTGAAGTCAAGTGAATCAAGGTCCATTGAATCGAATTTCAATATATAGATATATTTTTTTACCATCATTACATATAACTCCTCACAAAGCGAGGGTGAATTGATATCGTCCTCTTGGTAACCACAAAGACAGGAGGCAAATGTAGATACACAGGGTGAGGATCAGCTAATGTTCTATATTGAGCATCTACAGGGACCGTAAACACAGGGTAAGGATCAGCTGATATGCTATACTAAATAACTACAGGGACTGTCGACAGATGGAGTTGTACACTAGTTTGATAACGTCAACAGTGAGTGGGTCTTTGAAAGACACGAGAATTGAACGACCAGATGCCATGAGATGAAATTAAGCAAAACATTATCAGAGAAGAGGGAATGACGTACTTTATTGTCTGAGATTAGTGAATAAAAGGACTGAGGTAAGTGATAAACATGAGAATGCTGACAGCATATAGAAGTTTAAAACGTTGTGTGATGATATAGAAAACTGAAGAGACTGGGTTCCACGAATGTAGAAGTTTCGCCCTGTACTATACAGATAAACAGCTACTGGGTGAGGATCGGTTAATGGTGCTTTGCTGAGCAGCAACAAGGATCAAGGTCACAAGGTAAGGATGTGTTGATGCTGTTCTAACAGCATCATCTACTCTCTCTGCACCACCACTCTCCTTGCCTACAGCAACACTCAACCTTTCTCCACCTCCACCCCATCTACTTCCAATTTGACCCTCCCTTCCTCCAACACTATTCCCCAACTCTTCAGTAACACATATTCCTCCAATAACGCCATACACTTGATATAGCATTGTTAATCTTCCGCCCACCACAACACACATGCCTTCCACCACAGTCTACTTGCCTTCCTCCGACACGAAGTCTCCTTTCACTATCCCTTCACTTTCCACTATCCTTCTAGCTCTACTTACCGTTTCACCCAGCACCACCTACCCTTCATCCTAGCATCATCCACCTCAATAGAACATCTTCCACCCTCCATCCAGCACCACCCAATCTCCATCCAGCATAGCTCATCCCGCTTATCTTATCGTCCACCCTTCTTGCAGAACTATCCACTTGCTCCCACCACCACACATCCCTATCCATCACTACCTAAACCTTGTCCATCATTACCAGTGAACAGCTAATCACGCCAGCTGGTCTCAGCAAACGTCAATGTCTCTCAGCTAATATCATTCCATCATCCTCCATCTCTGCACCATACCCCAGAACCTCCTGGCCTCGCTACCTCCATCCCAGCTGTACGCCTTCTCTCTCTCTCTCTCTCTCTCTCTCTCTCTCTCTCTCTCTCTCTCTCTCTCTCTCTCTCTCTCTCTCTCTCTCTCTCTCTCTCTCTCTCTCTCTCTCTCTCTCTCTCTCTCTCTCTCTCTCTCGGCACCGTCTTCCTGGCAGTACTCCCGCTCTCTGAGCCACCTTCCAGCCAGCCCACCCTGGAAACACACTCCCCCTGGAAGTTTGCTCAACTGGGCAGCACAAGTGTCAACAACCAGCTCGGAGTGGACGGGCTGCCACCGTGTTAGTTGTCCAGGTGATGCTCTTCGCTCCCTCGCCCACCCCACCACCCGATCCGTGCACTGCAAGTTGCCACATCCTCCAACATCCTGCCACACGACCAATCCATCTGTATTTCCCGAACACGACGACCCCACAACCGAACAGGCAAGACACCATTACCGTTTTGGTGTTTCAAGACAATGATAACAGAATCTGGAAATCATACAAGTGTTGCGTAAAACATCGTAGTTGTAGTTTCTGATGATATTACAACACCACATCACATGGCCTCATGATAACAACTGGTCATCTGGAAATCATACAAGCGTTGCGTAAAACATCGTAGTTGTAGTTTCTGATGTTGTTACAACACCACATCACATGGCCTCATGATAACAGAACTGGAAATCATACAAGTGTTGCGTAAAATATCGTAGTTGTAGTTTCTGATGATGTTACAACACCACATCACATGGCCTCATGACAGGGAACAACATCACATATGTTACATGGGAGAACGAGAATGGTGGAGACACATACTACCACTTATTCTTGTCTGATGGTTCTCATGGTGTCTCCACCATCCCTCTACACACACACACACACACACACACACACACACACACACACCTCCTTCCCAGCTGGCTCTCTCTCACTCCCCTCAGTCCCCACCACAACCAGCTGTTACACAGGAAGGTGCTCACAGCTTGCTGGTTCAAGAGACATTCTTGGGCACCTGGTTTATCAAGAGACATTCTTGGGCAGCTGGTTCATTAAGAGACATTCTTGGGCAGCTGGTTTATCAAGAGACATTCTTGGGCAGCTGGTTCATTAAGAGACATTCTTGGGCAGCTGGTCCATGAGAAGGTACTCATGGCCGTCTGACTCATCGAGAAACACTCATGACCAGGTGGTAAATCCCCACTCATGGCCATGAGGCACACCAGTAAACATCATCGGCAGATGGTTCAGAGAAAGGTATTCATGATCAGCTGGCTCACAGGCAGGTATTCAGAGCCAGCTGGTTCGTAGGAAGTGAGGGTTATAGCCATCTGGCCTACTGGAAGAGATTAATGAGTAGCTGGTTCACTAGGGAACACCCAGTACCAGATGGTCTACAGAAAGGCACTCATGACCATCTGGGACCATCGAAATACACTCATAGGCAGCTGGGTCTCTTGAAGGTCGACCACTCCTGGCCATCTGGCTCATAGGGAGAGATTTATGAGTAGCTAGCATGTAGGATGAGATCTTATCGGTGCCATATGTGAGTCATGTTCCATCATGTGTACCTATACTTCGTCTATAAAAGACTTCGATGCTTCAGTATTTGCGCTTCCATTCCCTTAGAGGTGCACATCTTCACCAGTGAACACGCTATGGTGATCTAGCATCCACTTCCTTGCTGATATTCTCCTCCGTATCAGTAATCCTTCCCTCTGAGTTCACTCCTTCTCTCCATATGTCCAAACCAGTTCAATACACCCTCTTCTGCTCTCTCAGTCACACTCTTTCTAGTACCACACATCTCTCGTACCCTTTTACTACTTACTCGATCAAACCACCTCACACCACATAATATTATCCTCACATATTTCATTTCCAGCACATCCAGCCTCCTCCGCACAGCCTTATCTATAGCCCACGCCTCCAATCCGTATAATATTGTTGAAACAACTTTACCATCACTATACCTATTTTTGCCTTTCCAAATAATGGACTCTCTTTCCACACCTTCTTCAGTGCTTCCAGAACCATCGACCTCTATCCTACCCTGTGACTCACTTCTACTTCCATGGTTCCATTTGCTGCCATGTCCACTCCTAGATATCTGAAACACTTAACTTCCTCCAATTTTATCCATTCACGCTCATACCTCGGTTACCCGACCTTCCACTTTGGTAAACCCGATAACTTTGCTTCTATTCTCATTTACTCTCAACTTCCTCTTTTGTATATTCTACTGAGCTCAGTCACCAACTATTGCAATTTCTCTCGAATTTACCACCAGTACTGTGTCATCAGCATACATCAACTGGCACTACCCAATCAATCCCCCTCTCTCATCTCCGACAGACTACATACTCTCCCCTCTCTCCAAGACTTCCATTTACCTCTCTTCTACCCTATCCACAAACAAATTCAACAACCATAGTGACATCACACAGTCCAACCGTAAGCCAGCCTCAACCTTTGCAGGAAACCACTCACTCTCCTCTCTTCTTACACGTTCACACGCCTTACAAGCATCTTCTCATCATGATCTACACCAGTCTTGGTCATACCAGACATATCTTATCATCATCTACTCCAGTCTTGATCATCTCAGACATATCTTATTTTCATCTACTCCAGTCTTGGTCGTCCCAGACATGTCTTCCCTTTCGCTTTAACAGCAGAGCCAACAAGGTTAAGAGCGACCCTGAACCAATTTACCTGTAATATCATCATCAACATCCTTCTAGCTCTCATTTTTACTAATCCTGTCGACCTTCACCTGTAATATTCCCACCAGCTGTCAACTCCAGTATTCCTTTCAACTCCCACTAATAACATTCCTGCCAACCCTCACCTTTGATTTCTCTTTTTAACGTCTTCAGTGATTCGTTTGATGATGGCTTTAATGTTCTTGGTGTCCATGTCGCGTGTCGCAGGAAGGCCTTAATGCCACATAAATAACAATTATCTCTTATAATATATATGTTCCCGTGTGTTCTTGGACACAGGAAGGTCATAAAGAAGAAAATAGTGGATGTTATTCAAGCATTTTATCCACAAGAGTCATGCAGGGATTTGACCATTCAGCAGTTGCTTAATATTGTCTTGTTCTTATCTTGTGAGGTTTGTGTGTATATTGGTTGGGCTGGCTATCATGGGAGTGTAGACTGTCTGTTATCTTATCGTAGAGGATGATCATGTATCTTATCTGGGATGGATGATGATGACCACAAGGGTTGTGATGCAGGTATGATGATGACCACAATGGTTGTGGTGCAGGTATGATGATGACCACAATGGTTGTGGTGCAGGTATGATGATGACCACAATGGTTGTGGTGCAGGTATGATGATGACCACAATGGTTGTGGTGCAGGTATGATGATGACCACAATGGTTGTGGTGCAGGTATGATGATGACCACAATGGTTGTGGTGCAGGTATGATGATGACCACAATGGCTGTAATGAGAACATGAGGAAGATGTATCTGTTTCTGTTCTTGTTCTTCACATTTTCCTTATTCCTCATCTTTCTTCATGTTTTATATTCTCCCTTTCCTTCTGTGGTGTCCTGGTTCACTCTCCCTCTCTCCCTCCTTCCAGCCCACCACTCACTCTGCAGGAAAACTTACTTTAATGACCTGATTTCTTGTGTGTGTGTGTGTGTGTGTGTGTGTGTGTGTGTGTGTGTGTGTGTGTGTGTTCCTCCAGCACAGTCTTAAATGATGGACTTGTACAGAGCAATGGTGGTAGCAGAGAGAGAGAGAGAGAGAGAGAGAGAGAGAGAGAGAGTCATAAGTCAGACCAAATGACTTTTTAACATCTTGCCTCCACTTAGCTTCAGTTATCATCTAAAGCTAGATCGTTGTAATGAGCATCGAAGCAGAAGATTCCCATCATTGCTCATCATCTCCGAGTACTTCCACTCAAGCTAGAGTTACTTACAGTGGCTCTAGAAGACAGAGTTCAATGCCATTCTCTACTGAACTATGACTCACTTCCTCTCGTTCTTATTCCTCTATTAGCATCCAGTGGCATCTATGTTCTGACTCCCTCATTGTAGAATCCATAGGACCTTTTACAGAACTGGTCTATACTCTGTATATAGAATATCCCTTTTCAGTTATTACTATAAAACGACTCGATCAATTCTTTGTAGTTTCCATGATCATATTTCCTCTTTTGATCCCCTCTTGAGTCCTCTTCAACCACACTATCAAAGCATACCTCTATATCATCGTTCAGTCCAGGTGATGTATCATATTCGATATGTTCTATGACCATGGTATTATCTGTAAACACAACATCTGGCAGGGATGCTGTATGATCCTCACGGTTCTTGTGCTATACATTTCCTTGTCATAGTCAATTCATCTATCATGTCCTGTAATTTAGTGATAATCTTTATGAAGAGGGTCAGTTACCCCACTGTCTCCATTATTTCTCTATCCCTCCTTGCTGTCTTGTCCTCATTTGAGCAAATCAGGTTAGACTTTAGCTGTTTTATGACTTTTTTCTTCACCATTTTAACACTGCTGAGATCATTTCCACTTTCCACAGTCCTTTTCCTCTAGTACCTTTCTATTTTTCTCTATCTTAGTTGAGAGGGCATGGAGGAACGAATGCCCTATTCTTGGCCATCTCATTAGCGCTTTATATACATACACCCGAGAGTATTTCAGGTAACCAGTTTATCGACCAACCACCAGTCCTTCTGAATCTGTATACAAAATCTTCAGTCTACGGCACGTACTGCTAATTACCCTCAGCCTCCCTGAACTGTTTAAGTGGAAGTGCTATTCCTCCCTCTGGCCTCCTCAGATTCCACTCATTTCTGTCTGGTGTCTTTGGTTCTCTCACTTTTCTTCTTTTACTTTGTCACTCCTGACAAACACTCCTTTGATCCCCTATTTCAATGGTGAGTTTATTGTTCAGTTGAATCTTCACTGGAATATACATCTCCATGCCAGAGGTATTCCTATGTGGCGTTTCCTTATCATCTAGCCATATTTTCTGATTTTCTTATCCTCTTTTATTTGGGGACACACATTTGGCGAGACAGTCGCATTAAGCAGGATTTGGGAATGGTTCTCTTCTAAGTCTTTCGTTTCCTCCTTCTCTGGAAGTTGGTCCTCCTCCAGCCAATAGATCTTCACAGACTAACATTTGATTACCTTCTGTACAGCTTCTCTCACTTGTGTTGTGGTCCATCTTTATATTATCCTCTGTCGTCGCTCTGTGTCTTCCTCCTTATCTTTGATCTTATCTAATTCCCACTTCAGTCGCTACTGCACACATGTCCTGAGCAACTGTTCCCCTCTCTTACTCTTCCATCCATTTACGCACACGTTTGCCTGACTTACCAGTTTTGGACTATGATACACTACCTCCTCTGTGGCTTCATTTAGTACATCCCTCTGCCTGTCTGTTACAGAATCCTCCAAGTGCTCTTTGATTACAGGGCAGACTTTTTTTTCCATCATCTGTCCCCTGTGGAAGTCGCTATGATCACTGAGATCTCATGTTAGGAGGATCCTCCGTCTATTTTCCTATAACTCGACAGTCATGTTCCACCAGAGTGTAATGCAGTTCTCCCACTTTCTCTACTGTTCTCTGGCATTTTTCATGTACCTTAACTTCCCCACCTTGTCCTCTAGGTGGTATATTGCCACCATATACATTTTTACCACAGCCATGATAAGGGTGTTATCATCTGTCGTGTTGCTCATCTTCACAGTGGTACCTTCACACTCACTTAAAAAGCCCACAACCTTCCCTATTTCCAGGTCCTCACTAGATATTCTGGTAGTATGAGTCAGCTTAGTCTTGTTATCAAATTCAACTCCTTCACAATATTCTCATTCCCTGTCTCTGGAACATCAATTTGATCTTTCCTTTTATTTTTTCCCTTCGGCGCCCATGATGGCCAGGTGCTGAGTTCAGAGACAGGATGCCTGGGTGTTAAACAACAGACTCAGCCTAGTTTTGTCTGACTTACAAGGTTGTGCTTTCTATTCAAGGCTATCATTTTGCAATTACAAATGACAAGGGATAACAATTTGTTTATTTGTGGCTTATGATTGCAGAGCGAACTTTGTGTGTGACGACCAGACGTGATATGAGACGACCAGACGTGGTGTGAGACGCCCAGACGTGGTGTGAGACGACCAGACGTGGTGTGTGACGACCAGACATGGTATTGACGCTCAGACGTGGTGTGAGACAACCAGACGTGGTGTAAGACGACCAGACGTGGTGTGAGACAACCAGACGTGGTGTGAGACAACCAGACGTGGTGTGTGACGACCAGACGTGGTGTGTGACGACCAGACGTGGTGTGGGACGACCAGACATGGTATTGACGCTCAGACGTGGTGTGAGACAACCAGACGTGGTGTGAGACAACCAGACGTGGTGTGTGACGACCAGACGTGGTGTGTGACGACCAGACTTGGTGTGGGACGACCAGACGTGGTGTAAGACGACCAGACGTGGTGTAAGACGACCAGACGTGGTGTGAGCTGACAATTAGACTGAGTGTGGAAACATCAGACTTGATGAACAATGATTATCAGTGTTCTAAATCTAATCACCTTCACCGGAACATAATATCAATAACCAAATATATAAAGATAAATGTTAAATGACGGAATTAAGATATAACTATAAACGCTACAGCAACATTTCAAACTAATGGCTGCTATCAATTTCCAGTCGGCTTAACCCAGAATTTACTCTAATAAAGATGTATACCGGTGAAAATATAACATAATCCTGACATTCATGAAGATGAATGTTTACGGTAATGGCGGGGATGTGGAGGAACTGTGTCGTGCCATGAGATATTGCCTGAGAGATCCAGAGCAGCAGATGGCGAGGGTTTCAAAAAAAAATATGGATTATGAACAACAACTAGACAGAAATCACTCCTCCTCCATCACTGTAAACAATACACAATTTCCCCTCGTTTGTCTACATGTAAACTGAGGCACCTATCCCTCTTCCCTCGCTATAAACAATAAACAATTCCTCCTCTTCCGCTTTTATGTAAACTGAAGCACATTTCCACTGCCTGCTAAAGGACTAGAAACATCCAGCACTTTAATATGACTTTTTTCCCTCGCAGTCTGAAAGGACTTACGATTTACTTTTTTCTAACTGAATAAAGAAATGTTTCATGAACTTTCTACATTTAGACATCTTACATCTCATATATTTTGGGGGAGATATTGGCCATTTCGTGGTGGCAGTCCTAATATCCAAGGTATACCCTGTGTACGAGATGTTCTCATTGTTTACATCTGCCGCGCGCCTTTAAACTTATGCTGCGCTGCTGCCAGGCGTATGAGGTCCACCAGATTTATTTTCAAACATGCCTAGTGAGATGTGTGGTATTTTCGGAAGTGTTTTTTGTTATAAGTGAATATACTTCGTAAGGATTTTCATCAGTATTATCTAATATACTTATATGAAAGACGTAGATTAAAAATTGATTACCTAATGCCAGAGAGAGAGCAGACCTTGTACTTGCTTCCTGGACGTCTCCATATATATGTAAGTACATACGTGTCTACATATCTATCTGTTGAACCTGGTGCTTCCCTCCGCATGTCCCGTGTAAGTGTATATTTCATAACTCCTTAGGAAAAAAACGCGCCCATTTCTACGGATTCGTTGTTTTCGGTAAGACTAAGGAACCAGAATTGTGGGTTTGCATCATAATTATCAATATTTTATCTTACGGTATTGACGACCCGATAACGAAGTTGGTTATGAAAGATAGGGGAAATATGTGAGATTCAACGAAGAACAAGTAAGACAGAGTATGACATGCTGTTTTAAACGAATGCAACTTCCAATTTGCAACGCTAAACATGGTATGAATGGCCTATTATTGCCAATTTTCCATCTTTTCGTAGGAGGAGCACTTTTGTTTCCGCATCCATTGGGTGACGCTATACTTCATATGGCTCGACAGGATTACAGTAAAAATAAACGAGGTGACGAGGCTATTGGTGTTTTCCAGAAACATATGAGGTGTTGATATCTTTATAGATATATTTCGATACCTATTAGATAGAATCTGAGGCCTGTGGCTCATGTTGTTTTAATCCTGGACATCAATATAGTATTGTTCTTTAAAGGATTTGATCCTTCAATAGGATTTGGAGTGTATTTTCTGGGGCAAAAGAGAGATGCAATATATATTCTTTTCATGAATGACATTCTTTTTCAAAATGATACGTCTCAATTGCCTTTAATTGATCGTGTGTCTTGTGCCGATGAACGTGTGTGGCGTGATGTCAGGACAGAGGCAGCAGCTGCAGCAGAAACAGCAGCTCCTCACTTATCTAGTGGAGTCATAGTCTACGATGAATTACCTTCGCAAAAGTAACTGCTTCACCAGGTCCTCATCGGAGCAGAAGGATCACATAGGAGACACGAAGGTGAGTTATATGATCTATTACAGTCTTATGCTGTATGTAACATCGGGCCGGTCATAGGATGAACACCCGGATGACAATTTGCACCTGTCTGTCGCTTTGTTCAAGTTGTATAGGATTTTAACTGGTTGGTAAAATCGATTTATAAACCAACTAAAGTTCTATAGAATCTGAACAAAGTGCCATGTGGCTGTCTGCTGTCAGCCCGCACACAGGATCTGACAGTAATTTGTTTGGGCCATGTTCCTCCCTGGAGGCCCAGGCAAATTGCTTTTGGGAGGCTGTAGGCGTCCCTCATGTACGTGATCTAGTTGATAGATTTTGACGAGAGGGACACTACTAGATTCCCTTCACTCTCTACTGTTGATATCGAGTGGGTTTTAACACGACAGTTTCCCCTCTACTTCAAAGTCCGACCCAGTTTGTGGAGACTCCAGCTTGTGGCAGTGAGATGAGCTAAGGTGAGGAGCCACACTGTGTCAACCTTGCAGGTGGTATGGTATCCACTGGTGCCACTCCCTCCAACATCTATTGACTGGAAGACACGTATCCATTATCTGATATATTACCTTGTCTTTTTTGCATAAACCTATGTTGCGATGAAGGTGAAAAATTCCATAAGGAAGTTGACTATTAACTTGAACATTTTGAATGTAGTTGAATACTACTGAAACAGACCGTTAAGTTCGAACTAGGCTGTTTGTTATAGTAGTAGAGAACAGAAACTTATGAATCATTGTGGTAGGAGTAGAAAGACATTTTCTAAAGACGAAGACCTGTATGTAAACATAACATGTAGATAGGGAGGTACAAATGATATCGGCTGGGGGATATGAAACAAAATATTCATCAAGTCTGTCTCTAAACGTATCTATGGCACTATTTTCAACCAGTCTAATATGCTAACAATCCTGTTGAAGATGATTTAGTTCAAGGTCAAACATTTGGAGTGAAGATTCATCATTGTTCGTTATTTAAGGCCAGTCAGTCAATTTCCTAACAAGCGAAGTACGTATATCCTCATGTGTATACCATGAGACTTAACGTTTGTTAGTAACAATTGATGTGGAACTATATAGGATTTCTTGAAAATCTAAATAGATGACATCGACTTCTTTTTATCATAGATACTGAATATTTCATAAAGCAAATTTGTCAAGTATGAGCAATTTTGTCAAAGACTTTGATGAGTATCATGTATCAAGTGGTGGTCATCATTTATCAAATGGTGGTCATCATTTATTAAGTGGTGTTTATCTTTTATCAAGTGGTGGTTTATGATCTTGTCCTCAATGATGGTTTGTTTCCATTAGGTTATCAACTACAGACGTGAAGCCATGTGGACGATACTTCTCTGGTGGTGATATACTACTTTTCTTTAATATAGATGTTACAATAGCAAATGTCCATTCCTCTGGAACATTTCCCGAAAGCAAGTGACATTTTGAAAAGAGCAACTGATGGTTGAACCATCTCATACACCACCGAGGGGCATGGTCTTGCCCACTCTGATGCCGGACCACTGAAGAGGAGGAGGAGGAGGAGGAGGAAGAGGAGGAGGAGGAGGAGGAGGAGGTTTAGAAGGACCTACAGCGCAAGTGGTCCTCGAATGCGAGGCGGCACAAGGCACCTCGAGGTATAAATGGGGTAATTACATCCCATGGTATGCCTCTCTCTCTCTCTCTCTCTCTCTCTCTCTCTCTCTCTCTCTCTCTCTCTCTCTCTCTCTCTCTCTCTCTCTCTCTCTCACTCCCCATCCCAGTTCCAGTTCAACACGGTTTCCCCTCTATCCTAGCAGCGTCCCCTGCACACAATCCTCCCCTTGAACTCAAACCGCAACATTTTTCCAAGATATTCATAAGCTTAGAAACACAAGCTAAGATTACAGTGTTTTGAATCATGATTCCTGCCATGGTTCGTGTTGCAGTGACCTGATATGTTACTAAAAGACTCCAGGTTGGAGGAGTAGCCTTAGAGGTAAGTATGAGATTACATGACCCCAGAGATGGCTGTAATCTTTTAAAAGAATCACTTGGGTATTATGCTCAAGCTCTTCCATAAGTTTGTAAGTAATGCTGGAACGTATAAGCGAACGTGGAAAACCCGCAACAGCTGCTGCAGACGAGCAAACTTTGGTGTGTGGTGCTGTCATAACACTTTAGAAACTGACAAGAAAAGTAGCGGTTTTTGTTGATGCTTTGGCGTGGGTAAGTAGCGGCGCTCAAAAGATTGGGTTCCTATTTAGCAAATGCCCTAAACATCGAGGGGATGAAATTATACGTCTGGTAGCGGAGACCTAGAGCTCTCTCGTAAACTCCTCTACATAAAGAGATAACCTTGTACGTCTGGTAGCGGAGACCTAGAGCTCTCTCGTAAACTCCTCTACATAAAGAGATAACCTTATACGTCTGGTAGAGGGGTGCATTGTTCTCGGAAAAACACCGCTGGATAAGAGATAAATAACGTTGTACGCCTCTGCCACACGGGGATGTCACTTATCTATTACACATCTCTGGATTAAAGGATAAATCTGTAACATCTGGAAAAGGATGCTCAGTCGTCGTAAGTAAACACCTCTTCATAAGCAAGATGTTCTACGTCTGGCAGCATTTGCAGTAAATAATCTCTGCAATTTAGACCAGTAAGGGGCTGTTGCAGTCCAGCAGTGGCTACAGCTGACTCACACTTGGCTGGAGTACGTCATACACTTCCCCCATGACCAAGGAACACAGACTACATGCTCGACTCTCTCTCTCTCCAAGACACTTGCATTTACCTCCCTCACCAACCCTTCCATAAGCAGATTAGACAGCCATGGTGACGACACACGCTCCTACCGCAGACCAACCTTCACTTGGAATCACCCAGTCTCCTCTCTTCCTACTCGCACACACGCCTTACACCCTTAATAAAAAAAAGATTCACTACCTCTAGCAGCTTTTCCTTATATCATATGATTCTAAAGACCTTCCACATGCCATTTCTATCTACCCAATCGTACGCTTTCTCCAGATCCATGAATGCCATATGCAAATTCTTCTGTTTCTCAAAGTATTCTTCACACACATTCTTTAAAGCAAACGTCCTCTACCATTTTTGACACCATGTTATTCCTCCCCAATCTGATGCTCTGGACATGCCATCATCCTCTGTAGTCACTACCCTACCATACAACTTACCAAGTATACGAAACAAACTTATGGCTCTGTTGTTTGAACACTCATCCTTAATCCCTTTGCCTTTATATAGTAGCACTATAAATGTATTCCTGCATTCCTCAGGCACCTCATCATGATCCATACATTCTTTGAATATCCTTACCAACCAATAAACAACATAGTCACCCCCCTTTCTTAAGAAATTCGACTGGAATATCATCCGAGTGAACCGCCTTGCCACATTTCATCTTATGCAAAGTTTTCAGCACCTCTTTTCTCTTCACCAACCCACTTTCCATGACTCTCTTACTTCACATACCACATCGACCCAAACGTCTTATATCTACCACACTTATCATCAAACATGCTGGTCAGTCCTTCAGATAACCCGTCTCCTCCTCACTTCATCACCACCAGTTACCACTTCATAATCTGGCCTCTTAATCAATGTTCCCATTTGGTCTCGTTTTTCTATCATCATTAACTACCTTCCAAAACATCATATTCTCCCCGAAGTTTAGTGATACTTGCTCACCTGAACTCTCGTTTGCCCTTTTCACAACCCCTGCACGTTCCTCTTAACTTCCTGCCATTTTCTCTTATACACCTCTCACTCATTTGTATCCTTCCCTGTAAGTTACGCTCATATACATATATAACTCTTTCTTCTCGTCTACTGGCAACTTTACTTCGTCATACCACCACTCACTACCCTTCCTCTCCTGCTCTAGGGCATTACGTATATGCAGTCCGGAGTTTAATAGCGATGAGTTTGAGAAGATATATTCTACTGGATCCATATTAAAGTATCCTTCACCTTTCACTGATAAATTCCTTAAGTTGGCAAAGAAATGATTTTATAAAGTTAAACCCAAACCTCACCTTGACACCAAGAACCTTTTAGTTCTCCCTCTATCAATAATTTGACTTTAATTTCCATGTTCCCTTATATACATATACATATATTCATGAACTCAAAGCCAAATATTCCGCATGGTGACCAGCATTTTCAAGTTGTCATTCCCTACCTTCGTACATCACATAACTGACTTTCGTCCAAAAGTTTTCTTGCAAGTTATTTTATTTTCAGAAAACCCTGACTAGTGTACAGAGGTCCACTTTAACACTAGCTGGACAGATGAAAGTAAAACCTTCAGAGGAAAACTGGACATCAAACGCTTTGATTCTCGTTAGGTGAACGTCATGTTTCACGGCGCTGAAAGGATGCACAGAGCGGGACGAAACAGTTGGATGTAACAGGTCAGGAGGAGCGGCCAGGACACGAGCAGTTCCTCTCATGGTTAGACAGTTTCTTGGATGTGTTCAGTCTATGTAAAACTTCCATTACTGGCTGTGGACTGAACCGTTACTATGGTGACTTTATCCAAGTCCTCACAGACACCAGACTTGAGGAACGTACTGACCAAAGACGAGAGAGACCGTCCACTGTTGACGATATCAACTCCTGCTGTAGACCTGCGTCGGAGGAGGTAACTGTGTTGTAGTGTAGGGGCAGCTCACTCCTCCCTCCATGTCCAGGCAGCTGGATCATCCTCACCAGAGCAGCTCACGATGCTTCTGCATCACCAGCAAGTCTGCACTTTGTGTGTTGTTGTCTCTCACAGTGGGTGAAGTGGACGTTCTTTGTTGGCTGTGACCACAGGGGCTGTCTGCCTCCAGCAAGATGTCTTGGCAATATGGTACAGTATGACCACAGGGGCTGTCTGCCTCCAGCAAGATGTCTTGGCAATATGATACAGTATGACCACAGGGGCTGTCTGCCTCCAGCAAGATGTCTTGGCAATATGGTACAGTATGACCACAGGGGCTGTCTGCCTCCAGCAAGATGTCTTGGCAATATGGTACAGTATGACCACAGGGAGGGAGTGTCTGCCTCCAGCAAGATGTCTTGGCAATATGGTACAGTATGACCACAGGGGCTGTCTGCCTCCAGCAAGATGTCTTGGCGATATGGATTTAAACCATTGTGGGTGCGACACCAAGCTGGCCAGTGCTAACTCATGGTCAGTAACGATAATCACTACAACCACGGAGGCCCGTGTGTGTGTGTGTGTGTGTGTGTGTGGCTATTTTTGAGTGCATGTATGTTCGTTTATTATATGAGTTCGACGTAGAGTATTCCTGAATATGCGCTTTATGCTTGCATCAGCTGATTTGTGTACGTACGTATCTCTAAGAATCCAGGAGCATATTTCAACGACAGTACCCTGTATGTGGGAACATATGTAGCAAGTATTTACTACACATGTTTTTCGTGCACATATCATAAGGCTATACAAATACATGTATGTACTATGATCATCCTTGTGACCTGACTCCACCTGGTGTAGCTCAATTAGGAAAGTTTCCAGGGAGTTTGTAGTAAGTAACTTCCAGTTAACTAACCCAGCATCAAGTTTGATGAAGCTGACCAAACCAGCGAGGGTTGTATAGTCTCCGGTGACCAAGATGAAATTATTGTGTTGCAAAGTTGGACGACCATATGGTTGTGTTGTGATGAAAGACGTGTACTTTTGTATGATCATATGGTTGTGTTGTGATGAAAGACGTGTACTTTTGTATGATCATATGGTTGTGGTGTGATGAAGGATGTGTACTGTTGTATGATCATATGGTTGTGGTGTGATGAAAGACGTGTACTGTTGTATGATCATATGGTTGTGGTGTGATGAAGGATGTGTACTGTTGTATGATCATATGGTTGTGGTGTGATGAAGGATGTGTACTGTTGTATGACCATATGGTTGTGGTGTGATGAAAGACGTGTACTTTTGTATGACCATATGGTTGTGGTGTGATGAAGGATGTGTACTGTTGTATGATCATATGGTTGTGGTGTGATGAAAGACGTGTACTGTTGTATGATCATATGGTTGTGGTGTGATGAAGGATGTGTACTGTTGTATGATCATATGGTTGTGGTGTGATGAAGGATGTGTACTGTTGTATGACCATATGGTTGTGGTGTGATGAAAGACGTGTACTTTTGTATGACCATATGGTTGTGGTGTGATGAAGAACGTGTACTGTTGTATGATCATATGGTTGTGGTGTGATGAAGAACGTGTACTGTTGTACGACCATATGGTTGTGGTGTGATGAAGAACGTGTACTGTTGTATGACCATATGGTTGTGGTGTGATGAAGGATGTGTACTGTTGTATGACCATATGGTTGTGGTGTGATGAAAGACGTGTACTGTTGTATGATCATATGGTTGTGGTGTGATGAAGGATGTGTACTGTTGTATGATCATATGGTTGTGGTGTGATGAAAGACGTGTACTGTTGTATGATCATATGGTTGTGGTGTGATGAAGGATGTGTACTGTTGTATGATCATATGGTTGTGGTGTGATGAAAGACGTGTACTGTTGTATGATCATATGGTTGTGGTGTGATGAAGGATGTGTACTGTTGTATGATCATATGGTTGTGGTGTGATGAAGGATGTGTACTGTTGTATGATCATATAGTTGTGGTGTGATGAAGGATGTGTACTGTTGTATGATCATATGGTTGTGGAGTGATGAAGGATGTGTACTGTTGTATGATCATATGGTTGTGGTGTGATGAAGAGCGTGTACTGTTGTATGATCATATGGTTGTGGTGTGATGAAGGATGTGTACTGTTGTATGATCATATGGTTGTGGTGTGATGAAGAACGTGTACTGTTGTATGATCATATGGTTGTGGAGTGATGAAGGATGTGTACTGTTGTATGATCATATGGTTGTGGTGTGATGAAGGATGTGTACTGTTGTATAACGATGATCAATCTTTATCCTTCACAACTGTGTATAAACAACAGATCAATTATCCTCAGATCTCTGTGATTGGTTAAGACATCATCACCTTGCAATACATCATGATGATAACGGATCATTATCCCACAGTGTTGAAGACGAAGGTCACTGATCATCACCCAATGGTGCTGTGTGGCGACGATGATCATTATCATCCCACAGTGTTGTGTGGTGGTGATGCTATACCTCGCTATGTTGGTGGACGAATCTCACAGCCACTCACTACCACTGTCACGTTGATGACCGCTTCCTACCGCCAGTTTGTCTCCATCTTACTGTAGGAAAATATAATGATCAGACACTCCCCGTGGGAGCAAAACTCTGTCTGCTGAGAATGACACTTTCATCATTATCAAACTCCAGATGTTCACACAAAACTATAACAGATCTCTATATACCCAAACTTATATGGTGGTTTCATGCAAAAATTAAGAAATATAGAAAATGTTTGGAAATAGATGTAATTTCTTACTATATTTACAGATGCCATCAACAGAGTCTTGCTTTACCTAAAGATTTTCTGCACCGAGAGCAAGAGACTTTCCTGGCATTCACTGTTGACAACATTCCAACGCCTCACATTTGCTCCACCACTGAGGACACACATCTGAGAACTCTCAGTCACTCTGGCCATTGAATCACAAGGAAGTTCTGCAGGAGTATTGATGGTCACCTCCATAATGTAATCCTCTTACTCAGTAATCTCTTAAGGTTCGGTGAGGTAGTCCTTTGACCAGCCCACAATGATGGCATCCAATGGTGTTAAGTCAAGCCTCTGAGGCTCCACCTTGGCCAAACCACCTGTGCAGGAATTCCTCTGCCATCCATTCGTTGGTGATGCAGGGACGACATGCAAGGATCCCGTCCCGCATCAACATGGATCCACCTCAACCGTCTCATTGTGACACGATGGTCAACATGATACCTGGAGGACGCTCGCTGGTAGTGCTCTGTGGTGACTTCCACGAAAGAGACAATAACTCACCTGATCTGATGCTGTTTGTCGTGTCCACACTCACGGTGATGGTCCCTCGGCCCTGACGTCTCTCCCACAGGCACTCACTGGGTCCTGCTCTGTTTAATGATGTGAGCTTTAATGCCTTACCAAACTTGTGACAAACAGTTTCATTAAAGAAAATGTTATTGTTCAAAACCATCCTCAACACTCCTACCTTCCTAGCATGAGACGTCACGATCTGCTGGGAAATAACTGCAGTCATTTGAAATCTGCTTCTTGATGTTAATGGTGTCTCCAAGGTCTTCACCTGAATTTCTTAACTGATTGCATTACTAGTAAGACGAATTTTCAGTATAGTGTCTCCATACATTTTGCCGGACCCTCAGCAAACATTTTAACACACGACTGTGGTACATCCCAGCGCTCTGTGTTAAGGTGTCAGCTTGGTATTGCCTGGCTCTTGTCCTCATCCTGTTATAAAAGATATGATGGTCCTGATATCTTGTCTCACGTGTGTGCCATTCTGATATCTTCACTACTGTATTCAATATCTTCACTACCTTGGTGCCGTTACAGCTTCTGTCCACACTCCGAGCCTGGCTGGAACTCTTCGTGAAGTTCATATGAGAGAAAGTTCCTGTAAACCGAACTAAAATGACCTACACATAATTGAGACTAGTTTGATTTGCCATAAAACTACATATGTTTCCGTGAAACAATATACATATATAAAAGCTATTAGAACTTTTTCTTATGGATTTCAAACATTTATGTATTCAATTTCTTATAATCCTGTTTCATGAACCTTGTGTGAACATTTGATCACAAAGAGACCTTCTGTGGCATTACTATGTGCACATGGAGGTCAGTAAGGGTGGATACAAAAGCACTGGGAACAAGCTTTGCTTCCAATTGTCTTTATTGACGTTGTTTCAATAACATGAGAGTGAGGCTGGCTGGCTACCAGTCGTGTGGTATATATGTGTGTCAAGTATACAGATCCCTCCATCACACACAACATGACAGTCACTCCACAGTAGAGTATGGAGGAAGCCTTCTCGGTCATACACCACCTGACTCTCACTCAGCAGCATCATAGCAGCAGCATCAACTCTCCTCCTACCTTGCACAGACAACCAGTCACTGTGTCGCTTGACTGTCAGTCAGTTTCTCCTGCAGTTAACCAGTTAGTATATACCGGCCACTAGACTGGAGACCTGTGTACACATCATATATATATATATACATATATATATATATATATATATATATATATATATATATATATATATATATATATATATATATATATATATATATATATATATATATATATATATATATATATATATATATATATGTTGGAAAGGATCACAATTTTGCGCGTGATCAAGATATTCCTATGAGTCCACGAGGAAAATGAAACACGAAAAGTTCCCAAGTGCACTTTCGTGTAATAATCACATCATCAGGGGAGACACATATGTTTTTGGACAATCACATGTTTACCAAATGGCGTCCTAGCTTCGTCTCTTCGATGTATATCAACTGACTGTTATATTCCTCTCTTGTGTCTCCCCTGATGATGTGATTATTACACCAAAGTGCACTTGGGAACTTTTCGTGTTTCATTTTCCTCGTGGACTCATAGGAATATATATATATATATATATATATATATATATATATATATATATATATATATATATATATATATATATATATATATATATATATATATATATATATATATATATATATATATATATATATATATATATATATATATATATATATATATATACCAGTGAGAAGTCACAACAGTCCTTTTCCCAGACTGACATACTCGTCCACAATTTATATAATGCATTATTGACAACAGTCCTCTACAGCGACATCCAGCACAGTTTCTTCATTTTTCTCTGGTAATGAAATTTTTTCGCAAGTAATTAAGAAACTTTACTAATTAAAAAAACTTACCAGATTTACAAGGTTGTCTTACTTAGAAACTTGCTGAGTTGAATTCCACGTTAATATTTTCTTCTCAGTTATTAGGACATATGTCTACTTTTTCATGTATTACATTTCATCTACTTCTAACATTATATATATATATATATCTTTCTTTTCTTTCTTTCAAACTATTCGCCATTTCCCGCATTAGCGAGGTAGCGTTAAGAACAGAGGCCTGGGCCTTTGAGGGAATACCCTCACCTGGCCCAATTCTCTGCTCCTTCTTTTGGAAAATAAAAAAAGATGAGAGGGGAGGATTTCCAGCCCCCCGCTCCCTCCCCTTTTAGTCGCCTTCTACGACACGCAGGGAATACGTGGGAAGTATTCTTTCTCCCCTATCCCCAGGGGATATATATGAGATTATACAGCAAGCCTTCACCAGTTGTTCAGTAAGATGATACAGTTAGCTCCATCATTAGCACAGCAGAATGATACAGGAGATTGCAAAGAGCAACATAGCAATCTTTCAGGTGTGGTAAATGTTACTGGGACGGAGCAGGTAACCAGAGAATCACCGTGTGTGAGTGAATGACTGGGAGGCTCCGGCTGCACCGAAGTACTAGACATACAAGGAAAGTTTTCCAACTTATAGATGAAAGGAATTAGCTTTTTACATTACTATAACCGGAGTACTAGCTTTCTGGTAGCAGGAGGTGAGGTAGGGAGTGAGACAGTGTGGTTAGGAAGTTGATAACTAAGTTTGTGCTATACCAAAAGACAGAGACTTAGATGAGTTCATGTGAATGGGTCGTCCTCATCAAACCATCGCCATATGGACGTTCAATAGGAAGCCGTGGCCTAGTTGAAATGGTAGAGCAGACAACAAAAGTGTTGATGGAGAAAAGATACGACAGACGACATGGCAGATGAATTTTTAAAATGCACTCTGTGAGGACACTGTCAGGGATTACAAAGGCTTAACAGATTATGAAGTCTGCGTCAAAAGTTACAGTATTGTGGATGAAAATATATATGGGGTAAGCTGTTGATCACCGTGTTTGTTACAAACATTCATGGATGATTTAGTGCAAAAAAAACTATTGTTGGTCATATGGTTGAGTGTGTTAGTGATATCTCTCTATGACGTTGAAAGCAATACACGCTTTCATAAACGGATAACTCAGGAATCTAAGAAGATTCTAAAAAAACAAATGAAAACAGTGAGAACTGTAGGGAAATGTGATAGGATGTATAGAATATCTATTTACATGTGAGAGAATTTCAATGAAACTATGTCTCTTTCATATACAGTCAGATGTAGAGTGATGCACAAACACGATATTGTCTTGGAGAAGTCAGTTCAATAGATACAGTAAAGTGTAGGTCGTATTATCAGCAGGAGATCTAAGTGATTGGTGGATTGCCAGAGCTGACACAGGAGAGGGAGGAGGAGAGAGGAGGCGTGATGGGTACAGTGTGTGTGGAGAGGTTTGCCAAACACAGTAGTGTCAGGAGTCTCTGGTGATCAGTAATGAATCATGGATCTGCATCCTCACCTTAGTGGCCAGGACCGTGCGGGTGCTTGTGATGGACGTCTCGCTGAACAGATGAAGAAAACATCATATGATGATGTACTGAGGAAGAGGAATATCAGGGAGGGATGTATGGTCGACATGGCATTGGGTAACAAAGTCGAAGTCGAAGAAAAGGATTACACTCCATACACATCTGACGTCGAGGGTTCTGACTCTGGCTTTACAGTGATATAGGATATTGATGACAACTACTCATACCCACATATAAAGAAAATGACGCTAAAGGGAATCATCCAAGCTAGGTGCTGATAAGTTAGAGGCAGAACCTAAAACTACACTGGACGAACACTGTACAAAGGATGCCAGTGACTTGACTCGTGTAAAGAACCGAAGTCTGAGATGGATCAGATTAAATACATGTGAAGAGCAAGGAAGGACACAGACTATCGTCGGTCTGTCTGTTAACCTGAGCAGATATCGTATAGTGACTCTCATCATTAGCGGTGGAGGTTCTGATGAGCAGCTTTGGTGATGAGTGGAAGAAGGTGTGTGTGTGTGTGTGTGTGTGTGTGTGTGTGTGTGTGTGTGTGTGTGTGTGTGTGTACTGACTGTGGCAACTGGGAGATACATATTAGTGGAAGATGACCTGTGAGACATGATTGGTCACGTACCTTGTTGTCGTAAACTACCTGACGTCACAAGATGGTCTACTTACTCACAGGAACCAAGTCTAATTTGGCAAAGACCTCGACATTAAGTGAGGCATATGTCTTCCTGGAGATCTCCAACGACCCTTCCACACCACAGCCTCCAGTTCGCAGAGACTCATTTCACAGACGTTTAATATTGTGGAAAAATTAATTTGAAAAAGTCATTAATTTTCCTGAGTATCTAATGAAGCAGAGAACCTCACGGGGTAGGAGGCATGATGAACCTCAGGTCCTTGTCGCTCAGGATCTCTGAGGTCCTGAAGATCCTAGATGCACCAGGAACTGAAGACCAAAAAGAGATCTTTCTCAGAGAATTCTAATATATAGGAGGATCACATTCCAAGGAGACGACAGCTGCATGATAAGCTGGATCATCCAGGGAACATGAAATCACTTTATTTTCCAGTAAATTCACATCTTCCACCGTAGGTAATGCTCAACTGGTTACTTTATAAAGCGTAAATTATGATACAAATTCTGTCTCTGTACATATTGCCGATGGATATTGCTAATCTGTATATACAGGGAAGATCTTCTTTCCTCAGTCAGAATTTTCTGCATTCACTGTTCTTCACATGGCGAGTTGCATTCGCCCAATACTCTATCATTACTGAAGTATATCTCAACATCTTTTTCTGTTTATTCTTCTTTTGTTTGCCATTATCTTCCTTCATGAACTGGTTCATTCCTTCATCAAAAAGTTTATAAATCTCGATTTCAGCAAATCAACTGAGAAACTTGAAATTTGTGATCATGTTTGGTTTTCCTTCTCTCTTCTAAAGTGGACAAGTCTATGGCTACATGCCACTCGCTGTCTATCAAAGTCTTTACTTCTTTGATTTTCCCAGAAAGAGGTGAAAGGTATATTGTTGACTTCTACTTAACCTGTGGGCGGCGGTGAGAGAGGATACACAGAAAAGTGGAGTAAAAGTGGGATAGCATACAGATACAACAGAGCATAATACTTGCAAACTATGTGACAATGGAGTCACAAATGATGGCCACGAAGAAACATACCTTTCATGTCTTTTCATATCGCATCAAGAGAACGCTGCTTTCAACCGCTCTCATTGGTAAATCATTCAATATATTGATGATTCTGTTGAAGAAAAAGTATATTCCGTGATTCGAGAGGAAAAAGAAATAGTTTACCAATGTGTTTACATCCATGATATGTCTCGTCACTAGTCTACTCTCCTAGCGAATATATGACGTCTGGGCAAAGCCATACTGAGCGTAGCGTCAGTCACAACACGACACAGCTTCGATCAAGCGTCTTTCATAGCGTTCGTCAGCGACTGACCTTGTGGAACCAGACAAAAGGCACCTCTCTTGGAGTCTATAAACTGAAAAAGAAAACGTTGCATATATTCTGTGAAGTGTCAAAAAAAAAAACGTTCAAAGTATCGGGGATAAAAAATGCGTTGTCCAACACGTTTAAATTTCAGTGAAAGCTTATCATTGGTTATCTACCGTCTAAAGATGAATCCTTCGTTGAGTTCCTTTGATTAATCTAGAATAAGTGAGAAGAGGAGAGAGAGAGAGAGAGAGAGAGAGAGAGAGAGAGAGAGAGAGAGAGAGAGAGAGAGAGAGAGAGAGAGAGAGAGAGAGAGAGAGAGAGAGAGAGGGTTCGAGGCCATAAGACATTCCTATGCTGAAACTCAATACTCGCTCACTAATATACTGAATATTACATACAAAAAAAATCATTCCTTTTTCATCCTCAAAGTCTTGGGGAACCATTAGCACCAGAACACAGCGGGAGTATTTCCTTGCTGCTAATAACCACAAGTTTAATGGTCGCGTTATTGGCCACGACTCCTGCCGTAATTTCTTGATAATTGGCCACACGTGCAGGTCTGGAAGTAGGCCATAGGTCTAACAGATACACCACACTTCAGTAGTGTTGGCTGAGGTAACACACAAGAATAGCAATATGGAATCTTGCTCCTGCTCTCCAGCTTTTACATTCTCCTCTAAGGACGAGGTCTCTCTGACCACGGACGAGGTCTGTCTGACCACGGACGAGGTCTGTCTGGCCACGGACGAGGTCTGTCTGACCACGGACGAGGTCTGTCTGGCCACGGACGAGGTCTGTCTGACCACAGACGAGGTCTGACCACGGAGGAGGTCTGTCTGACCACGGACGAGGTCTGTCTGACCACAGACGAGGTCTGTCTGACCACGGACGAGGTCTGTCTGACCACGGAAGAGGTCTGTCTGACCACAGACGAGGTCTGTCTGACCACGGACGAGGTCTGTCTGACCACGGACGAGGTCTGTCTGACCACGGACGAGGTCTGTCTGACCACGGACGAGGTCTGTCTATCCACTGACGTGGTCTGTCTATCCACGGACGCCCTCAGTATATCTAATATAAATACAGAGGAGAAAAAAAGGCTAGGTCACTTACTGTGGTACATGTTGTCATACACTGGCCATAGATATGCTTAAAGATACGCATTTTTCCTGTTCGTGATGAACACTGACAAATGTTGTGTAATGAGGGTTCACATAACCGTAGAGTTTATGCATTATATGATGCATCAGAGCCTTGCTGAGTCGTGTCTCAGCTGTGCCAGTGTTGTACACAAAGCAGTATCCTCAGAGCTGATCACTGAGAAAGTTAGCGTTGGGTTTCATTTTCCTTGATATCAGTACGGGATGCGTAGTACAACTCAAAATATAATCGTTTGATATATTGTTTTCACAGAATGCTCCTGTTGATGAAAATATACTACAATGGACGTGATGGGGTGTTGATGCATAGTAATCATCTCTATCCATTACCATAACACGCGAACTGGTAAGTCATACTTTAGCTGAACTCACAGCTCACAACCACAGTATTAAGTCGGTGTTTACACTCACAATCGTGCGGTATTAAGTCTCTGTTGACACCCATAAGCATGGTAGCAAATTACTGTCTACACTCACAACTCACAACCCTAGTACTAGGTCACTGTCTACACTCACAACTCACAACCCTAGTACTAGGTCACTGTCTACACTCACAACTCACAACCCTAGTACTAGGTCACTGTCTACACTCACAACTCACAACCCTAGTACTAGGTCACTGTCTACACTCACAACTCACAACCCTAGTACTAGGTCACTGATTACACTCACAACTCACAACCCTAGTACTAGGTCACTGTCTACACTCACAACTCACAACCCTAGTACTAGGTCACTGTCTACACTCACAACTCACAACCCTAGTACTAGGTCACTGTCTACACTCACAACTCACAACCCTAGTACTAGGTCACTGTCTACACTCACAACTCACAACCCTAGTACTAGGTCACTGTCTACACTCACAACTCACAACCCTAGTACTAGGTCACTGTCTACACTCACAACTCACAACCCTAGTACTAGGTCACTGTCTACACTCACAACTCACAACCCTAGTACTAGGTCACTGTCTACACTCACAACTCACAACCCTAGTACTAGGTCACTGTCTACACTCACAACTCACAACCCTAGTACTAGGTCACTGTCTACACTCACAACTCACAACCCTAGTACTAGGTCACTGATTACACTCACAACCGTGTTAGCAAGTCACTGTCTACACTCACAACTCACAGCCACCGATTACACTCACGATCGTGGTAGCAAGTTACTGTCTACACTCACAACTCACAGCTACTCACAACCCACAAAGATAGTGGTAGACCACTGTCTGCAACCTACATCAAAACTCATATCACTATGTCATTATCTATCTTCATATGCCAACACTATGTATATATAGCACCTACGTTCACACACCCACAACAATAATGTCAGAGTGTATACACCTTCATCACTGAGAACTATATTGCTACGTCCATGCCACACCCACACCTGCAGCCGTAGTCTCATAATGATCATAATACTTCAGTAAATAAACAAACTTAACCACAAGTGCAGCGCTACTACACCCGTGATACGTCAACACACCACACCAGCAGCCCACACCAGCGGTCCTGCATTATTCACACTCACCCACATCTCCACCACCATAGTGATAGACTGTCCCACACAGACACGATTACAATGATATATATTTACCTACGTCCATATGATCCCACCTCTCACTATCCCACACTCCCAATACAATACCCATACCCATATAACCTCACCTCTCACTATCCCACACTCCCAGTACAATACCCATACCCATATGATCCCACCTCTCACCCTCCCACACTCCCAGTACTATACTCATACCCATGTAACCTCACCTCTCACACTTCCACACATCCACTTCAATATTCACAGTCACTTGTCATCACCAGTGAGGGCTGGGGCAATGATCAGGTTAAGTCATAATGATACAGTCAACCTGAATGTGATCAGTGTCTGCATGTATGGTAATGTGATCAACTGATGCTGTACTGCTTGATCTGAGAGAGAGAGAGAGAGAGAGAGAGAGAGAGAGAGAGAGAGAGAGAGAGAGAGAGAGAGAGAGAGAGAGAGAGAGAGAGAGAGAGAGAGAGAGAGAGAGAGAGAGAGAGAAATCATGTTTTTCAGTTCCGTAACATTTTGTTACTGAAACCGTTTAGATTACGCAAATTTAGAACATTATTTTGAGTTCTTAAGGTCATGAACTTCATAGGATCAAATATCAACTCCAAATGTCTCTTATGTCATTACTTAAAGCTTACTCATATTCAAATTTCCATTAATTGTATTCTAGATGGAAAAATGTACTGTGTCTTCATGAAGATATTTTACAATAGTGATGATAAGTCTGAAGTTATATGGGTACAATCTTGATTTACGTTCACTCCTGTGATGCAAAACGATATATTACAATCTTGAGTTACGTTAACTTCAGTCATGCAAACCGATATATATCACAAACGTACAAATACGTTCATAGGTTAGGTTCAAACTTGCATTACGTTCATCTCTTTATTTGTAAAGGAAACCCATTATTTTGGTATTTATAACACAAGTTGTGGCTGTGTTGTAAACTTGGGGTTGTAAAGTTTATCATGGCTGTGTACCAGTGGGACAGTTAGTGGGAAGGGAAGAGGAGGAGGAGGAAGAAGAGGTGAAGGAGGAATGGAAATAGATGATGTTGTAGCAGGAAATGAGAGAGTAAGAAAAGGAGGAGTAAACACGGTGAAAGAACGTAGGAGTACGGTAGTGTAGCAAGAGATATACCAAGGCGAAGCGGAGGGAGGGAGAATGGAAAATGGTGATCAACACATAATGTTTACCAAGACGAAGGAAAGTAGAAGAGAAAGATGTGTATTGGTTGGTCAGAGTAGGAGATGATAGTCTTGGTGAAGTGAGGATGACCCTCAGTACATGTACACCGGCAGGGACGAGGAAGGATCCATAACAGCAGATGGACACTACAGTTCAAGAGGTAAGGTGGCCCAGCCTGTGACCTCACTGGCAGGGGAGGTGAACTGAAGGGTTGAGACCCTCCGGAAGGGATGTGGGGTTGCATACGAAATGAGATGTCAGACTGCAGAGGAGAGTTAATATAAATAATAACCAAATTAAGTTAGAACGAGAACATTTCAGACTAGAAAATGAATTTTCATGAGTAAATACGATTACAGACTTCAGTATGGACTGGTAGCCAGGGCCTCAGAGACAGCTGGTGAACCTCAGGTTAATAGTGAATATATTGTTTGAGCGGGTCGGCAGGTGGCTGTACAGAGGAGATGTGGTGGCTGTTGTGCCAGATGTGAGCATGTTGGCTGAGTGGAGTGGACGGGGCTGAGAGAGAGGTTCCTGGTGAAGCAGATGGTGACACCTCAGCGTCAGCTGTTCTGGCAGCTGGTGGACGAGAGATGAACATTCCTTAGTGAGGCGGGAGGCAACGTTTCAATGATGGCTGAGGTAGATGTTGTAGCTGAGGTGAACATGTTGACTTAGTGATAGAAGGGTCAGAGCTTAAGTGGCAGCTGAGGCAAGCGGTGTGGTACATGATAGCTGAGTGCAGCAAGAGGAGAGAGAGAACCTTCAGTTACGACTGAACTAGCTGGTGGACCAGGTGGTGGGTGAGGCACGTGGTGGATAGTGGCTCAGACCAAGACAGCTGACTACAACCGAAGGGTTGGCTGGGTGAGGGATGGAGGCAATCAGTAGAACCAACAACACCCAGGGAGCGTGGTACCTGGTGTGGATTGATAGATAAGACACTTTATATCAAGTCTAAAAAAATCAATCTTACCACTGTACAGGTCAATGATGCGTCCTGACATTGAATAACACGTTCAGTTTTGGCCAACCTACTTGAAAAAAAAAATAGAGACCGAATATTAGAGATGACACAAATCCCTTCTGATTCCTCACTTTACAATCTACTTAAAAAAAAAGACAGAAAGAAGAAACACTATGCATCCCTCGTGTTTCCTCATATTATCGTAATAGACGTAGCGTATATAGATATCAGGATCCATTTATCTTCTTAGCTCAGTATTTATCTAATCTACGGCGTTGAAACTCTACGGAGTTTGATAGCCAGATTTCATGTGTTCTCTTAAGTTCAGTGAGGCCTACCGCTCTGTCCACACCCTCAGGGCTGATGGTGGTTAGGTTGCTCGGACAGTTGAGGGCAGAAGGACTCCCTCCTGCCTGGGAATATATGCCAGAGGCACGTCTGCCTATGGAAGCCAGGCCAGGCTGTCCCCACTCTATGGGTGGGGACACCTAAGCCTTATTAATGGCGTCCTGGTGAGTGTATACTTGCTCAATGGACGTACGTTCGTCAGTCATTTCTCTCAGCGTCGACCACAGCACTGCCTTACCAGCCTCCACAACTGGACCTCCGCCAAGTACGACATATGGTAAACCAGGACCGTCGTAGCCAAACACGTCAGCCTTAACCAAACCACGTCTCACCCCGTTATTTCTTGCTGTGCTCCCCAGCTACTCGGAGGCACTACGGACGGTGAACTCCACTAGATGGATTACCACAGAGCTATAAGTAAATATCCCAGCTACCTCCTCATTGCCCTCCTCCAACTCAAGACGTTTGGACTCCCTCAATTCGAACTACAGAACACCTCCACATCTTTTCATTTTTCCTAATACGTTTCCTCCACTTGGTCTATACCATAATATTTACTACACACAAGGGTTGCTGATATAGGTAGAAGAAAAGAGTTTGGATTGAATGTCCTTCCTACCATCACCTGAACTTCACTAGACTGTTCAAGAACAAGCTAGTGTACCACCCACGTGACCGTCATCTCTTCTCATCTGAGATCCCCCTTCTCCGAGGTGCAGTTCACCACCGCAATCGTATTACCAGCTATAACAGACCTCTACCTGTATATTTTCTCCCCTTGGCTGCAGTTATAATTATTATTATCATTATCATTATTATTATCATTAATATTATTACTAGTAGTAGTATCATCATTATCATTAGTGTCATTATTGTTATCATTATCATCATTATCATTGCTATCATTACCATCATAATTCAAATATACACCCATGTGTGTGAGAGAACGCAGACACACACACACACACACACACACACACACACACACACACACGCGCACTCACCACACACACACACACACACACAAACACACACACGCGCGCGGGCGCGCGCACTCACCACACACACACACACACACACACACACACACACACACACACACACACTTGCCCCAACAAAGGAGACGACATGGCCTCCCAGACGCGACATCTCAGCGGCTTTTCTCAAGGGAAATTACACGCTGAGTCTGGTCATATACATGAGGACCGACAACTGTGTATGTTGGCATACTGACCACAGACCAGGCACACACAGGTCGAGGACACACTGACCACAGACCAGGCACACACAGGTCGAGGACATACTGACCACAGCCCACGCACACACAGGTCGAGGATATACTGACCACAGACCAGGCACACACAGGTCGAGGACATACTGACCACAGACCACGCACACACAGGTCGAGGACACACTGACCACAGACCAGGCACACACAGGTCGAGGACATACTGACCACAGACCAGGCACACACAGGTCGGGGTCTGTTACCAAACACGAAGACTAAGAGCTGAAGGCCTCCTGGTACAGGGTTATTATGAGAGATAATGCCAAGTATTAACTGATGATAAGTCATGTAAAATAACCTCAAGGTATGAATTTAGGGTAGTTATCCACGTAGTTAAGCAGTTGTTAGCTTTCGATTCTATTCTGTTTCTGTCTTTTAGCTTCTCTAAAGTATTTTCTGTGGATGTTATTTTTCTTTTTTTAATAGGGTTCATAAGGAAAATCATTCTCACGAATGCATGGGGATTGGAAAGATGATTAGAATATGTCAAGAGTTATCTTTCACGTGTTTTTTGTGTGTCGTGTTATAATGACCTTCCAGGCCCTGGGTCAATATTGGAGTGGATCAGATCATCTATGGTGTAGTAATATCCTGTAGGATCCTATGTATGTTGTTTCATCATGATCCTCCTCTCCCTGAGTATAGAAGAGGATCAGATCATCTATGATGTAGTAATATCCTGCAGGATCCCATGTATGTTGTTTCATCATGATCCTCCCCTCCCTGGGTATAGAAGAGGATCAGATGATCTATGATGTAGTAATATCCTGCAGGATCCCATGTATGTTGTTTCATGATGATCCTCCTCTCCCTGGGTATAGAAGAGGATCAGATGATCTATGATGTAGTAATATCCTGCAGGATCCCATGTATGTTGTTTCATCATGATCCTCCTCTCCCTGGTATAGAAGAGGATCAAATCATCTATGATGTAGTATGTCCTGCAGGATCCTATGTATGTTGTTTCATCATGATCCTCCTCTCCCTGGTATAGAAGAGGATCAAATCATCTATGATGTAGTAATATCCTGCAGGATCCCATGTATGTTGTTTCATCATGATCCTCCTCTCCCTGGGTATAGAAGAGGATCAAATCATCTATGATGTAGTATGTCCTGCAGGATCCTTTATATGCTGCATCACCAAGACCTGAGTATATCAGATCCTTGATGTTGTAACACCCTGCAGGAGGAGCCTCTCTCTTACAACTACCAGCTCGTGGTTGTGGTTGTGTGGTCGGACTCGTCTCTCACTTACATCCAGAAGGGGAAAGAATATCCACGGCGCCCGGCCCCCCTCACCTGCTCTGTGGTTATCCACGGCGCCCCGCCTCACCTGCTCTGTGGTTATCCTGTGGGTGAGCAGCCGTCAGCCAGGAGGAGTGGAGGCCACCACACCACAGTAAAGGCCAAGTTGGCTGCCGTAAAATTCGCTGAAGCACAATGCTGAGGCAGGAGGGAGGAGGAGGAGGAGGAGGAGGGAGGAGGAGGAGGAGGAGGAAGAGGAGGAGGAGGAGAAGAAGGCTCTTGTTCTGGTGAGCGACGTATTCTATTTGTTCTGCTGAAGGCGTAATACTGGCGCTCTGAGAACATGGTGGTGGTGTGAACACCACAATACCACGCCAAGACACGAGCCGACCTCACAGAAAATCACTTCAGTTTTTTTCTTCTGGGATGAAAAGCTTTTTTTGGTGTTTTGTTTATACTGATGAGCCTGATGGCTGGGGTTGCTGGGACCGACTGCAAGTGAGGGAGGAAACACCAACATGGACCTTATCGGCACCAAAGGAACCCACAGTACCCAGCTCCTGCGTTCATGAACGTAGCCTCAGTGATATACGAAGCCAGATACAGATGTCCTACGGCGGCATAATCAAGAATTTTGATAACTGGTAATTTCATAGTTGTTATCAATAGCTTATTTTCTTTATTTACTTTATCTATCTTTATATTTCTTCCCCTAGGTTCTGCGCTGCCACTGACAGAGTTCCTCCTCTGAGCTTGGGAATAGAGATTATGTGACGTAGAAATAAGAATAACTAAAGATTTTTCGCACAGTGTCATGAAGAATATGTTCTTATATATATATATATATATATATATATATATATATATATATATATATATATATATATATATATATATATATATATATATATATATATATATATATATATATATATATATATATATATATATATATAAACAAGACTTATGATAATGTCTATCTGTATTTGATATTTTCTCACCATGAATTATAATGTATACTGAAGAAATTACAAAATTTCTTGAAATCTTTATCTATTTCATCGATAAAGATAGGTCATCCTGACCTCTCCATTTTGTGTCCAGGTCGCCAGTTATCACAGCCACTGATAATGATAAATGAATAATAAATAATGCTTGGAATAAGCTCACAGAAAAATGTAGTTTAGAGCCACACCCTTACTACCTTCAGAATCAATCTTAATCATTACTTGTCACTCTCTGGGACTGAATAATTCAGTTAATCAGTTATCATAACGAGGTGGTATATCATGCTATCTACTCAACCATTGATCTCTTTCTCCCTGACCAGGTAACATACCAACAGTGATTAACCCATGTGTCACCTGCTTTGAGAGAGTCATTAAGAATTACTTTGTCATTCTCCAACATCAGGAATAATACAGACAATATAAATTGAGAGGCTGGAGCTCAGGTTTATTCTTAGTATTGTCTTTATAAGAAAAAGTGAAGGGTTGTATGTCCTTGCTAATGGGATGCATGACACAGTCATGTTCATTCTACCTCATGATTTTCCTATTAAAGTTTCCTTCAGGCGTGTTAATCCTGCAAGGTATTTCTTTTCTTCTACCTGTTTTCTATCCAAGGTGTTTGCTGAGAAAGCCTTTGCTCTCCTATCCTTATCTTCTACTGCTCTTAAAAGGACTTTTTCCTTTTTCTTTTTCTTTTTTAGTAGTGTTAAGGCCAGAAAGCCTTCCTTGGCCCTTGGGTCTGCGTGATGGTCTGTGTCTCTCTGTGTGTAACTCTCTCTCTCTCTCTCTCTCTCTCTCTCTCTCTCTCTCTCTCTCTCTCTCTCTCTCTCTCTCTCTCTCTCTCTCTCTCTCTCTCTCTCTCTCTCTCTCTCTCTCTCTCTCTCTCTCTCTCCTACAGAGGAATTCAACACGGGTCGCCGGAGGCTATAATGGATTTTGGCCTGAGAAAGGAACAGAAAACATGGTATGTTTACAGGATTGTGTGAGGGGCTACGAGGTGGGAATAGATGGGACAGGGAGACCACATCAGAAGAGGATCGTAGGATCTTCACCGTTACCTGACGTCCACGGAGATGCCTGCGGCAGCGAGGTCAGGACGAGTCTAGCTCCTGCGGCAGAGGTGGTGAGGATCCTGCGGCAGAGGTGGTGAAGGTCCTGCGGCAGAGGTGGTGAAGGTCCTACGGCAGAGGTGTTGAAGGTCCTGCGGCAGAGGTGGTGAAGGTCCTGCGGCAGAGGTGGTGAAGGTCCTGCGGCAGAGGTGGTGAAGGTCCCTGTGGCAGAGGTGGTGAAGGTCCCTGTGGCAGAGGTGGTGAAGGTCCTGCGGCAGAGGTGGTGAAGGTCCTGCGGCAGAGGTGTTGAAGGTCCTGCGGCAGAGGTGGTGAAGGTGTCCTGCGGCAGAGGTGGTGAAGGTCCTGCGGCAGAGGTGGTGAAGGTCCCTGCGGCAGAGGTGGTGAAGGTCCCTGTGGCAGAGGTGGTGAAGGTCCCTGTGGCAGAGGTGGTGAAGGTCCCTGCGGCAGAGGTGTTGAAGGTCCTGCGGCAGAGGTGGTGAAGGTCCCTGCGGCAGAGGTGGTGAAGGTCCTGCGGCAGAGGTGGTGAAGGTCCTGCAGGTGTAGGATCTGTTGGTGGAGGTCCTGCAGGAGGGGCTGGTCATCCTCCTCCACCAGCATACGAAGCCAACACGCTACTCAGACCTAATGATTACGAGCAGTTCAGTTGGTTCTGTCTCATACTAGTTCTCCAATTGGCTAGTTTCCTAAGTCACTCCTTCAGTTAGAACTACGTCTAAGTTGTCACATCTGAAACGATGGCAACTTAATTGATAAGCTTAAAGCTGATGAATTGGACTGTGGTTTCAAATTGGTTAGTTTTCATGGTACCTTTCTATTTACTAATGTTCCTGTGGATGATTTGTTGAGTTTTTTTGGTTGATTTTTTTTAACCAAGGATCGAATCCTTGCTGTTGGAAGGTATTATGTGTTCTATGAAGGTGCGCCTTTATATGCACTATATTTGTGTACAAACATATATATATATATATATTTTTTTTTTTTTTTTTTTTTTTTTATACTTTGTCGCTGTCTCCCGCGTTTGCGAGGTAGCGCAAGGAAACAGACGAAAGAAATGGCCCAACCCCCCCCATACACATGTACATACACACGTCCACACACGCAATATACATACCTACACAGCTTTCCATGGTTTACCCCAGACGCTTCACATGCCTTGATTCAATCCACTGACAGCACGTCAACCCCGGTATACCACATCGCTCCAATTCACTCTATTCCTTGCCCTCCTTTCACCCTCCTGCATGTTCAGGCCCCGATCACACAAAATCCTTTTCACTCCATCTTTCCACCTCCAATTTGGTCTCCCTCTTCTCCTCGTTCCCTCCACCTCCGACACATATATCCTCTTGGTCAATCTTTCCTCACTCATTCTCTCCATGTGCCCAAACCACTTCAAAACACCCTCTTCTGCTCTCTCAACCACGCTCTTTTTATTTCCACACATCCCTCTTACCCTTACGTTACTTACTCGATCAAACCACCTCACACCACACATTGTCCTCAAACATCTCATTTCCAGCACATCCATCCTCCTGCGCACAACTCTATCCATAGCCCACGCCTCGCAACCATACAACATTGTTGGAACCACTATTCCTTCAAACATACCCATTTTTGCTTTCCGGGATAATGTTCTCGACTTCCACACATTTTTCAAGGCTCCCAAAATTTTCGCCCCCTCCCCCACCCTATGATCCACTTCCGCTTCCATGGTTCCATCCGCTGACAGATCCACTCCCAGATATCTAAAACACTTCACTTCCTCCAGCCTCTCACCATTCAAACTCACCTCCCAATTGACTTGACCCTCAACCCTACTGTACCTAATAACCTTGCTCTTATTGACATATATATATATATATATATTGATATATATATATATATATATATATATATATATATATATATATATATGAGAGAGAGAGAGAGAGAGAGAGAGAGAGAGAGAGAGAGAGAGAGAGAGAGAGAGAGAGAGAGAGAGAGAGACAGACAGACAGACAGACAGACAGACAGAGGAACAAATGAAAGATCCATTTTCTTCAAACAAATTTTCCTCTACCACGAAATGATAAAACCGATGAAAAAAAAATGTCTAAATCAAAACGTGAGAGAATAAGCTCCTCGCAATTAACAAAATATGACACAATGTTCCTAGAATTCTAAAAGAAAAACATTTTGCATTTACTAAAGGTCTTCAGAAATTCAGCATAAACTGATTTCATCAATACAAATCTTTATTCACCATCCAATCGAGACAGCAAACCCAGAAACACTTGTAAAGTTGAGCTGATGTGTTGCTGTTAGCATTATAACGTGCCATAATGAATATAGTTCTCACACTCTGTATGACTCATTTAACTAATACGACACGAAAGTTTCACTTGGAATGATGGAACTTTTGTCGTAAACTGAGGATTAAAAGTTTTGTGAATGAGTGAGGAGGTGGAGAGAGGCCAGTTGTTGGTGAGCCAAGTCTGAGTTGTGGGTGTTGCGTGGAATGTGTTACACTCACAGTTATTGTGTTGTTATGGTCTGGGACAAGACTGAACCTTGAGTGGTTCCATTTTGTGAAAGAGAAAGACATATAGATGATGATCTATATAGAAAGACATATAGACGATGATCTATATAGAAAGAGATATGTCTGGACTTATAGTATATAGGTACTTTACGTAGACTTACATAGGTGGAGATGGTATACTGAAGAGGGACTGAATGGTTGGTTAGGGGAGAGAGAGAGAGAGAGAGAGAGAGAGAGAGAGAGAGAGAGAGAGAGAGAGAGAGAGAGAGAGAGAGAGAGAGAATATAGACAGACAGACAGACAGACAAGTACAGTGCATCATCTTCCACCATATGAGAACTGCTACCCGAGGCATTTCTTCCTGCATCAGTTTACTGAAGTGCTGTGGACAAGTATATGTGTCCCTCAATATCTCCTCTATTGTCCCGATAACCATGACATGTTTCCTCCATAATACTGAAAACTATGGCAAGTGTCCCTTCACAATTCCTTCATTGCACTAAGAACCACGGCCATAACTCCCTCATTATACTAACAACCACGGCATTTGTCCCTCCATAATTCACCCATTATACTAACAACCACAACATGTGTCCCTTCACAACTCCCTCATTATACTAACAACCACGGCATGTGTCCTTCACAACTCCCCCATTGTACTAACAACCTCCTCCTTTGCACTGACAACTACAGCATGTGTGTTACGGTTCGTAACTCCTCCGTAGGACAAGAATAACCATGGCACGTCTTCCTCCATATACCCATACCTGTGGTACTGTCTGCCAAAATACTTGTGTCCTCTTTATCACCCCACACACACCTGTGCCACTCTCTCCTCTCTTCATCTTACTGTCAACTGTCAAACGTCCTTTCGTACAACTCCCCAATAAACTATTGGCTCAGTGTTGTGTTCCTTGGTAATCCTACCATAGCATCATCAACCCAGACCTGTGTACCTCCACTGTCATCAACCATATACCAACACTGTTATCAACCATATCCCACCACTGTTATCAACCATATCCCAGCACTGTTATCAACCATATCCCAACACTGTTATCAACCATATCCCACCACTGTTATCAACCATATCATGTGTCTCTCCACAACTTCACCCTGATGATAGCAACCACATATGTACCCCTCATAATTTCACTAGTAATCTTATAATTCGACAAATACGTCACCATGATATCATACATAATTGATATACAGTCAATAAAATACGCGTATCACAATTTCATCCTTTCATCAATGGTTTTCGATATCTCTTCATTCCTGGCCCTTGTGATAGGCAAAGTTCTGTTATGAAAAAGGTAAAGAAAACGTAAGAAATAATTCTAAACAGTTGGTAAAGTTGTGTGTCAGTCTTGCTGGTCTTCGCTGTGTTGCAGCCTCCCTGATGCCACGGAGAAGCAATACACCAACTTTGCAACACTAATATTGGAACTCTTCCTCTCTCGCGCCCTGCACCACCACCCTAAACTCACCCTAAGGCAATCTAGGCATTTTTCTGAAGACTTTTCTTCGTCCTTACTTGTAAGAACTCAAACTACATCTTATCAAAATTTTATTCCTGTATATCACTGTTCTTTTTGATATTTGTGGATATACTCCGGATATTTTAAAGATGTTATTTTGATGATATGAAATGTATACGAAGCTGAAGTGAGAAACAAGATAATGCTGTATCCGTTTCCGATAATACTTTCCTGAAGACAGTTAGTGAATCATTAAGTTTTCCTTACAAGAAGAGAATTTAACTATTGCAATATAGAAACATGAAAAGATATTCGTTACACACAAATCTATTTTTCTTTCTTCTAAAGTATTAATTTTTTTCTTGATGTGTTCATTAACTAATCATATCCTGGTTGCCTCAGGTTTAGTTTTGAGAAAGAAATTGATTCGTTAATTAGCAGCGGTGTATACCAGAATATTACATAATCAATTGAGGTATTTCTCAGTTTACTCAAATAAATCGCAATCTCTTATCATTTCTCAGTCACTGTAATGAGGAATAGTCTTTCATATCAGGTAATCTATTACTCAGTCTTCGCCATAACCAGAAGACTGCAGTAACTGAGGGAACTAAGGTTACTGAATATAGGAAATGATAAAGCTAACTTCGGCCTAAGATACACACGGACGTGGGAGAGCTGTCGACTCTAGGCTGCCGTTAGAACATGTATATTTCCTGATGGTCGTGGAAAAGTCTTGATAACTTGACGACGCCAAGAAAAATGCTCGAAGACCTTTCTTTGGGGTTGAGAGACCACAAGGTTTGGGAATCGCCTTTCTAGACCTCCAGGAAAAAGCCTCTTCCTCATGCCTCAGCACATACTCATGAGTCCCCTGCCTCTCCACTGTTTCATCACTCCCACATACTACATCGTCCGTGCCCGGAGCCCTGCCGTTACTCATCCTCAGCAACTCTTCAGCTCAGCATCACATGCAATATCGCCTTCATCTACTGGATACGAAGGTAGCAAGTCTACCCTAGTGATCTGTGTGTCTTCTGCTTCCTTGCGGGACTGGAGTTGAACACTTCGATTCTGCCAAACTAGCATCCACTACTAGTTCTTCCCTATGTGTGGTTGACCCAACCCCGAGTGAAGGGGATCAGAGCGCAAGATGGTAGATAGAAACAGTAAACAGCTTTTCTCTTGTAGTCTCTTCCCTCCTCTTCCTCTTCCTCCTCCTCCCTCTGAACACCGTCTTGATCATGTTTCATCCTTCCTACTCTACACTGATTGACCCGCCAGAGATCATAGCCACACGTGGTAATACAACACTCACATTATCTTAAAGCCGATCATCCACGTTTTCTTACTGTTTTCCTTCTTCCTGTGTCCCTCACAGTCTCATATTCTCCACACTTCCCAAATGTCATAATTTCTCATATTCAATTAACTCATTCTAATGTTCCTTTTTACTCTTCTTCATTTCAATATTCTTCGTCTGCTTTATATTCTACCATTTCCTTATACCATTTACTTCCAATAATGCTTTTCCTGTCCACTTTTCCCTGACTTTCCTCATTTCATTCGCCTCTACCCAGCTCTTGGTCAGAAAGTAACACTGCTCAAAGCTCACCATATCCTCACATCTTCTTGTTTCCTGGTAACACTTCACTCCCAGCCTCGTCACGGCTCGTCTCACACCTGGTGTTACACAACCATATGGTTGGCAGCGTCAGTGTGCGCCGTACTGGGTCATCTAGCCTCCAACTCCCTCCTCGTAAACTCTCTCCAATACATAGCAGTTGTTCGTCCTCTCACCAGATGTGATGTCGTCCACAAGTTGTTAGGTGTTATCATGTGTGAGGCGCTACAAGTGTGTATGTATGAACGCCTCACTCTTCAGGCACGTATCATTATGACAGACCAGATTAAGCACATACTTCCATACAACGTGCCGCAGGATCGCACCCTCGTACCCAGGGGGTTAACTCCAAGCTGTGTGTGGCACCTCAGCTATCTTCAACCTATCTTTTTTTCTACTGCCAATATAAACACCTTGATAGATATAAAACCTGGCACCTCAACTATCTCCTTTTCCACTGTCTATATAAACAACTTGATAACTATAAATTCATCAGACCTGGGGACAGCCTGTGTTTAACTCAATTTCAGTAAGTCTCACATCATAGTCCACATTTGCATATCATTACAACTCACATTAAGCGACATATTCTAGTTAGGAGAAAGCTGTCCTGAATGACTCAAGTTAATCTCATTAAAGTTGTGCTTGATGATCAGTAGTACACTCCAATCACTATCAATAGTGGTACTAACATTCTCTGTACTAATCATAAGAGTAACTCAAACAAGCGTCTGAACTCCATTATGGACCCACTTACTCGATCTGAGATGATGCAGTCTGCCCCACTAGATATAATCTTAGATAAAGTGCCACTCAAGATGGAATTAGTAAGCTATATGACTCTACGATTATATCGTGGAATTGCCTTATGAAAGCAAGAGTTGTTTAAGACTGTAGCAAATTGTCCCAAGTACCGCGAAAGCATACTTCCGTGAGGCCACATCTTCTGCTATCCACCATCCAACGGGCCCATTAATCATTAACAAACAAAGCCACATAAATGATACCATTACCCACTTGGCTTCATCACCTATCCTTAACAAACGAAGCCATGGCATCTGCTCCCACCAACCACAGGGCTTACCACTTATCTTAAACAAGCTCAACCACACCTTCTTCTGGCAATGTCCGTTTGGCACACCCATGATCCATGAAAAAAGACAGAGCCAAGCTCCTTATTCTCATCAACCGCTTTGCTCACTGCTCAGCTCCTACAATCACTCGACGCTCTCTTATTACCCACCAGTAGAGTGCATCATCCAAGACCACCAGAAACTCTACTTCGCTTAACACCTCCGTATGATGCAACATCTACATCTTCCAAACGCTCTCACTCGCTACACTTCCCTCTCCCACGCAATACGACCATCACCTCTCTCTCTCTCTCTCTCTCTCTCTCTCTCTCTCTCTCTCTCTCTCTCTCTCTCTCTCTCTCTCTCTCTCTCTCTCTCTCTCTCTCTCTCTCTCCTTCATTACTCAAACTCGTTGGGTCCAGCAGGTTTAATCCCACTTACGCTAGCTCAACGAACCTCTCATCTACTTCTTGACTCCATTCGAAAACGAAAAAAAAAGAAAGAAGAAATGAATGACTGATTAATTTGAGGTCGACTGTACGGTGGAGAAGCCACTTGTCTTGACCCCTCCAACATTGTGGAGGTTCCACTGATGTGGACACGAACTCCTCTTCTATAGCAGTGGTTCAGGTGTGGTGGCCACTTGTACTCACGAGATAATGTCTTTCGGAGGTTATGTGAGGCAGACCTCCATTAGGTAGTCTATATGAGGAGAGGGTACGAGACTGAAGGATCTGTTTCCAAAGCTAAAATTATCAGATAAATATTTACTACCTTTGATTTATCGATTCATTTATATTTATAGCTGTTCAGTCCATATGTTTCCCTCATTATCTACAGTTAATCATGATTGATCTTTCTCTTAGGATTGCTTGTAGTTATGTACAAACATTGAGTATCATGTCCCTTTCTCTCTCCTTAAGTGTTCACGGGTTCAGCCATATGGTGTGTTATGCTTCAGTATTATCTTCTATCGCTATTCTGTGTTCTTGTTCAACGTCCTACTGTATCTGTATGTACTTCTGTACTTTATTTCCCTAGCACTTTCATTACATTTCGTTCCACTGTATCTGTATGTACTTCTGTACTTTATTTCCCTAGCACTTTCATTACATTTCGTTCCACTGTCTCTGTATGTACTTCTGTACTTTATTTCCCTAGCACTTTTATTACATTTCGTTCCACTGTCTCTGTATGTACTTCTGTGCTTTATTTCCGTAGTGCTTTTATTACATTTCGTTCCATTGTATGAAATGAGAATAGAAATACGAGATACTGAAACACAAAGTCTTTTTGTTTCCAGTGTCGGCAAAATTAGTAAAAGATACAAGACTCTGCCTAATTAGCAAACAATTAGATTAGTGAGAGGCATCCAAGTTGATTAACATCTATCATCAACCTCACAGTTAACCTGTAAAGGCCAAAGTGTAGCAGATATATCAATTCAGATATTTCCTGCAGTCACAAACATCCATATATAGATATCCAGTTTGCCTCTACGAGCCACGTATGCTGCTAAGTTTTCCAGATCAGCTTTTCAACCTAAGCTCCTGTTCAACTTTAGGGAACTAATTAAGTTAGGTAATTGAACCCAACCTCCCACCTGCTGCAAGTTAAGAAGTTCCTGATGTTCACAAACTTCATGGTGACAGGATCTCCCACTAAAGTTTCCAACTCTTCTGCATAAAAGATGGAATTACATGATTTACATACTTGCCAGTTGATATCGTCTTGGTAACGCTTATGACAGAGCCAGGTGTGTGTGTGTGGGGGGAGGGGATGATACAGCTCTTGACACGTGTGTTAGATGTGTGTGTGTGTGTGTGGGGGTGTGTGGAGGTGCAATACCTAGTGCAAGCGTCAGGTGTGTGTGTGTGTGTGTGTGTGGGGTGCTGCAGTACCTAGTACCAGCGTCAGGTGTGTGTAGTACAAAGTCAGCTCTTTTGTGTTAACGTCTTTAACGGAGTCAGGTGTGAGTGTAGAGGTATTCTGGGCTGAAAAGAAATACTGCTGTTCCCGTATGTTTACAGGGCTAGCTGTCACACCTGGCTGCTTAGCAAGCTGTATACCCACTCATCACACATGACTACTTCCCCCACTACATACTCGTCTATCATATCTGGCTGCTTACCTCACTATATATTCGCACAACACACCCGACTACTTATCTCACGACATCACACCTGGCTTCTTACCTTTCTATATACTCGCTCAACACATCTGAATGCCCACCCCACTATGTAACAGCCTATCACACCTGGCTTCATACTTCACTCTGAACTTGTCGATCACACCTGACTGCATACCTGACCATATTACTCGCCTCATATAGTTGCTGTAACACCTGATATTCTATATCTTAGAACCCCCTTGGCTACTGCACCTCTCTATATATGCTCGTCTGCCACACCTGGCTACTGCACTTTTCTATAGACTCGTCTGTTACACCTGGCTTCTGTACCTCATAATAAGCTCGTCTTACACGCCTGGCTGCTGTACTCCATTGTATATTCCTCTGGCACACCTGACTGTTCTGCTTCAATACATGATCATTTAGCACACTTGGCTGTCACACCTGAACAATGGGTCTTGGCTGGTACAACTGACTGAAGGACCTTGTTTTATGCTTGTCTGGTACACTTGATTGCATCAGTAAGCTTGGCTGGCACACCTGGCTTGTCCTTTAGCTATTTGGGCTTCAGGTATGTAGCCTACCAAAGTCGACTGGCTGGTTGTTCAGGTATGTAGCCTACCAGAGTCGACTGGTTGGTTGTTCAGGTATGTAGACTGCCAGAGTCAACTGGATGGTTGTTCAGGTATGTAGCCTACCAGAGTCGACTGGTTGGTTGTTCAGGTATGTAGACTACCAGAGTCGACTTAGAACCATCGGCGGAATAAAGTCTTCAACACCTTCTTCAGATGTTCATGATAATCTAAGGATCTATACACAGTCTCACTGAAGAATATTGTGACTCACTTCGAGTATAATATGGCGACCGATATGAGACAGGCAATAAATGCCACAGACAAAGACCATCTCGGATGGAAGAATTAACATGAAAAAAAGACAAATGTTAATCAAAGCTTCGCAGTAGGTGGTACATAGACCAGACACTTGAGGGTAGAAAGGTTATACGAAGAAAGGTAAAAGGAGCAAAGGAGATTATTGAGCTTAGCTTAGTAATCTCCTTTCCTTTTACCTTTTGCCTTTCTTCGTATAACCTGCTGCTTGAGAGATGAGAGGTGGTATGGTAACGGTCAATTCTCGAGTTGCCAGTCGCCACACAGGTACTGTGGGAAGCAGCAGCGAGACGAGACGTCTGCCTCATAGGGTAAGGATACACGCAGGTAGCTCACACGAACAGTGGCCAAAGCAGCAGTTGTCATGAGCTATACTATTTATTGAGATGTGTGTACAAATACCTATTGATAACCTTTAAGAAAATACTTCACTTGTTGTAAAGAAAATGATAGAATATCAATGACAGTTTACATCTGTTGTCAAGTGAGTTATAGAATATCAATGACGGTAAAATGTTAACAAGATATAACATACACTCCTACGAAACATAGAGTTTCATAGTGGAAGGTCATGAGATAAAAGAATAGAATTCTGGTCTTTCGTGACTTTTCACAGAATTCCTTTTTCCTTCCCATTTTCGAGATATTTCTAAAAGAAAACGTAAAAAGAATTCGGAGCAACTGGTCAAGGGGACCACTGCCCACTCTTTGACTGGTCAGGGAACTTTCCGATCAGAGAAACGAGTCTTTCCATTTACCAGAAAGCATAGCCATTTTTACCATTTTTTTTTTTTTTTTTTCCAAAAGAAGGAACAGAGAAGGGGGCCAGGTGAGGATATTCCCTCAAAGGCCCAGTCCTCTGTTCTTAGCGCTACCTCGCTAATGCGGGAAATGGCGAATAGTGTAAAAAAAAAAAATATATATATATATATATATATATATATATATATATATATATATATATATATATATTGGAAAGGTTCACAGTTTTGCGCGTTATCAAGTATATTCCTATGAGTCCACGGGGTAAATGAAACACGATAAGTTCCCAAGTGCACTTTCGTGTAATAATCACATCATCAGGGGAGACACAAGAATGAAATACAAATCAGTTGATATACAACGAAGAGACGTAGCTAGGACGCGCCATTTGGTATACAAGTGATTGTCTTGGACTCGTTTTCTATTATGATGGATATTCTCAACTTTTGACTGCATTCTAACACGTATGATCCTACCCAGAGATGGCTGCAGGTAGGCAGCTGTGGTGAACATATCAGTGATGAACTGTGTCACGTCTTGAAATCCTCCCGGGGAACGTTGTAGGGTAGACTGCTCTGTTATGGCCGAGATTAATGAAGTGAGCAGTGTCTTAAGATCCTCCATGGGATGGCCGTAAGCCGCACTTGCTCTAGTAAAGGCATGAATACTGAAGTGTTGTGTTTTAAGATATTCGCCCGGCCGGCCAAGCAGGCAGACGTCTGGGTGAAGGCATGAATAATGAAAACCAACTCACCAGAAGCCACTTGTGGCAGATATACGTCCCTCGTCTCTCACCATAAGTAAGTAGAAATTCTCGTCCTTTTTCTGCATATAAACAAGAACGCATTTTCCACACGAGGTGAAATTTACGACCGACTCCCAGTGCAAATTTCATATACATTTTCTTAACAGGGAATAGAAGAAATATAGTAACGAGAAGCACAAGTCTTCCCCACAAGGTAAAAACTGGGTGATGGATGTGGCCATCTAACACAACCTCCAGGAACTGTGTTCACCTGACCCCACTAGACTGAACGTCATGGGCGTCTATTGATCATCTGCCTCTCATGAACTATAACAACTGAACGCAGATAGTATTTTGTAATATATATACATATATAAATAAATATATATATATACACGAATAAAGTGCATATGAACGCGCACTGTCATATAACATACAAACCTCCAACGGCCAGGATCGAACCCGTGACCCCTACGTAGCAGGCGGGAGCGGTACTGCTGAGCTACGATCACGCCTAAAAAGGGAAATGACTATTCGAATACTATGTTGTCGAATACCCTTCGTCTCACGTTGGTGAGCAACGGGGTCTACACCGGTCATTTCCCATAGGCTCACACAACCAGTAAATAGCATTTTACAGAACCTAACTACACAACACGGGTGATTGTAGCCTAGTGGTAGTGTTCTCGCCTGCTATGCAGGGGTCCCGGGTTCGATCCTGGCTGTTGGAGATTTGTATGCTATACATATATAAAGCAACCTGGTCATAGATGTAAGAAAATGACAGTTACCTTTATAAATCACAGAAATGTGTGGCTGATCTCAACGAGAACACCACAATGTCGGAGCCAATCACCTGTACACCACACAGATATATCAGTTGGCAGGACTGCGGATGATGGCTACACAGTTCAGGAAGGCCGGGGCCCAGAGCCGAAGTGACTGTCAGTCAGTTCGAGGCCTAAATGACACGAGGACTTGACTGGTGTCGATCTAGGGAGTGGAATATCTGGTCTTGGTGTTCTGATCTGTCATACCCCGTGAGCTGACGTGAGCGTATATGCACATAGATCCGTGAGAGTACTTCAGAGTTCAGTCCGGGGTCGTCCGTTTATATTTTCACACTGCCTAACATAGCAAAGTCACTAGTTGATGACCCGGCATGGCTCTGTTATCTTGTGTTGTGTCTACGATGTGTCTACGTAGAGACGATGTCTCAAAGCACATCTGTACTACGAGACATCGTCTCCAGACACATCAGCCATACAACATGAGATAGTAAAGACAAGCTGGTCATCCACCACAGACACATAAGAAGTAGTAACTTCACCATGAGCGACCAGCTGTACAAAACACAAGACACATTACGAGAATCCAACTGTGGTTTTATGGATTCAAATGTCAACAAGAAGACTTTGAGATCCTTACTGACCTAACCTACGTAGGCGGGGTAACACAGCTTGTACACTATCCAGAAGACCCACTCTACCTCCACCTACAAGAAGACTCCATCAAATTACATGTCACCAAATAACTCTGACTGATCTACAGACGAGCATGAAGGCTCGTGTTCTCCAGCCTTGACTTAAATGAGTTGTTTCACACTGCGCCATCACATACAGTAAAGGGGAAAGGGTTGTCATAGACACCATCCAAGCTGGGAGGGGTGTTAGAATCCATCTGGTCTGGCCAAGGAAAGATGTGGAAATGATATAAAGGCTGAGGTGATGATGGGGTAAAGAGATCGGGAAACTATATGTGAGTCAGTCACTCTATCTACCGTCACACTCTGTAACCTGGCCTCTCTCTCTCTCTCTCTCTCTCTGTCTCTCTCTCTCTCTCTCTCTCTCTCTCTCTCTCTCTCTCTCTCTCTCTCTCTCTCTCTCTCTCTCCCGATTTCTATTTCTTTTCATTATCTGCTTTTGTGTTATTTCCTCTCATTCCTTCTGTTTATAGTTTACATTTACTGTTTTCTGCCTCCTCTTCTTCTTCCTCCTCCTCCTCCTTTTTTTCCTCCTCCTCCTCCTTTACCTCCTCCTCCTCCTCCTCCTCCTCTTCCTTTTGTTGGTCATCCTCCTCCTCCAACTGGCAGGCATCATTTCATCCATCTCCCTTCCTTTTCATCCTCCTACTGTCCACCACCTCACCCAGGAGACATTCCCTCAGCCGCTGTCACCCTCATGAGGTACCCTCAGCTCTCAACGCCTCACCAGGTGCTCTTCTCATGCAGTTCCTCCGTCATAAAGTTATTCTCACCATTTACTCCCTCACTCATCGGTTACTCTCACCATCTACAACCTCTGCCATCACCTCTTCCATCATCAAGTATCTCTCATACAGTCTTTCTCATCACCCATCCATTGTTCTCCATATTTACCATTTACTCTGTCCCTCACAATATACTCTTACCATCCTGCTCTTCTCATCATCCTATCCCTTCTTCATCATACACTCTCATCATCCCTCCACCCCTTCTCACTGGTTCCTCTCACCATCCCTCCCCCTCTCACTGGTTCCTCTCACCATCCCTCCCCCTCTCACTAGTTCCTCTCACCATCCCTCCCCTTCTCACTGGTTCCTCTCACCATCCCTCCCCTCTCACTGGTTACTCTCACCATCCCTCCCCCTCTCACTAGTTCCTCTCACCATCCCTCCCCCTCTCACTAGTTCCTCTCACCATCCCTCCCCCTCTCACTGGTTCCTCTCACCATCCCTCCCTCTCTCACTGGTTCCTCTCACCATCCCTCCCCTCTCACTGGTTACTCTCACCATCCCTCCCCCTCTCACTAGTTCCTCTCACCATCCCTCCCCCTCTCACTGGTTACTCTCACCATCCCTCCCCCTCTCACTGGTTACTCTCACCATCCCTCCCCCTCTCACTGGTTACTCTCACCATCCGCTTCCTCACTAGTCGCTCTTACCATCGACCATTTACCTACTCATAATTACCTAACAATAAAACCGTAATTCATGTATCTCCTCCTAATAATTACCTTACAATAAAACCGTAATTCATTTATCTCCTCTTAATAATTACCTTACAATAAAACCGTAATTCATTTATCTCCTCTTAATAATTACCTTACAATAAAACCGTAATTCATTTATCATTCTCCTCTCAACTCTCATTCACCTTTCCGACCTGGTTCTCCCACACCCTCTTTCAGCCCAACGCTTTTTAAGCAAAATGCAAAGCGAATAAGGGAGAGAGAGAGAGAAAGAGAGAGAGAGAGAGAGAGAGAGAGAGAGAGAGAGAGAGAGAGAGAGAGAGAGAGAGAGAGAGAGAGAGAGAGAATACGTTACAGATTAATGTCAATAATCAAATCACTTGAGCAGATCGCCAGGGTAGAGGGCAGGAGGCATCGCCAGGTGTGTGTGTGTGTGTGTGTGTGTGTAGTGGTGGCTTCCCCTGGTGACCTCCTCACCACCAGCTGCCCGTCACTCATCTTCACCAGATTGGAGAGACAGACGTATATAGATATATACTTGCTCATGCTCTACCCTAGCCATCCACCGACTGTCTTATTTTGTCGTTACATTTGACAATTGGACTATATATGATGATATATGATGATTCATAGTTATATAAGAGTCGTGTTGAGGGTCATATCTTCGACAGTTTTCAGGTTTCTGTGGAGCAAAAACCAAAAAGCTAACATTTCATTGTTTCATCCTACAATAAATGTGCATCACTACACCAGTAGTGAGAACCTGGTAAGGGGTTATAATGATGCCTTCATTAGTATAGTATAAACAAACTGAAGTATAAAAACTGCTATCAAAGAACACAGTGACATCCTAATGAGTGACTAACGTTGCGTCTTATCAAATTTACTTTCAATTTTACCGTTAGATTAAAAGACATAAATCTTTTCCCCTAGACAACCAGGGAAAAATTAACCAGCAGGAAAAAACAAAAGATAGTTTTGTTTACCTACGGTGCAGTACAGTACAGTACACTAGCACTTCCTCCTCTGTACGCACTAATGAACATATCGTAAGTTCATCGATCAATCACAATACTTACTAACATCATAACACCAAAGTCCATCATTTATGAAGTCTCATAACACCTCTGCTAAGCGGATACAATCCCATACAATATTTACGCCAGTTGACACTTATAATTACCGTGGAATCTATTATAACACCTTATATAGCCTCAAGGACATGCTACTCCATCTCAACACCTCACATTCAACTACATCACCTTACGTTCTCAGCGTTGGTGAGGTGTGTATACAACAGCCATCCAAGGAAGTACTACGACCCTACAGAGGAAGGTTAAAGTGAAGCCAGGAACCATCGTAACACTTTGAGTGTCGATGGGTTGTAGATACAGCAGCCGGCTGGGTGAGTGAGTGCCAACCTCACTTTGGAGTGCTGAAGTGATACCTGGCCTCATCTTTCAGCCTCTGTGTCAGTAGGTTGTAAGAAGCAGCCACTGGTGTTGGTTGACCTTCCTGCTGAAGTGATGAAGACATTCTGTAAACGTTTGCCAGAGAGGTTGATGGTTGGAACGTTCTGTCCCTCCTGATGCAACGTTTCCGGCATAAGACATAGAGGACTGATGTGATGTGAGGATATAGTGAGGAAGATGTGCTCGAGGAAGCCATGTTATGTGAACTGATATGAACAGCAAGCAAGACTGTGAGACGCAACAGGAAAAATAGTACATTATATGTTCTTTGGAAGGAATGGCTATACAAGGTGGAAGAATATATAATGTATTCATCTGTATATATATTTACACACACACACACACACACACACACACACACACACACGCACACACAAGTATAAGCCAGGTACTCATTAATCAAATAAACCCTTAGAGACAAGACATCACGAACATCTCTTTCACCTTATAATAAAAGTTAAAGGGACGCATGTCTTTGTTTCTAAGATGCATGACATATTATATACAGTCTACCTCCTGACTACTGCTGCAGCCGTGAGATTGCGCTACAATCAGAAGCAGGATCAATCATGGACTCCCTTGGAGTAACAAGTTCTTCGATGACACTGTACTCCTCCATATCATCGAGTGACTACGGTATACAGCCTCATGGAAAGTGTCGTCCCATACCAACGTCCATGTGCACTAAATACTCGTCTATCTATCGATCTATCTATACTTCTATCCTTCTATCTACCTATGTGACATCAGTTGTCTATCTCATCTATTCCCTCTTTTAGAAAGTAATACAGAAAGAGAAGATTTCGTCCACCCAGCTCCCGTCCCTCCAAGATGCATCATTAACAACTACACACAACACCAGCCACCATCTTCGCCACCACCACCACCACCTCCTCCGCCACCATGACCACCACCAGGATCACGGGATAAAATTTTCTGCTTCGTCTCCAAGCCACTTCTGCTTTAACGATATTGTCACTCAAGTCTTGTATATGGAACCGAATCATTAAATTGTAATTGAGAATGAGTAAATTAGCATTCGTTATTGGTGTTTGCAGTGTCATCCTCGTTGTGCTGGCGACCGGTCTGTTGAACTACGCCCTCCGGATGTACTCATCCCGGATGCTCTCCCTCCTGAGGGAGAGACACCGGGAGGCTCACTCCCTCTACATCCCGTTCTTGGGTCTTGTACAGTGCAAGGCCTTCACGCCCCCGGTGCAGGTCCACCCAGACACGTCCATCCCCTTCGTGGGCTACGTCTGGAAGGTCAAGGATGTGCTGGCCCTGAGGTCCTTAGTGTCTGAGCCTGTGGTGCGGGTAACGTACTTCGACACCTTCAGGCGCTGGGCGGAGGTCCTGGCCATCGGGTTGCTCCTCCTTACCAGTGTGATGACACTGGTAAAGGTTTGCCTGCGCCGTGTGCAGCAGAGAAGGTACAGTGAACCCGTGGTCGTGCCCTTGGCAAAGAAGAAGGCACGTAGAGCACGACGGAAGAGGTCTTCTAAGAGCACTCCACAACAGTGTTCTGGTGAGAATCCAATCACTACACCTCCAGTCCAGGCTACACCTGAGACTCCAACCCAGGGGTCTGGTAAGAAGCCAGAGACACCAATCAAACCTCCAGTCCAGGCTACACCTAAGACTCCAACCAAGGGGTCTGGTAAGAAGCCAGAGACACCAACCACTACACCTCCAGTCCAGGCTACACCTGAGACTCCAACCAAGGGGTCTGGTAAGAAGCCAGAGACACCAACCACTACACCTCCAGTCCAGGCTACACCTAAGACTTCAACCAAGGGGTCTGGTAAGAAGCCAGAGACACCAATCAATACACCTCCAGTCCAGGCTACACCTAAGACTCCAACCCAGGGGTCTGGTAAGAAGCCAAAGACACCAACCACTACACCTCCAGTCCAGGCTACACCTAAGACTCCAACCAAGGGGTCTGGTAAGAAGCCAAAGACACCAACCACTACACCTCCAGTCCAGGCTACACCTAAGACTCCAACCCAGGGGTCTGGTAAGAAGCCAAAGACACCAATCAGTGCACCTCCAGTCCAGGCTACACCTAAGACTCCAACCCAGGGGTCTGGTAAGAAGCCAAAGACACCAATCAGTGCACCTCCAGTCCAGGCTACACCTAAGACTCCAACCAAGGGGTCTGGTAAGAAGCCAAAGACACAAACCACTACACCTCCAGTCCAGGCTACACCTAAGACTCCAACCCAGGGGTCTGGTAAGAAGCCAAAGACACCAATCAGTGCACCTCCAGTCCAGGCTACACCTAAGACTCCAACCAAGGGGTCTGGTAAGAAGCCAAAGACACAAACCACTACACCTCCAGTCCAGGCTACACCTAAGACTCCAACCAAGGGGTCTGGTAAGAAGCCAAAGACACAAACCACTACACCTCCAGTCCAGGCTACACCTAAGACTCCAACCCAGGGGTCTGGTAAGAAGCCAGTCACTACAACTCCAGTTCAGGCTTCACCAGCTTGGAAGTCTGAGGGTTCTGGCAGGTCTATGCGGTGGTCTGGCAGGGAAAGGCCCGACAGAACCCCAGCTCAGAGATCTGAGGGGTCTGGCAGGGAGAGAACCTACAGAACCCCAGCTTACAAAACCCCACACCAGACATCTAACGACAACCACATTGTGATCGAACACCCAACACAGATGTCTGGTAACCGGAGCCTTGTAAAGGAAACAAGGCGGCCACCCAGGAAGGACGCCAGTCTGAACACCTCCAAGAGAAATGACAGGTGGGTGGAGTGGCTGGAAATACCCTCAAAAGAACACTGCTACATTAAAAGGAGAGCTCCATCCATACTAGATGAATTGGACGTTAAGGTTACTGTCCCCGACACAGGCGACTATATCATCCTAGAAGGACGCCGTCAAGGGGTAACTAAGGCTTGTTTGAACCTACAGAGTGTGTTCAGGCTGACCAACGTTACTGACGGCGACCTTCACTTGATAGCGTCCAAGACCTCTTACAGGAATCGGCCCTCCAGAGTTTGGCTTTCTGGGCACATCTTGAGAACGGTGAATGTTGACCCCAGCTTCCATGGTCTAATTCTGGGTAAAGGTGGACAAAACGTGGCTGCCATTAGAGAAAAGTATGGCGTTCACATCCACGTGCCCGGGAAGGAAGAAGAATATAAAGTGATTGAGATTGTCGGACTAGCGGAAGATGCCCAGAAGGCCAAGACCGACATAATGCGGCTCCGCAGAAGTAGAGCTCCTCGGCCCTCCAGGAAGAAGGACAACTTCCAGAAGCGCTCTCAGCCTGATCAGAAACAGGACCAAAGTCCGGTGTCTGAGGCAGTACCTGAGGCAGAGCCCGTGGAGGTGTCTGAGGCAGTCCCTGAGGCAGAGCCCGTGTGTGAGGCAGTACCTGAGGAGGAACCTGTGTCTGAGTCAGTACCTGAGGAGGAACCTGTGTCTGAGTCAGTACCTGAGGAGGAACCTGTTTCTGAGTCAGTACCTGAGGAGGAACCTGTTTCTGAGTCAGTACCTGAGGAGGAACCTGTTTCTGAGTCAGTACCTGAGGAGGAACCTGTTTCTGAGTCAGTACCTGAGGAGGAACCTGTTTCTGAGTCAGTACCTGAGGAGGAACCTGTTTCTGAGTCAGTACCTGAGGAGGAACCTGTTTCTGAGTCAGTACCTGAGGAGGAACCTGTTTCTGAGTCAGTACCTGAGGAGGAACCTGTGTCTGAGTCAGTACCTGAGGAGGAACCTGTTTCTGAGTCAGTACCTGAGGAGGAGCCTGTGATGTCTGAGGCAGAATCTGAGGTGAAGCCTGTAATGTCTGAGGCAGAATCTGAGGTGAAGCCTGTGATGTCTGAGGCAGAATCTGAGGTGAAGCCTGAGTCTGAGGCAGAATCTGAGGTGGAGCCTGAGTCTGAGGCAGAATCTGAGGAGGAGCCTGAGTCTGAGGCAGAATCTGAGGAGGAGCCTGTGATGTCTGAGGCAGAATCTGAGGTGGAGCCTGAGTCTGAGGCAGAATCTGAGGTGAAGCCTGTGATGTCTAAGGCAGAATCTGAGGTGAAGCCTGTGATGTCTGAGGCTGTATCTGAGGAGGAGCCTGAGTCTGAGGCAGAATCTGAGGAGGAGCCTGAGTCTGAGGCAGAATCTGAGGAGGAGCCTGAGTCTGAGGCAGAATCTGAGGAGGAGCCTGAGTCTGAGGCAGAATCTGAGGAGGAGCCTTCGCCTTGAGGAGCCCGTGTGTGAGGCAGAACCTCAGAAGGAACCCATTTGTGAACCCATTACACGTATACCATTATCACGTATACCAACCATTACGTGAGCATAGTTTTTCTTTCCAATATTTTTTAAAGATTAATTCTAATGTTCTTAATGTCATGCACCTTGTTCATATGTCATGCACTTTGTAATCTATCATTTCCTTGTTCTCGGGCACTTTAGGTGTTTGAACACATCATTTCCCATGTTCTTACGTACTATAAGTAGTGAGAGGGAGGTGGGTCAGGTGAGAGAGGGTTGTGAGGTAGTGTAGGTGAAGATACCACTTAATGTGATGGATAAAGGAAGGTGTAAGTGGGTGCTGAAAGGCTGCCAGTTAGACTGAACTATGGTAGGAGGGAGCTGAAGGATGAGGATGTGGAGCGCTGATGAGGGTATGTAACGGGGTACATATTCCGCCCATATATATATATATATATATATATATATATGGTGTAGGAGGTAAGCTGCTTGAGGCAAAGAGAAGTTCTTATCTAGGGTGTAAGGCGCGTGTACTAGTAGGAAGAAGGTTGGTCTACGGCAAGGGTGTTTGATGACTCCATGGTTGTTTAATTTGTTTAGGGATGGGATGGTCAGGGAGGTAAATGCAAGAGTTTTGCTTGAGGGGTAGATTAGATGGGATGTAAGTTTGATGAAAAATTGGAGGAAGATAAGTGTTTTGGAAGCGGAAGTGAGTCGTAGGTGGAGGAGGGAGCGATGAAGAATGTGTAGAACACGAGAACGTTATCTCGGAGATGGTTGTGCGGAGGAGGATGGATGTGTTGGAAATGAAATGCATGAGGACAATATGTCGTGTGAGGTAGTTTGACCGAGTAAGTAATGTATAGGTAAGAGATATGTGTAGTAATAAAAAGAGTGTGTTTGAGAGAGCAGAAGAGAGTGCGTTGAAATGGTTTGGTCACATGGAGAGGATGAGCGAGGAAAGATTGACAAAAAAGAGGTAGAAGAGATGTGAGGTTGTGGACAGTAGTTCCAGACTGGCATGTTCCGTTCCATCGGTGGTCCGTTGGTATGCTGACCGCCTGCTGTTCTCGGCAGCCCAGTCTCAGGCTCACAATGATGAAAGTGCTTAGAATGATTGCCATGGATTCATGAAAAACGTTTGGATCATCCCCTGCCTTATCTCATGCTTTTCCTTGTGTCTTATTTCTTATCTTTCGTAACCCTGCCTTAATCTGCTATGTTCGTCTTGTGTTTTTCTCTGTCTTATTTCTTATCTTTTGTAAATTTTCTTTGTGTCTTATTTCTTATCTTTAGTAAATTTTCTTTGTCTTATTTCTCATCTTTCTTTACGAAAGATAAGATATAAGAGACAAAGAAAAACATGAGACGAACACAGCAAATAAGGTAGGGGGTGATACATAAGTTTTTCATAAATTCATCAGGAATAGATTGTCATTTAAAAAGCAGGTAATTAGGCTGAAAGAATCAGGAGAGAAAGTAGTAGATGATGACATAAAGATGTATCAATTATGATTTGTTTATAATCAAGATAGAACAATTTCTATGAAAGAGTTCTGGTGTAACCCAGGACCTCATATTGAAGGCTTCTGGGACCGTATGCAGAAAAATTCTTAGATTTCTGCTTATTTTTATGCTTAGCTGAGCAAGTGACTTCAGTGCCACACAGAAAAGGACTAAGCAGGATGCCTAGCAAAACTTAAGCATATGATTTAAGAAGTATGAAATGCAGTTTGGGTCAAAATATTTGTCGTCTGCTAAGCAAATATTTAAGCGTAGGGCAGCTTTCAAAAACATGCTTAGCAAAATTCTTAAAGTTAAGTAAAATTCTATGGGGTTAAGCATACTTAAGCATTCTAAGAAGTTTTCTGCATACGGCCCCTGGAGCTCAGGGCTGCGCTACTTCCAGTAACAGGGAAATGTGGATTCCTTTGGAGTGAGAACTTCTTAGACAAACTCTACTAAAGATGACTTAACATTCATGATATAACCTCTTTCAAGCGAAGCCCGATAAATTCAGGTACAGTGACGGGGACACTAGAAGGCTAATGTGCAGCAGCAGAAAGTTAGTGATAGCTTAAAAAACTGCTGAATGGTATTACATTTTCTTGTCAAGTTAAACTCCTTTTTCCTCATTTTTAACCAGATAACCCAGTCGATTGCCAATCAGGCCTCCTGTTGTCTGTCTTTCTCGTGTAAACTCGTGTAATATCTGAAGAACAAAATGACTAGTTGTCAAGTGTTTTGACAGTGTAAGGCATTATAGACCCAACACAGGGAGACAGAATGGGGAGGTCTTGGTAAACAGAGAAGTAAGTCAAAAAGGGAGACACAGTACCAGAGGTCCCACATAAGGCTCATGGTCCAGATGAAACTGTATGCTGAAGACGTGTGCAGGTACGTGTTCACGATGGTGCTCAGGAATAGTTCAGTGTCATAGGACTGGCAACTATCGGATCCACTTTAAAGAAAGGAGACAGAGAGGTTATGCTGACCTGACGAGTGTGGTTTGTAAAATATTAGAAACGCTAATCACAAAAATAATGGAAGACTTCCTGGAAAAGGAAGAAATATCAACCCGAGATTCAAGGGAAAAGGTTACGTATAGCAAACCTTCTAGATTACTTTGAGAGAACGAACTTCATTTTAGATAAAAGAGAATATTGGATCGGTACCTTTTGACGACATAACACACACACGAGATTGGTAAACAAGCTAGACTTTCAGACAGCAGTAAGGGGAATACTCCTTTCATAGACAGAAAATGATCACAGTGTTAGAGAACAATGAGGATTAGATCATGAAGGTCGTGAGTCGTGTGGAAGATTGCATCAACTTACAAAGGGATCTGATTAAGCTTCAAAGTTAGTCTGATAAAAGGCAAATGAAACTCAACCCGAGTAAATGTAAACTAATGAGGACGGGACACAGTGAAAGGTGGCCTTGATACGAATATTTTATAACTGGAAATGAATAACAGAAACATGTGTGTGTGTGTGTGTGTGTGTGTGTGGGAAAGACTAGTGAGTCGACAGCGCAACTGATCTGTCGCTGGACACCCACCTGAGGAGAACTATATAGATAAACTGAGGAGGGACTACAGAGATGGTACGACGGTAACAGACTTAAGACACTTGATTTACAGTGAGGGCTTAGAGGTCCATAAATCTATCCACTATGTAAATAAAAAAAAAGGAGTAAAGAGTGTCTCGATCACAACTATTTTCTATTTTACCACTTGATGATGTCATAAGTGAACAGTGCTTCGAAAGATGTATAGATAAAACAACCAGAGGACAACGAATCATGATCTCAAACAAGCGACCTGTGAAAGAAGATGGAAATAAGTGATTTCATAAAATGGAAGTTGCGGATAAATGGATTAAACTGAGTGATGAATTTGTTCATATGGATATCACACACACAGGCTTTGAAAGTGGAGACAGCTCAAGGGATGGGGCGCTATATATATATATATATATATATATATATATATATATATATACCTTCTGTTAGAAACCATTATAGTTTGTGAATAAAGTGCAGTGAAGTCAAATGACAGAAGAATTACTTCACAGACTTAGATTGATAGATATAAAAAAAAGGATAATGTCAACCAACTTTGTTGGATGAGTATGATGAATACGTTACGTGGGTCTCATGCAAATATATTTGTCGTAGCGCATCAAGAGTTTGCATTACCTAGAGGAGTAATTAATGTAAGTGACAGTAATGAAAGTGTCGGGTGTATACAATCACAGTTAATGTCATTTCTCTACTGAAGGTTAAAAACGTTTCTAATTTCTTTTATTTTCCTGCTGTCGCTACAGCGTTGGATGCCATGCGATTACTTCAGCATGAATAATAATGAACACTGATACATTCCAGTCATACAGTTTTGCAGGTTTTTCTTCTAACCTAACGTACTTTGACACCAAATTGAAATGTTTTCATCCGCATCTCGCTACTGACAAAAAAAAATTTTGCACGGCATTTGATGTCTTATAGAAATTCAAGCAGTTTGAACCTTTCTATATTAATATGTATAACGACTTTGTTTGATATGGTGCGCAATCTCAAAGCATGTTTCTCTCTCTCTCTCTCTCTCTCTCTCTCTCTCTCTCTCTCTCTCTCTCTCTCTCTCTCCCTGTGTATATATTTTTTTTCATACTTCGCCATTTCCCGCGTTAGCAAGGTAACGTTAAGAACAGAGGACTGAGCCTTTGAGGGAACATCCTCGCCTGGCCCCCTTCTCTGTTCCTTCTTTTGGAAAATTAAAGAAAAACGAGAGGGGAGGATTTCCAGCTCCCCGCTCCCTTCCCTTTTAGTCACCTTCTACGACTAAAAGTCAACATCGTAGCAATAATACCGCCTGAATATATTTTTATTTCATCAAAATCTAAATCAAACTCCTTCTAAAATCATGTGACGTCACAGTTCAAAAGCCTTTGTAGATGTACTTCACTATCCTACGTCCGCCACCATAAGACTTCCATTATCCTACATTCTCTATCCTGTGATGCATGGCTTCAATGACCCCATGATCAAACCTCAAACCTAACTGAGAACCATTTCTCACACCTGCTCAGCCTTGCTTACCAAGCCACCATCATCCTCGTACATTGCTGCCAGAAATCACCATCATTGGCCACCATCTCCCGCTGTCACTGACGCCTTCATGGCACGTCGTTGTTCTCCAGCCCATGAGTGATACATCTCAAACCTGAACCATAAGAGCTTCCTCTAGGATCCTCCAATGTGGTATGTATGAACGAGATGTGGAATCTAATACCCAGCGAGGAGGTTCATATCCGCCACCTCTTGCCTCTCTCAGATGTTCGAAGGGGATCTATGATTTCATCAATGCTTCTCACCTGGAGGGGAGTTGGGTGTGTGTGTGGCGAGGGAAGAGATGAGCAGCAGGTGACAAACCGTATTTGCTGAGGACATTGCAGACATTCCACTCCTCTTATCAATCAACTCTTGTGTCCCCCTGACGGGGCCCTTGTCTTCCCGTCTCCATTTTGATGTTCAGCGTGGAACCCCTAAGGACAGTCAGGGCGATGGGTGTTAGAGAGAGAGAGAGAGAGAGAGAGAGAGAGAGAGAGAGAGAGAGAGAATGATGTAGTCTTGGCAACATCCGTCAACATTATCCTGCTCTGACACCAGGCCTCACATCACACGTCTCATTACACCGACCCCGTAACTCAGAATCTATTATCTCCTCTTCACGCTATCATTACCCCAGTTGTGACCCCACACAGTGACCTCATCTACCAACTCTCTGACCTCCTCTTCACGCTATCATTACCCCAGTTGTGACCCCACACAGTGACCTCATCTACCAACTCTCTGACCCGTGTTCAGTACGTCCTGAAGTTAGACATGTCTCAAGCTAGTTCATCCCACACTTTACGAACTTAAACTCTCGTAAACTCTCGCGACTTCCGCACATCGCGCAACGACCTATGCGCACTTTCCGCTCCTCATTTAAACATTAACTAGCCAGATTGTCACCTTTTTTTTCTAGCTATATCCTCGAAGCCTATTCCCTGTCCTTCCAGAGGATATGACCCGTAATATGAAACATTTTCAACGTAAATCTTTCCTACATCCGTGTAATTACTGTGCTCACTGATGCTGGTTAACTAGATGCAAAATTCTAGTCTCGAGAATTTAAGGTTAGGGAGAATTCGCAAGTTTACGATCTATTTCCCAATGGAAAAAAAATAGATGGTTTATAACCTGTCTTTTTGTTTTTTCTGTTATGATTGAGTTTCGTTGCAACTTGTTATTCTTGATATCACTGGGAAATGATAACATGTAAAGGATTGCTTTGGTGACGTATTCCTTAATATTAAGTTTGTGGTCATCATATAATTGCACAGGTTTAGTATCAAGTGTGGCAATACAGTGAGCCACATTGGTTAATACTGGTTAGCCACATTGGTTAATACTAGTTAGCCACATTGGTTAATATATAGATCTTTCATTGTTATGACCGTGTTTTGGAAAGTAGACAACTTGTAATAACTGCAGCTCTTCCTGCTGGAGATCCACCATGTCAGTTTTGAATCCCCCACACAAGGCTAGCTTGGACCACAGACACCTGCTCAGGGTTACCTGATGTGTTATAATGTTAGTTTACCAATACAATAGCGAGAGACTGGATGGGAGAGCTTAAAGGAGACAGAACTTCGTTTTTCGAGTGGTTTGTGAGGCTGGAGTAATATCCAACAGAACTGATGAGGAACTGCACAATATTCCGTGCCACTGAAGATGAAAACCAGTTTAATGGAGCTTCCAAGTAACACTACCACTACCCTGAGGACGTTTTCTGTAATGGGATAATATTCAACGTGGACGAAGAGGTCAGACAATTTGCTTATTCTAATTGTGCTGGTGTTTGATCTCCTCTCTCTCTCTCTCTCTCTCTCTCTCTCTCTCTCTCTCTCTCTCTCTCTCTCTCTCTCTCTCTCTCTCTCTCTCTCTCTATTCAAGGGGTCAGGCTGAAGCAAACTGTACATGGCCAAAGAATTAAACAGAAGTAGATAATAAGATCTAAGGTCCTCCCATTAGCACTAAAGAATTTAGTGGGTAACATTTATCATCATTTATGTAATAATTCTACGAAGTATGTCTTTGCCCTAACTTTTGTTACCTGACTGTCTTCAGCAAACCTTCCTCAATTACACATGCCTTAACCACACTTAACCACACAAATCCTCCCTCGTCAAACCTGAACCTTAACTAACATAACTTTTACCAAAATGTTTGCAGCCAGACGTCCTGTAACTCAACCCTCCTCAAAGGGATTCTTTTCTGTAGTCTACCTAAAGTTACCTTCACTTAGCGAAAACCTCTTCCATCAAACCTTCTTTCACTTAGCTTGTCATTCACCGCATCATGGTAACCCCGTTACATGAAGTAATATACGTGAAGATAAGAAAAAGAGATCACACACACACACACACACACACACACACACACACACACACACACACACACACAAACAAAAGCCTCGCCAGTTTCTCAAGACTTTTTCAATCACGACCCTGAAAGACACAAGACCTCTGTGTCTCTCACCTTCGTCGACTTCATCCAAACTTTAGTTAGATCTTTCCAGCCATAACACAGTCATCAACAGAGCCATCTGCCCCTCGGCTGCGAGGTCGTCTCATTCCACTGTCCACAGACTTTCCCGGTGACTGACATGAAGCTGTATGCCGGTGTGTGTGTGTGTGTGTGTGTGTGTGTGTGTGTGTGTGTGTGTGTGTGTGTGTTGGTCTGGCATATCTCCACCTCTCCGACCACATAGCCATCCACAACACCTTCAGCTGCCTCCAGAACCGAACCACAGCCAACCACGTTAGCATCAACCAAGCCAGGAAGGAACACGGTCGTACATATCAACCTAGCTTTCCAACCAGGTCCCATCCCCTCCTCCAGGTCATGTAGTCTAGAACGCTTCTCGGTGCCACCAAGGACGACATATCAAGGTAGAAGGAACATGTCAGTGTCATCCGATGCTCCAGTGACCGTCGGCTGCCAATATCTGGTCTCTCTACACCTGGACACAAAATATTCGACACAACTTTGTGTCTCTGCAGCTCCATACGTCCTCCACCTGATCCTCTTTCTGAGCCACTACAAAAAAAACAAGGACGACTACAAAGAGGATTGAATCGAGGGTATTCAAGACCATATTCGATCATTCCTAGACCATTATCATACTATTAAAAGGCACTTAGCAAAGTTCTCTCCAACTATCATGTGGACCTCATTCGACAGTTTGGGATATGGCTGCTACATTACGCTGTAGCCAGGTCATGCCACCAAAGGGGAATTGTCCTCAAAGATACAGTCTTGGCTTCACCAGAGCATCGTGCCATCTTTAGCTCCTACCGAATACTATACAAAGAATCGCATCTCATTCAGTGGCTAGCAAACCGCACATTTACCTCCACCTCTATATTTCACTGCCTTTTACATACTCTGTACTTTGTCAACCTCATTCTTCACTGTTGCATATATATTCTTTGTATATTTTTAGCCTTTAACTGTAGGTGATTAAATGAAGGCATTATTATCATTACTGATATTATTATCATTATCATTATCATTATTATCATTATCATTATTATTATCATTATTATTACTAATATCATTATTATCATTATTAATAATCATTTTCTTATGATATTATTACTATCATCATTATTGTTATTACCATAACTATCATCATTACTATATTTTGTGAATTATTATCATCATCACTATCATTTCTTCTACTACTATGACTATTATTATTACAGTTGCTGCTATTGATACCGTCTGCAAGAGCCGTCCATATTTCTGAGAAGGTAGAGAGAGTATATCATAACACCATGGATTATAAGACACCATCACAACCGTACACTCGCCTCACACTGTACAACATGGTCTGGTACCATTGCAAGGAATACTGCACCAGTCTTATCTCCGTCTATGTTATTTACAACTTCCTCGTAGTGTGCCAGCTGGCATATTGTTGCTTGGTCTGTGGACGGGTTATGCTTGTGTGTCCTTGGTGTTCAGTGGTTATATAGCCTGTATACAGCATCAGTATTCTAGCTACAGACCATATTGCATTTACAGCAACTTTGTGGCCAGAAAAAGCCAATTTTCAATATCTTTAGGGACATTATTTCCATCTATTTGGCTTACATTTTGTATATTAAATTGTGTTCTTCCTCAGAATTAAACATGAAACAGAATAATAAAACATTAGATAAATTTCTCATGTTACAGAAAAAGTATTAATAAATGCTATGTAATAGGATACAGTGAGACCTTTGTGGTCATTTTGTAATCAAGATAATTGCCAGAACTCTGGAATATAGAAAATTAAGCAGTTTTTTTTTCTTAACTACCATCATTAGTCTACATAGAGAAATTCCAGAATTCTCGACCAACACTACATCATCCAGGACTTATATCTGAGGGACTGGTCACTGTTCCACTGGGAAATCACTGTACTAGTGACAGTGTTGCCACCGGCAGTGGAGTGGTTACAGTAGTTACAAAATACAGCTCTACCTATCAGGCCCAACACTCCCGTACGCAGCTGAATACCACACATTCCTTGTTACCAGACTCTCCGTGTCTCGTCCACCTACCGTCTTCAGAGGTAGTTGACCTGAGTGTTACAATTGTCAATTGACCCTTATAAAATCCTTGATCAAAAGCAAGAAAAAAGAACACACACGTACACGAGAGCACAAGTAACACATACACAAGCATAGACTAACACACACACGTACGAACAATTACTTAGCCAAACACTGGAGCTTATTTACCGATGGCGTGAAGGAAGGTCTGAACTGTTCCAGGCCGCTGAGATCAGCAAGAAGGTAAGGGTCATTATCTTCAGCATCAGTATGAGAGGAGGACAGCTACTGCTTGTAGCGCATATGGCAGTCCATTACACAGAGGGAGGCAGGATGTAGATGAGAAGATATCGCTGTTGCTCTAGTGTTTGAAGCACGCAAAGTATACGACATCAGTAGAATTTAGAACTAAGAAGAGTCAGCAGTTCAGGACCAAACTATGAGCCAAATGGCTTCCGTGTTTTCAGATATGAGATATATGAAACACACACGAATGTTGCTGATGTCACATCAAGCCTGAGATACACACACGAATGATGCTGATGTCACTTCAAGCCTGAAATACACACGCGAATGATGCTGATGTCACTTCAAGCCTGAAATACACACGCGAATGATGCTGATGTCACTTCAAGCCTGAAATACACACACGAATGATGCTGATGTCACTTCAAGCCTGAGATACACACACGAATGATGCTGATGTCACTTCAAGCCTGAAGTACACACACGAATGATGTCGATGTCACTTCAAGCTTAAAGGAGTAAAAATGATACAGAATAAGACATAGTCACACAGACATAGTTCCAATGGTATCCTCAATGGACAGATGAATTCCTGTGAAGATGAATGGAGATATTAGATGTGGTAAATGAACTGTGTTTCACAGATTGAGAGAGAGAGAGAGAGAGAGAGAGAGAGAGAGAGAGAGAGAGAGAGAGAGAGAGAGAGAGAGAGAGAGAGAGAGAGAGAGAACTCAAGGCCGTGAAGGGTGGTGTAGTGAACATCACTAGAAACATGTTCTCTCAGTCCTCCTGTCTGGCATATAGATGGAGTCGATTTTGCTGCCGTGTGCGTCAGGCTTCACATTGTCAGTAGAGGCAGCAGGAAGCTCTTAAGGTTCTTAGCGTCTCATGCAGCTGGTCTACAATGGTCCATATCCCACTGACCATCTCATGACTGTACAGTGGAGATCAGCAGGACGATCTCCCCCTGACCATCTCATGACTGTACACTTGAGATCAGCAGGACGATCTCCCCCTGACCATCTCATGACTGTACACTGGAGATCAGCAGGACGATCTCCCCCTGACCATCTCATGACTGTACACTGGAGATCAGCAGGACGATCTTCCCCTGACCATCTCATGACTGTACACTGGAGATCAGCAGGACGATCTCCCCCTGACCATCTCATGACTGTACACTTGAGATCAGCAGGACTATCTCCGCGCATGCGTCTTACAAGACAACTCTGGCTATATAGCCACATGTACGTCACTAAGCTACACATTCAGTGAAGCTACAAAATACATCGTCGTGGTCGTACCCTGCAAAGTCACTGGTTAAAGAATTCATTTCTATCATTGATCTTGTATGATGAAGTGATGAAAATAACTTTATGAAAAGATACTCTCATATGAGTAGTTGACCTTGTATCAAGATCCGCGTGTTAAACCATCTCTTACACATGTACGTGTACGATACAACAGACATGTATGAACCAGGATTGGGATGTAGAAGGGGAGGGGAGTGGGAATATGCAGGTCTGGACACATGGGCGAAATAGATTTATACATGACCAAGGAAATGAGTGTTAGCATATGAATGTCTACACTTAGAAAAGTGAACTTCATCATACCACTAAACATTATCACTATATCACGATAATTATTTTCAAAAGTTTCTTATTACTCTAAAGAGAATCTAAATTGCAATCCTCCCTCAGCAAGCAAGCAAGCAAAGAAGTTTAATATTTCTTATCCCAGTTTAAGTCACCCCCTCGCGGTCTGCGCCAAGTGGCATTCAGCGCAATATATTCTCAGCCACTGACAAACGCGAGCTAAACGCTGGTGTTATTGGCTCCCACTTGGGTTGTATTTTCTCCCGGCCACCACTGGTAACATATGCATACTTGGGCAGGGAGGAGCTGCCCATCTCTCTTGTTGATACTCACCACCACCTGTGCTCTGACCACATTATGGCCAGCTTCCCTCACTACACAAATCTAATAACGTAGAATATATATATATATATATATATATATATATATATATATATATATATATATATATATATATATATATATATATATATATATATATCTTTCTTTTTCTTTCATACTATTCGCCATTTCCCGCGATAGCGAGGTAGCGTTAAGAACAGAGGACTGGGTCTTTGAGGGAGTATCCTCACCTGGCCCCCTTCTCTATTCCTTCTTTTGGAAAATCAAAAAAAACGAGAAGGGAGGATTTACAGCCCCGCGCTCCCTTCCCTTTTAGTCGCCTTCTACGACACGCAGGGAATACGTGGGAAGTATTCTTTCTCCCCTATCCCCAGGGATGATATATATATATATATATATATATATATATATATATATATATATATATATATATATATATATATATATACACACACACACTCATAGGTAGCAATTTCAGAAGCCCGTCATTATTATTAATTTTCGACTCAAAGATGCATCATCATTCTAAGAAATATGGTGACGTAACATTTTCAAGTTCCTGTTTATATAAAGATATATAATCTTGCGCGAAGACATTCATATATTCAAGCCTTTAATGTCAAGGTTAGGAATTTGTCTTATAGACACGCTTTTACACACGTATGAATAGACGGAAATACATTGTACATATGCTTGTTTACACACACACACACACACACACACACACACACACACACACACACACACACACACACACACACACACACACACACACACACACAGCACTGCTTCCGTGGTGTCGTAGTTAGCATTATTGACCATGAGTCAGCCCCGGCTAGCTCAGGGTCGGACCCACTTGGCAGTCGGTCCAAACCCAACCAAGGTGTTCATCCTCCCCCTTGAGGCTGATGGGTATGTACCGGGCATCTGACTACAGAGGATCAGTGTGGTTTCAGAGGCGGTAAAGAATGCGTTGGTCAGATGTTTGCTTAAAAGACTGTGTAAAAAATAGTTAATGAAACTGAGAGATTTGTGTGTGGCACTTATGGATCTGAACAAAACATATGATAGGGTTGATGGAGATGCTTTGTGGAAGGTCTTACGATTGTATTGTTTGGGAGGCTAGATGCTAGATGCAGTTACAAGGGTTTTATGAAGGGTGTAAGTAGTCATTCATACGAATAAGAAGGGAAGAGAGTGATTCCAAGTGAAGCTTGGTTTACGGCAGGGATGTATGGTAACCATAGCTGCTTAATTTGTTTATGGATGGGTTGGTGAGGGAGATAAATGCAAGAGTCTTGGAGAGAGGGGCGAGTATACAGTCTGTAGGGTGTCGGAAGTGAGTCAGGTTTTGTTTGCTGATGACACAGTACTAGTGGCAGAATGGAGTGAGAAACGAGAAACTGTAGATGTTGGTGACTGAGTGTGAAAGTGTGTGTATTCCTTGGTGATTTCTGCATCTTATATTCTTCTGCACTATGTGTTTGTCTTATAGGAATTTGCGTGACACAAATAGATTATGCCTTCTGTGGAGAGCTACTTCGCTGAGTGCTTGGCTGGCGGCAGCGGCAGAGAAAGATGAACACATTGATACAACAGGGTTACGTGGCCAACACAGAGACAGTAGGAAACCACGACAGACAACAATAGTGTCGCCCCAGGACCAAGCAACGTCAAAGACAATACCACTCGTACTTAAACCACCAAGTATACAGACTATCACAACTGCCACACTACCCGTGTCACACCACATCCCCAGTAGCGCATTTCGACGTGGACTTCGGAGGTCTAGTGTATAGCCAAGCTTTACAGGCGTGTCTTATGTAATCCAGAAAAAAAAAAACAAGGATGGTGATCAATTACCTGAACTCATAAACTTGAGATTTATAACTTAAGTTCTCAGGCATAAAATTTATGATCAAAGTTCATAGACGTGGGAACACGTGAGGCTCATGGGTGTGTGTGTGTGTGTGTGTGTGTGTGTGGATCTATAGCTCAAGTTCAGAGGTGTAAGATCTATGTGGTCAAACTTCACAAACGTGGGTCTATATATCTCAGGTTCCTGAGGGTGGTGATGGATGACCCTTGTTCAAAGGTGTGGGGATGAATCACCTTGAGTTCATGGGAGTTCGAACCAGCAATCCAACTTCTTATGTGTGGGTTATATAGCTCACATTCACTCAACTTCTGGGCATATGAATTCCAAGCTCTTCGGTGTGGAATCTATATTTCAAGTTTTAGTGATGTAGGAATCTCTATCTTAGGATCAAAGGTGTGAGGATCTACAGCAGGAGGTATGGAGACTTGAAGCAGGCTTGGGTGAAGGTATCTGTATATCAGGTACCTCTAGTACGTGTCTCCCGGTATGAGGAACTAAGGCTGACGGCCAGGGACTCTGCACACATGTCCAGATCCACTAAGATTCAACCCGCTCTTTGCTCCAGCTGGGACGAGGTTCTCTCTCTCTCTCTCTCTCTCTCTCTCTCTCTCTCTCTCTCTCTCTCTCTCTCTCTCTCTCTCTCTCTCTCTCTCTCTCTCTCTCTCTCTCTCTCTCTCTCTCTCTCTCTCTCTCTCTCTCTCTCTCTCTCTCTCTCTCTCTCTCTCTCTGTACTATAACTTTCCAGCCAGGTTACCGAGCTTGCGAGAATGATTGGGTCTTATGTTGTCTTGGTCAAATCATGGCCTGTCATTTCTTGACTATTTCTAAACTAGTATCTAGCTTCAGACAAGTGAGAAGGATGAATTTCTGTGATGATTAGATCGTAAAGTGTATGTTATGGCCAACTGCACAAAACTACCTTCCACCAAATTCTTTACATAGTTATCTATAGTTCCATCTACTGTACATTTCCATACTTATCCTCAACCATTTTGCGTTTAGAAAACCCTGGAAAATACTATCTCCATTTTCTTCAATCCGTAGACGATCAGAGCCGATGAATGACACGACTGAAAGATAATATAAGATAACAGAAGACCGTGTGGGACACGAAGCCAGTAATCTAATCTTTAGCCAGGACCAGATCATTCCAATTGTTCTAAATGTTTATATCTTGTGAAATAACTTATATATCTGATAGCCTTAAAGGCAACGTGTTCTCTATCTGTTCATCTAGACATGGAGGTGTAGTTTGTGGTTCTTGTACCGAAACATATGATAACCACGAGCAGTAGAGACGAACCAGCTGTGTACGTGATAGCCTTCTCAACAGCTGGATAATCACGAGCAGCAGAGACGAACCAGCTGTGTACGTGATAGCCTTCTCAACAGCTGGGTAATCACGAGCAGCAGAGACGAACCAGCTGTGTACGTGATAGCCTTCTCAACAGCTGGGTCAAGCCACGAGTTCCTCACCCTAGTTATTAGTCCCACATTTTCACTGCCACCTCCAACCAACGTTACACAGTAAACACGCACAATGAGACCGTTCCGTTCGTGACTGGGTTTTTTTAAAACCTGTTTAAAGGGCAATTTGGGCCTAAGTAATCATAAAGCTTTGTACCATTATCGGGCGCGGGGCGGGAGGCCACATAACCAGGTACCGTCTCACATGTACACAACTATAACAACCGCAAGCGGGATCAGGGGTTGTGGCATCATCATCTGCCTGCCTCACACCAAGGCCTCACCTCCTCTCTTTCTTTCACAGTGACGTAGAAGTCCACTGCGAGTCAGTGGTACACACAGAGACATTAGTTATGAGGAAGGAGGTGATGTAGAGGCTGTCGCCTGGAGTGAGAATTTCGGGCGGTACATAATATCATGGAATTGGATATCATTTCAAAAGGAATTGGATATCATTTCAAAGGGAATTGGATATCATTTCAAAAGAAATTGGATATCATTTCAAAAGGAATTGGATATCATTTCAAAAGAAATTGGATATCATTTCAAAAGGGAATTGGATATCATTTCAAAGGGAATTGGATATCATTTCAAAAGAAATTGGATATCATTTCAAAAGGGAATTGGATATCATATCAAAAGGGAATTGGATATCATTTCAAAAGGGAATTGGATATCATTTCAAAAGGGAATTGGATATCATTTCAAAGGGAATTGGATATCATTTCAAAAGAAATTGGATATCATTTCAAAGGGAATTGGATATCATTCAATAGAACAACTAAAATGCTAAATGCCGTTGTTTGAATGGGATCAACCCTTACTAGTAGGACACAATTGGCTTGTCGACAACGATTTCGAAGATAACTGGAAACTCTGCCAATGGAATTTCTTGTAGGAGTAAAGCTTAGGGTGAAATGAAGATGCATTTGTCGAAGGGTGAATGAATATGAAGCTACGGAGGGTGTTGTGGAGATGCGCTAAACGGAGTCTTCCTCTACAGAGAATATGACTGAAAGTGATAGTGTTGAGGGAGATATTCATTTTCACTCGTTAGATGGTATAGTTTCTAGTCTCCAGAGTCTTGCATAGAAGAAATACATAAAGGTACTTAGCCAGCAATAGCAAACACTTTAGGGATGTTAGTAAGAATGTTGGAGATGGTGTGTATGTCTCCTTCTCTCTTACCTAAGATATGTGTAGCTTATCATACTGATGTTTGCTGGGTGAGCTGAGAGGTTAAGGCCTTCCTGATATGTACCCTGTTAAGCTGGTTAGGTCGTACGCATCTACGGCGCTTGAGGAAGGAAGTGCGCAACGCCGAGGAAGATTTAGGTATTCCGGCAGGCGAGGCTGACCGGGGAAAACTGGTGTTTATCATGTAGACAAGCTGGCTTCTCTCTCTCTCTCTCTCTCTCTCTCTCTCTCTCTCTCTCTCTCTCTCTCTCTCTCTCTCTCTCTCTCTCTCTCTCTCTCTCTCTCTCTCTCTCTCTCTCTCTCTCTCCCCCTACGGTTCCGTCCCTCAACCGATCTATCACAGTTCGCTCCCTCCGTAAACCATGTTATTGTTCTCACCCTTAACTGATTCATCACAGTTCTCCCAGTTCAAAACACTGCTTCAGTGGCCTCTCCCTTCACAGGTCTGCTTCAGTGCTCTCCCTCAACACAAACTTCACACTCCGTCTGTAGGTCCGTCACGGTTCCCTCCTGCAGGAGGTATCTCACCTCTCACTCCTACAGTAGGTCTATCACTATGTCCTTCCTTAGGTTAGATATATCACTTCTAACCACCATTTCATCTAATACAGCTCATTAACTCCTTCACGTGGGTCTGTTACAATACTTCCGCTGACCATCAGTCATGTCTCTCATCTTCACCGTATCTCTCATCATCTGAGTTTCATTAAGTAAATATGTTGGCGTCGTATCTTGGAGGAGCTAGATTTCTTTCCTCCATTGATGTTGATCAGCGAATCAGTCAAAGGTTTACACCTTCACGTGGATTCAATGGTTATCTTCCTCAGTACATGTTATATTCTCTCTCTCTGATGATCTTCATACTGTCCTTCCTTAGTGTACCGCACATGGTCCTCCTCCTCGGTGTACATCACTTGGTCCTCCTCCTCAGTGCACCTCACATGGTCCTCCTCCTCAGTGTACCTCACATGGTCCTCCTCCTCAGTGTACCTCACATGGTCCCCCTCCTCAGTGTACCTCACATGGTCCTCCTCCTCAGTGTACCTCACATGGTCCCCCTCCTCGGTGTACATCACATGGTCCTCCTCCTCAGTGCACCTCACATGGTCCTCCTCCTCAGTGTACCTCACATGGTCCTCCTCCTCAGTGCACCTCACATGGTCCTCCTCCTCAGTGCACCTCACATGGTCCTCCTCCTCGGTGTACCTCACATGGTCCTCCTCCTCAGTGCACCTCACATGGTCCTCCTCCTCAGTGTACCTCACATGGTCCTCCTCCTCGGTGTACCTCACATGATCCTCCTTCTCAGTGTACCTCACATGGTCCTCCTTCTCAGTGCACCTCACATGGTCCTCCTCCTCAGTGTGCCTCACATGGTCCTCCTTCTCAGTGCACCTCACATGGTCCTCCTCCTCAGTGTACATCACTTGGTCCTCCTCCTCAGTGTGCCTCACATGGTCCTCCTCCTCAGTGCACCTCACATGGTCCTCCTCCTCAGTGTGCCTCACATGGTCCTCCTCCTCCTCAGCAGATCTGTCATGGTTCACTCCCTCAGTAGACCATATATACTTCCACACCTTCATACTCTCCCTACGTCCTCTGTAACCTCCTGTCATGTACGATCCCATCTCCTCACTTCCTCTTACCCTCACATGTCTCATATGTGACCCAATATTCCCCAGTCAGATCTCTCCTCACTCTCTCCCCCTCCCAAAAATCATTCACATTTTTCATCCACAGTTCTCAGTAGTTCATCCCTGATCTTACTTTTCTTCCGTGATGATAATTGAATCATCTTCGTCACTGTCTCCCTCTGTACCTAACCCATTCATCTGTCCCGACTGTCTCACATCTTTAATTCTAATATGAAATTCAGCCTCGGCTCATATCCTCCATCGTCCACCCTACTGACCCTCTCCATCACATCTTCCTGCTGGATCTCTCCTCCTCGCCTCTTGACTCCTCTGTCAGTCTTCCTTTGTAATCAACTCGCATCGCTACTCCTCCGGTGCCCAGAGGTACCAGCGTCCGGCTGGGATGAAGCTGGTAAACACGTCGAAGGTTCGACCACTATGCTATTAAAAAATGTGTTCGGATAGTATAGTAAAATAGCAAGTAATAGCACACATCGTTTACCATGATGATTAAAGGCTATTATGAAAAGCATCGAAGGCTAAATAGATTTTTTTTTCCGTTTTCTTTTTAAAAAGTAGAACTGTGTATTTATCGAGAAAAAAAATGGGATAATTTTTTTCCCCCCTCTGGAGTAAACAATGTTAATGTTGTCTGTTAAAGGTCAGATGACCAGCTTTTTTTTCAGATAAAATTGATGTTAGTAATGTATTGTGGAATGTGTTGTCGACGTTTGGCCGTGAGGTCGTACTCGCAACGACTCTGGGAGGATTTAGAAGAAGAGCTTATCTGTTGTGTATTCTGGAACAAAGCAAATGTGAGACTTGAAGGTGGATATAAACCCTGGAAGGCCAGCGAACAGCCTGATGGCGACGCTCAAAATGGGGAAGGAGGGAGGGCTGGAAAGGACGAGACAGCATAATGCTGATCTGTTTACCTCCACACTTGCTGTGATGGGGAGATATATTATTGGCTAACCTCCCCACTTCCTGTGACGGGGCGATATATTACAGGTTTACCTCCCCACTTCCTGTGACGGGGGGGATATATTATAGGTTCACCTCCCCACTTCCTGTGACGGGGGCTATATATTATTGGCACTGGACAAACATGAGTGTATAGAGTTATACAAATATAAGGGGAGGACGAGGAGAGTTAGAGAGGTGGGCTGAAGGCACAATATATCTGGTATACAAGCATAATGCTGCAGGGACCTGTACCATTATGTATGGACAGAGGTGTGATATATGGCAGGTTACAGCAGCAGGTTGAGGGCCCAGTATATTGAGTGTACAGAAACACCCATGTTACTGGCTGGATCAGGTAGGAGTCATGTTACAGGTGGGTGGGGGTGGATGAAGGCCCCATGTATTGATATGAGTGGCTGCAGGTCCCATGTATTGATATGAGTGGCTGCAGGCCCCATGTATTGATAGGGGTTGCAGTAGGCCCCATGTATTGATAGGGGTTGCAGTAGGCCCCATGTATTGATAGGGGTGGCTGCAGGCTCCATGTATTGACAGGATGTTCATTACGGAAACGTAGGGAGCTTATCTTATTGGGTAGATGAATGGGATGTTCCAGAAGAGGTTTAGGCCGAGCGGTGAAGCTGGTGGCTCTGCAGTGCACAGTGATATTAACTGAAGGTTTTCTAACAGAGTTTCATCGCTTCGATCCATGAAGGTTGAGGTGAAGTGATATAGCCGGTAACTTTGAGAACTTCTTCTTGTATTCTTAACTCCCGGGGTTGTGTTGCTGATGGCTGAGAGGATAGACCAGAACTCATGTGAGCCAAAGTTGTGTTACTGGAGGACAAAGAAGGTATTAACTTCCTCATCGTCTTACTGACTCGTTGATTAACACAGAGGAGGATGGGAGTAGGTTAATGTAAGCAATCCAGTCCTGTTCCTATGGCAATAGTTTTTGTTTCCAGTATTTTATTGTGTTGGGAAAGATTATATACATCTGATGTTAGTCTATCACGTAGGAATTGAAATAGCATTATAGCATTATCATAATGCTTTGAAAAATAATACTTACAACTTCTCTTTGTGTCTCATAAATGAAGGAGGTGATTCACGGGACGTTGTTAAGGTTTGTCTTGAAGGACATCTTGGGGGAAGACTAGAACTTGGCGTCTCGAGAACACTCAGAATAACAGTCTAGTTATGGCACGTTTAATGTAGCAGAGACTCTTCACACTGGGCCTGGCAGAGCAGGTGAAAATTTACAGAGAGAGAGAGAGAGAGAGAGAGAGAGAGAGAGAGAGAGAGAGAGAGAGAGAGAGAGAGAGAGAGAGAGAGAGAGAGTAACTCTTACCAGTTATCTGAGGCAGCTGCAGGAGGCCGGAGTTGCCTCCACACACTTGCCCACAACGTACCAGAGAAGCGCTTGTTCTGGCCCAGCTGCTGCTGATGATGATGATGACGTGAGCAACTCCCCCACACTGGTCTAGCTTTAAGAACTCTCAGTCCTTGAGTTCCGGAGTTTCTGGCACCAAAGTGGAGGAAGAACGTGTGTGGGAAGTTTGTATCAAGTGAAGGATGGAGAGCGTCTTAGTGTCCACTGGTCTTCATAGAGATGTGTGGTGGGGCATCGTGTGGCTGACGGGCTAAGATCATTTGACTGATATATCTGATTAATTGATTATAGAAGTACCCGTTTTCTTCCTGAAAATTAATCGTCTATAATATCTAAGTTCTTTGAAAGATATTAATAGTTTTCTTATTATTTTCTCCATGAAAAAAGAAAACTTTTAAGCTCACATTACGTGAAGACAGTGGCAGTTGTAGCGGGTCTGTAAGGGAGGACCTGCATCTTGTATTACAACAATCATGGACGACTTTATAAACTGTTTACTCGTACTAGCCTCATCCAATAACACATGTGGATAAGAAGCGAGTTTTCATAGCTACGTTGGAGAGCACAAGGGAACGTAAATGGAAACGTGATAAGAAAAAAAATGTGAGAACGTATTTCTTTTCTCTGTAATGAAAGGCAGTTGGATTTCATTACATGAGAGTGTGGCGTGGGCAAAGGAATTAGAATGTTTTCAGAGGAAGGCTGGGCTACTACATGGGCCTGAGGGTAGGCACAATAAATGTTCTGATTCTCACAATGAGAGGGTGGGATATACCAGGGGTCGCTGGTGTAGAAGCTTCGTCTCCTTCAGTATTAAGTTCCTTCTGAAACTGACGTTGTCGACGATATGTCTCTTAGCATCATCAGGCATCCCGCCCATCTTGACTCCTTACTTATCACGTTCTTCCTCACACTAATGACCTTTACAAAAGAATATTTTTACGATATTTAATTTCTTCAAAGTAAGAGTCTCTGGGGAGTGATTTCCAGCCACAATAAGAAGGGTTTGTGAGAGAAGAATATCACAGCCCAGCTGGGCTCCTTATACAAGTGCAGGATTCATTTAAAGCATAGAGTCTAAGGGGATCCAATTCCTTGTGAGGTCGGCTTCAACTAGACGTCAGGCATTATGAGAAATCGAACTTCACGAGGTGCAGGACTTCTTGCTTCTAAATCTGAGTTATTTATCTATCTATCTACTACAAACCTTGACCCAGTGTAGGGCAGGTCAGCCCCTGGTGAGCCTCCACCAGCCATCACAGTCACTACACTGTGTCCACACAGGTTTATATACTGACAGGATCTCACAGTCTCCCTCCTCGTCACCACCAGCCTCACCATCGGTAGTTACGTACGGTCGTCCCATTAGAACACACTTCAATACTCTTCCTTCCACATCAATTATGGGACATAGTAAGACTCCCCCAGTTCGGTAGTAAGAAGTCCTAACTACCTCGTTGGTCTATTAAGTCAACCATTTTTAAGTCAACTATTCCTTTCACGACCCCGTATCTTGTTATCATCCTCCGTCCCTCCATTCATCCTCTGCTCTGCTGTCTCGTCCACTTGTCAAGATATTCATCACAACTACATGTTGGCCACACGCTGCTGCTGATACAGATCCACGTATCACCAGTGAACCTCAGGATGACCAGCGCCACTCTGCCAGCAAGACTCTGTCTGTACATGAGTCTCTCTCTCACGTTCTCCTTCTAGTTCTGATCTTCCAGCTCCAGTTACACGCACACATTTCAATGTTCATCATCTTTCCCACTGAGCTTATCAAATATGGTATGAAGATTGTAGGAATCTATACAATACGTCATTCTCCTTTATGTTGTCTGCCACAGTCATTCTAATCTTGTTGATATATATCTTAACATTATCCAAATAAACCATCCATCCTATGTGCCTTCAGAACACTTGTAGATTTTTGCTGATTCTTTCTGTGTTTGTGAATAATTCACTTACAATAATAAGCATCATTTTTGGTCTCTAATATCACTTTAAATCTCAATATTCACATGTATTCCCAACCAGATCTTCTTTCCTGAAATCACCATCGAATACAGTAAACACTGCTAGAGATACAGAATAACTTCATGTTAAAGTTAGATTAAATTCGGATTAAACGTTGGACAGAAAGTTAGATCTTAATACCTGGTCAAACCTGGGTTAAGAGGTAAACATATCCTCTCAAAGCACTGACATTCCTGACGTATTCTTGGGGTCAATATGTTTACGGAGCGCTGATGGGGTTGTTGTTCTGTGGCCCGGGTTCCGTCGAAGGGCTGAAGCCTCAACTTTTCGTTTCAAATCTCACTCAATGAACAACAGAAACCCCTCGTCCTCAGTTCGTTGTCGTTACATAACGCACTACATACATATGCATTAGCTTTTTTCAATGGTCTCGTTACTCTCCTAATTTAGGATTTTTCCTTATCAAGTTCTTAAAAGGGTGATAAGAATGAGAAAAAAAGCATCTAAGAATACGTCTGTGGTTGCCTTTCAAAGGTGAGGTCGGATGGAGAGTGTTGGTCGCCCTGAGCGCCATGCTGGGACTCTTGACGCTTCTGTGTATAATCCCTGGACAGCCTCTTGTATGTCTTCTGCCACGCCATGTACGTTAAGCTCATTCCAGAAGCTGCCGCTTCCCTATCTACTCTGTCATCACCCGTGTTTACTCTCCCTTTCCTACTTCTTCTTCTATCGTCCATAAACATCCTGTTCTATAGTCACTGAGGTAACCTCTCCTCCCATAGATATACCTGGACCCATCTCTCACTACACTACCACTACTCACTGCCCTACACCCTACACTCAGGTGGCATCTACACCCACTGCTATGTAAGTCATCCCTCACACCTCTTCCCTCATAGAGTGACTTGCATCAGTGCAGTCCTGTGGTACATCATCTTCCCCTTATGTCCACCGCCTCACCTCGATCCTTCCAGATCCTTCTGGACGCTTGATCCACACCAAGTTGTTAACTGGACCTTTCCAGGAAACTGACCCAGGTATGTGAACCATTACTTGATACTTACGATGCATAGGAATCAACTGACCATATTATTCCTTCCACATCATCACTGTTCTAGAAACCTTACCATACTAGTCTATGAAGCTTAGTGTGTCATTCGGTAAAACTTACTCTTCCATCCAGAAAGCTTACTAGAACGTTCCAGGAATACTATTGTACAATTCTATAAGCTTAATATACCATTATACCACCCCAGAGAGCTTATTGTACCATACCCCCGTAGATCACTACACCACCCCAGGAACCTCACTGTATTCATGTCGCTGCAACATGTCCACTGTCTCACACACACACACACACACACACACACACCTCCGCCGCTGGCTCTGGCAGTCAACATTTCCTCTGCATCTGTGTAGTCACTTGCTACACTGCCAGACACTTCTTGTGTTTCTTAAAGATACTTCTCATCATCCTTTATATCCACAGTTCCTGGTTCGATCCCCCTCCCTCATTCCCACCAAGATCCAAGGTCTGGCCGCCAGCAGGAGACACAGTAGGTAGGTGGTAATTAGTCTCCCTGGGAAGTAAGACCATTTGTGGAAGTCTGGTACTTGTGTTATGTGTCTCGCGGCACAACAAGTGTTCTTCAGCACAATTAGAACATTCTGACCAATAACACGTCCAGGAAAATGAACTGCTCCGTGAGATTAATTAATTACCGGGCAGGAGCGGGGTGGGGACCTGTCCACACGGCAACATTAGGTTCCTGTAATATTAGATGACTTACGTGTCACCACTAAGGTGGGTGGGGAGGTGAACACACTCGAGGGCAGTGAGGCGGGAAGGACGGGTAGACTCAGCAGTAGAGGCTGGCTGGCTGGCTGGCTGGGTGTTATATAGCTCTTACAACCGCCGTCACCTTGCACAGGGAGGGAGAGAGAGAGAGAGAGAGAGAGAGAGAGAGAGAGAGAGAGAGAGAGAGAGAGAGAGAGAGTCTCGTCATTGTTGATGTTTTCATCAAAAGTCATTAATTTGTCTCTGACGTTGTTGACGAGACAGTAACTTGGTTATGCATGATAAAGAGCCTCCTAACTCGTCCTTTAATGTTATTTACTTCATTATTGGTTTATACTGTGATGTGCAGCAGCAGCAGCAGCAGCAGGAAGATATTAACATTATCTTTGTAATCATTATTATCATTAAACCTAACTAGTTACCACGACAGGAAGAAGATAAGATGAAACATGATAACATAAGCCAACACGGGTGTGGTGTGCCCCAGTGGTACGTCCAGGTCCAGCAGGGCAAGTGTCAACATCATCTGCCGAGGAATCAGGAAAATGACACAAACTGTGGAACTTGAGACTTATATTTTGGCGCGAGAAGATCGTCTTGGATCAGGATCCGAAACTTTTCTCTGGTCGGTCAAACACTCAAAGTTTATCTTCGATTCTGTATCCATCGGTTTCCTCCACGAAATGTCAGACACTATTATTTCTCCCTTAAATTGTATACCTATCAAAACTCTGTTTGAAGCCCAGTACAGTTGATTTCTTCTGAAGCCTTCGTTAAAACATGGAAGGAATAAGAATCTCCCAGTGGTGTGGGCAGCAAAAAGCTTATCAAGGTGTCAATGAGCCCAGGAGGGACTTAACCTCGAGAAATAATGTTGAGAGGTGTTGAATCTCCTGAAGCTATGTTTATATTTAGTCTAATTAACTTTGAGCTGAAAAGGGATATAGATATTCTGCCACACTTGATCCTAAATTCTATCTTACCCAAGATACGAAGGATCTACAGAGGAACAATACCAGACAATAAGTATCAACAACCAACAACACAACCATCACAATATGTAAGGTTAAGGAAGCAACAACATTTGTACAACTATAATCCAGCAAGAAAGGAAGGGATCTGGAAGAGAGATGAGTCAGTGGGACCTGCTGGACTCTGGGTAACTACAGTGTTCCGGGATTCATTTTGGGAAACAGAGGAAAGCTTTGGGTGTCCTAATGGCAAAAAATCTATTGAGAAATAGATATTCTTATGGAAATATTGACTTTCTATTTATTTCTTATAGAATTGGGTTAGGAGAACTTCCTCACGATCGACGGAACTAAAACCCTTTACCATAGGTTTTCTTGAGCTAACTTATATACCCTGGATATAAAAATTTGGTAATAAGAAAAAAAAATTCTCTGTTCCTAAAGACAGAAAAGATTTCGATCATGGAAAAGGTCATTTTGGTCATATAGCAATTGAAATTTCCTTTCAAGAGGCCTTCTTTTTTCTCTCTCCCATCACGTCTCCTATATCTTAGTCAAGACCCAGTAACCAGAGGAGAGCTGGAGGAGTGGAGGAGGAGGAGGACCTCGGGAGACGCCCTTAGGTCACGTCGTCCAGTAATAACAACTGTGGACAACCTTGGCTCCTGGATGAGGTGTGGGAGACACATGTACATACCAGTGTTCTGCACCGACGGTGACTGATGCCAGTGGTTGAGGTTCTGCTTCTGCAACATCCACAACCACTTCATCTTGAGATGGACCATCTGAGGCTGACACGTCTTTGATAAGCAACATCCACAACCACTTCATCTTGAGTCTGGCACTAAGAGATGGACCATCTAAGGCTGACACGTCTGTGATAAGCAACATCCACAACCACTTCATCTTGAGTCTGACACTAAGAGATGGACCATCTAAGGCTGACACGTCTGTGATAAGCAACATCCACAACCACTTCATCTTGAGTCTGGCACTAAGAGATGGACCATCTAAGGCTGACACGTCTGTGATAAAGAGGAATGTCCCTCCCTTGCTGGGGACGAAGTGGGGAGAATTAGGGACCTTTTGACCCGCGTTTCTTATATTGCCTTTATTGATCAGCTCCGTGACCGGGCGACCAAGGGCCTCCAGCTGCCATTTGTCCCTGAGAGCAAGGCTGTGTCTCCACACGCGCGCGTGCGCTCGCCTGTGTGAGTGGGTACATGTGTCTTGCATTCATGGATGTATCTTTTTAGGTGTGTATATGTGTGTCTGTATGCGTAATTACCTTTCTGCACTGTACGGGGAGGGAGCTGTACACTCGTGGGGCCCCATGTAGTGATCTTTATCATACAACTATTCTAACATGTCTGTAAACATTTGACATTTACAACCTCATATCTTAGTTCATGCCATTCATCCACTACACTTATAATACTACTGTTTATCTCTGTATTTCTTTTACATCTTTTTAAGCAAGTTTTTTTTCTTTGATTTCATGCTATGGCCTCTGTTTGTGTGTGTGTGTGTGTGTGTGTGTGTGTGTGTGTGTGTGTGTGTGTGTGTTTCATGTTATGGTCTCTGGTTGTTCTATCTTTGGATCTCTCGAAGAACTGCTCACTGCTGACGTCATCCAACAGGTTTACAAACGTAAGAACCTGAGGTGAGGATCTGTGGGCATTACTGATCGTGACGTCGCGGGTCGCCTGGGATCGAGTTCGCATGGCGCTTCGGATCCTGTCCACAGTCCACCCAGGTGTTCATCCTCCCCTCGGGCGGAGGCCGTCTTAGGTAACATTAAAGTTGTGTTTGTGACCAATACAGTGTTCTGGCATATGACTTTAACACTCGTGTTGCACCATCTCCTTATGTATGCACACATACACTCATACATGCCTCAGTTTATGTTCAGCACACATTCATGGACCTTTCTAGAAGAGGAGATGATCACCTGGGTCGGCTGTGAGCCGTCGGTCCTGTCTGAGACTCGAACCTGGGCCCGTTAGAGAGGTAGGTCGTTGTTTATGAGGACCATGTAGTATTAGGTGCCTGGAGAAGTTTCCATGGAAAATGAGATCACTTATGAGGTGGGCTGCTTAATGAAGTGGGTGTTTAATTAACCATATGAGGTAGACATGAAGACAATGAGGTAGACTATGAGGTGCCTTGAAATAGATAATGTGATACATGAGGTGGGTTATGTAATGAGTGGGTTAGGAGGAGAACCTTAGATGGTTGTTATGAGATATAACTGTGCCATGAAGAGTAACAGACAGTCTATGAGGTACACGAAGGAGCTTAAGGGGAATGAAGTGTTTATATGTTTAATGAGGGAACTCATGATACACACTGGGTTGCTAGGCGCATGAGGGGAATTATGAGACTCAGGAGTTATGTCATCATCATGAGTTACCATATAGAGTCCTCACGTTGAGTAAGGTACACAAGCAGGTTGTACAACAACAGTTAGATCCTCCTCCCACAGGTCAGTTGTGGGGATTGATCACCTTCCATCGGTCCGTTGGCCAAACGTCCGCCAACACGTACGTGTTCACGTACCTCCCACGCACACACACGTCCGTGTACTATGGCTTTGTGAAGTAATACATCCAGGATAAGAACCAGGGAGGGTGTCCAGCCAGACGACTTGCCTCCAGGGAAGATGTCTAGCAGGATGACGTAACTTCAGAGTCACTGTGTACCAAAAATATGCCAGCCATTATATCGTGAGGCTACAGATGATGTCCCATTTTTCAAGAGCCTCTCATCATAATGTCCTCAACACATAAAATCAGGAATATCCATCTTAATGGCCCACTATTTCATCTGGTATATCAGTCCCCTTCAAAGCCAGATCATAACTTAGAATTAATGGTGACCCATCATATGAACTGGTCTACTTCCTCCTTCCATTAATCACACAACTCCTGACACAGTATATCACCAGAATTCAGGAATTTAATCCGGAGTCACGGGAGTAGATTTATATAACCCGAGGCCAGACGATGGGGGGGAAAAAAAGATATGACCTCATTATGTAAATCCTGATTGAAATAATCAGTAAAGACTAATATAAACTTGGGAATGAGTAATGGCCAGAGCCGGGCCCACGAACTAACTATATCCTCGTTGTTTCTCTCTGTATTCTCGAGATAGACGTCGTTCTCGTCTCTCGTTGTCTCTCCTAACAAACATTTCCTTCCTCATCAAGATTCTCCTGACAAATACAGATGACAGTCGTACCCATCCAGACCCACTTCCTAGTGATCATCAGGGAGTTGCTTCATACAGATGACAGTCGTATCCATCCAGACCCACTTCCTAGCGATCATCAGGGAGTGGCTTGATAGAGGCTGGTTGATGTCTGAGCTTCAGCAAGTGTTGCGTCGTCGAGACCATCCTATGATCCTGATGACAAGTTGTGTCAGGCAAACCAGTCATGCGACGCAGGCAGAGGCAAAATCCAGATGATGCATGAGGAAGCTTCATCTTATATGTAGATGGTTCCGTGATGGTGGCAGGTCTTCTCGTTAGGTACAATTTCTCACCTCCCTGTCCCTTGCCCTTCCCTCACGCCCTGTTACAATGGCTCTCACCATCCACGGTACACCTTCATTATGGCTTTGTTGATCAAAGGATTAGGAATACTGCAACTCACACAGAGGACAGAGACAGAGAGAGCTCAGGGTTAAGGACAAGGGCAAAAAATCTAAGTGGCCTTTTGAAAATGGGGATTGGAAGAGTCCCCTCTCCACACATCCCAAGAAAGGTGAAGCACAAGGATCCTCAGCTCAGCTCAGACAACTCTTGCTAAACTCAGTAAGAGAAAGAAGGAAAGAAACACATTTCTTTCCTGAAAATGTCCTGAGATATGTAGTACATTATGTACTACCATCACTCTGGTAGTAGATCATGTACTACCATCACTCTGGTAGTACATCATGTAGCCTGGACCATATACCAGGCTCCACCATGATACAATACAATATACCTCAGATATAACGACCATTTAGACCCCGTATGTCCTGACTTACACCAGCAACGTTGTTGTTGCTATAACCCACAACCTCCGGCTATAACCCATAACCTCCAGCTATAACCCACAACCTCCGGCTATAACCCATAACCTCCAGCTATAACCCACAACCTCCGGCTATAACCCATAACCTCCAGCTATAACCCACAACCTCCGGCTATAACCCACAACCTCCAGCTATAACCCATAACCTCCAGCTATAACCCACAACCTCCGGCTATAACCCACAAACCTCCGGCTATAACCCATAACCTCCGGCTATAACCCATAACCTCCGGCTATAACCCACAACCTCCGGCTATAACCCACAACCTCCAGCTATAACCCATAACCTCCGGCTATAACCCACAACCTCCGGCTATAACCCACAACCTCCGGCTATAACCCACAACCTCCGGCTATAACCCATAACCTCCGGCTATAACCCATAACCTCCGGCTATAACCCATAACCTCCGGCTATAACCCACAACCTCCGGCTATAACCCATAACCTCCGGCTATAACCCATAACCTCCGGCTATAACCCACAACCTCCAGCTATAACCCATAACCTCCGGCTATAACCCACAACCTCCAGCTATAACCCATAACCTCCAGCTATAACCCACAACCTCCAGCTATAACCCATAACCTCCAGCTATAACCCATAACCTCCGGCTATAACCCATAACCTCCAGCTATAACCCACAAACCTCCAGCTATAACCCACAAACCTCCGGCTATAACCCATAACCTCCGGCTATAACCCACAACCTCCAGCTATAACCCATAACCTCCAGCTATAACCCATAACCTCCGGCTATAACCCACAACCTCCAGCTATAACCCATAACCTCCGGCTATAACCCATAACCTCCAGCTATAACCCATAACCTCCGGCTATAACCCATAACCTCCAGCTATAACCCACAACCTCCAGCTATAACCCATAACCTCCGGCTATAACCCCAACCTCCGGCTATAACCCACAACCTCCAGCTATAACCCATAACCTCCAGCTATAACCCACAAACCTCCAGCTATAACCCACAAACCTCCAGCTATAACCCACAACCTCCGGCTATAACCCATAACCTCCGGCTATGACCCATAACCTCCGGCTATAACCCACAACCTCCAGCTATAACCCACAAACCTCCCGCTATAACTCTCCTAACCCATCGTATGTTCTCCAATGGAATCCCAAAAAAACTAGACCAATATATGGGCCATATTTCTCTGTATTCTCCTCAGTTATTGGTTATGAGAATCTCACTCATGTAAGTCTTTTCACTCCTCATAAATGATTTCAGCTTTACAGGTATCTTTCGTTTATAAGTCTTTTCAGTGGTATAAGTATTTGATTGCCAGGTTGTTTGATTGCCAGGTTGTTTGATTGCCAGGTTGTTTGATAGCCAGGTTGTTTGATTGCCAGGTTGTTTGATTGCCAGGTTATTTGATTGCCAGGTTGTTTGATAGCCAGGTTGTTTGATTGCCAGGTTATTTGATTGCCAGTTTGTTTGATTGCCAGGTTGTTTGATTGCCAGGTTATTTGATTGCCAGTTTGTTTGATTGCCAGGTTGTTTGACTGTCAAGTTGTTTGATTGAATGAGTGGGCCTTTAACCTTTCATTTGCCAGGGTCGTTCAGGTCTTCAGCGTGAAGCTATATGCCTACCACACGAAAGATCCGTTAAACACCTTAACTGGTGTTAAGGGCAATTCTAAGATCACATCCAATCTCACTATGTATATGTATGTGGCACTAACTTTCAGTTTCTATAACATCAGTTCCATAACCATTCAATTCTTACGTGTCTTTATGATCATTTGAAGTATTTTCAGTCTTCATGTTAGTTTTAAGCCTTCATAAAGGTTCTAAGTTCTTTAATAGTAATCTGTAATGTTTATAGGTATATATAGGCCTTATTAGTATATCACCCTCTATTAATTTCTATCCTTCTGCTTTTTTTTGAGTATTTCCAGTGTTTCTATATATCGTAACCTATTTCCTTTTTTGAAATTCCTATATTATCTATCATCCACAATATGCTAATTCACAGATGTCATCACATGAATGTTCAGATGTGACACCAAGTCTTGTCTGAGATGAACCGCAGCTGGACTATCACCATCATGTCTCTAACTCTGTCTCAGCTGGTTGTTGGTATTGTGATGTCATTCAGCTGGTGTTGGTATAGTTAGCTAGAATCAATTCTTCCCTATAGCCACCAGATTTCTTCTACTCTCCTCATGTATGATACACAGGGTGTCCTCAAAAAAAATAATGTACTCACTTTTTTGACACCCTATAACTCACTGATTTTTTTCTTTTTTTCTTTTTCTCAGATCCAATTGGCCCTAAAGATTCAGTGAGTTATAAGGTGTCCAAAAGTGAGTACATTTTTGGGGACACCCTGCAGTTGTTTTATTCATCTGTTTTAGCTCAGTATGTTTGCGCAAGACGGACGTGGAAAAAATTTTTCTTCCCTCCCTTCGACCAACATTCTCCTTTTATTTCCACGGGAAATCAATGTTTATCATTTCCTCCCCGTGTGGTGTAGCGTCCTTTCCAAAGAGAACTGTGAGAACCGTTCCATTGGTAAGTCTTTCCCGCCAAAGGTGTCTCAGGTTCTGTTGTTTTACATTCCCTTCGCCTTTTCCGTTCCAGCCACGCTCCAATGGTCTATATTGACAAAGCCAATCCTTTCTGTTCCATTTTCTTCTCTAGTGGTCTCTATGTTGACAAAGCCAATCCTTTCTGTTCCGTTTTCTTCTCTAGTGGTCTCTCTGTTGACAAAGCCAATCCTTTCTGTTCCGTTTTCTTCTCCAACTTCAGATTGAAATATCTAATATTCCCTCAACCCCCTGAGGTACCTCTCCCTGATCCTATGGCTCTCCGTATAATCCTTTAAGTAGTTCAAAAACCACTTCCCTCTCTGGATCCTAGCAAAGCCTCTTGGGTAGTAGATAGGATCCTTCCTTGTGTTATAGAAACTTAGGTTTTAATCTTACGCCCGTGTGGTCTCGGCTCTTCAGCTTCAGTCCAAAACCCAACACTCTTCCTTTCTTTTTGGAAGTAGTCACTGGTTGCCTCTACCCCAGTGAAGGGTGACCATTTCAAATCCTCCAGCTGTAGTTCTATTGATTCGATTGTTTTAGCTTACAATACCTTTGTTGTGGCCATCAGCAGCTTAAGGGTGGGCCATTTTGATACCTGCTTCTTTCCCTACACATCGAAGCTCTGGAACTCTCTACCTTGTCATGTCTTTCCCAATAAATATGACCTGATACATTTCAAAAGACTGGATTTTTTTCATTTTCTCAAAAATTCGTAAAAATCTTCCCTTGTCTTTTCTATTTCCATTTCATAATTCTGTATCTCACCGAGAGAGAGATACCCTGGGGATAGGGGAGAAAGAATACTTCCCACGTATTCCCTGCGTGTCGTAGAAGGCGACTAAAAGGGGAGGGAGCGGGTGGCTGGAAATCCTCCCCTTTCTTGTTTTTTTTTAATTTTCCAAAAGAAGGAACGGAGAAGGGGGTCAGGTGAGGATATTCCCTCTAAGGCCCAGTTCTATGTTCTTAACGCTACCTCGCTAACGCGGGAAATGGCAAATAGTATGAAAAAAAAAAAAAAAAAATCTGTATCTCAGTTAAGGTCCGGCCTTGATATGGACTTTTGTCCGTGACTGGAACCTTCAACATTAAAAAACAACTTCACCTCCTGTTCCCTTAAGAATCTTGAGTCTCACAGTCTTCTCTCTGCCCATCAGTATGGTTTACACAGAACAAGACGCCCGGAGGTAATATTCCATTGTACTAATTCTTATGTGGTAACCATCGATATCTCGAAAGCTTCTGACAATGTGTAGCATCAAGTTCTAATCTCCAAACTTATCTCTTTTAACTCTCCTCCTTCACTCTCTGTCTTCTCTCATAATTCGCATCCTCTCTGGACCATCAACCTTTGTAACATTTGTTTGATCAACCTTTCCCTTTCCCCTTATCAACACTGGTGTCCCTCAGGGCTCTCTCCTGTCTCCTACAGACATCCTTCTCTATATCAACACTTTCCTTTCTCAACGAACAAAGCTTAATCACCCACGCTGATGACTCAAGACAGCATTACCTCACATCTACTAGACCAATCGTATATCCTTTGCCCTGTATATATACATGCCATCACCACCATCATTGTAAGCTTAGATCCGGATCAAATTTCCCAGTGACGCGAACGTGACCTAGTTTAGCCCTCCAGTTTGTCTCTGTCTCCTCCTTTGATGGTTGTAATTCACCATTCAAGACAGTAAAGATGCTTGGTATCTATGTAACATCTAGGCCAACTGGCAGACTACAAATTACACAATTACTGAAATCACAAGGTACCGGAGGACGTTTTCTATTAGTCAGGTTCTCTAATTACAAAAAAAATAAATGATTCGTTTTCTGTAATGGGTCATGATCTCTCATCTGGGATGCCTTGATCACAACCATTAGGTCTTGAAGTGAGGTTGATGACGGCGTTTGTGTTAATGTCTTCGAAAGATGCAAAGAGAGAGAGAGAGAGAGAGAGAGAGAGAGAGAGAGAGAGAGAGAGAGAGAGAGAGAGAGAGAGAGAGAGAGAGCAACCACAGGCCATAATTATGTTAGAAAATTGATAGGGAAAACTTGTAAAGAAGTTCTTTTTTGATATATAAGTAGTGAATTACTGGAATGAGTTAAGTGAGATCATGAATGCTGAAGGCAAACGTAAGTTGAATATGTTGTCTTCATGTAAAACTCCCTCCCCGTACAGTACAACTAGGTAATTACAAGTAATTGATTACCTAAAACGCAAACGCACACGTATATATACATATAACAAAACATAGCTCCTTCACCACATGTATACACATGTAGATTCTAACACACACACACACACACACACACACACACACACACACATCCACGGAGGAGGAGGAGGGATGGCCTGTAATGAGGCTCACAATATAGGGTAACCGGAGGAGGGAGCAATTACCCGTTAGCTGGTCACTACTGGTTTCGGCTGGCCTCCCCAGCAACGTAATCCCTCTGCTTCAACAGGGGACCCACAGCCCAAGCCCTAATGATCGAACCTATGATCCTTTCCTATGGAAAACTAATCCTTACTATCATCATGTTACTTGACACTCTCATTAATCTTAACTTAGATGCATATATTCCTCGACGAAAAGATATTTCCACTGTTAATGTGAAATTTCTTTTTGCTTCAATAAACCGTTCACCACAACTTCTCCATACGTAACTGCTGGTAGAATTTTGGTCTGGTTTAGTAGCGTTGCTGAGAGTAGACATGTGGTAGATAAGTGTGGGAAGATTAGTTAAGAGGGCCATATGAAGCCATTAGTAGATAAGAAGTATCTACAAAAGGGGCAAGAACCTGGTGTCTTTAGGGAGTATGGCAGCAAAGAAAACGGGCTAGTTTGGGACTTACTCAGAAGACCAAAGGACACACAGTGGCACTACGTGATCGTCAACAGAGACTTACAGACTCGTACGTCACACCACAAAGACGGTGAAGGATATTCGTGGTGGAGCGAAGCAAGAATTACACACCCAGTTATGGATAAAATGACCAGGAGAACTTTGGAATGAGTGACGTACATCATTTTGAAACCCTCACATCAACACGAGGCTAGACAGCGTGTTGTGTAGGGGGGTCAAAGCAGCAGCGGAAATGACAGCATGTGATTGGAGGGTTACGAGGGAGAGGACAGCGATAACAGACCAGTCAAATGACCCGACGTAGCTCCGCCCCTAGTGTCCTGGGTCGCGAGGTATGTACAGATAACATGTCCCGACTCTGTCATTTTTTTTATCTCCTTGCAAGGACGACTGGAAGGTCCATAAACAAGTCAAGAATGTAATCCCCAGCTCCTGCTTGTGTTCCCTTTGCTACCGTACTCCCACCCGTCCAGTGACTCGTCTCCTGATGACTGTAATCAAGAAGAAATACTACGAATAAACAGGTTTAGTAGAAATGGCCAAGCAAGAGAGAGAGACATATAACTTCGACCTGTAATCTGTGGGTGATCAGCTGAAAATTATGACCTGAAAGGCTTTGACCCATGAACTATGACCTCTGAACTAGGCGCCCTTTGATCTGTGACTTGTGACGTATGACTGGGGGATAACAACTGGTGACCAGAGAATAATGACTGTTAACTTTCGATCCTTCAACTATGACACTGTTTGTGACCTGTAAACTATTGCATGTGGATTCTGGCCTCTGAACTATGCCCAATGACCCATGATTTGTAAGCTTTGACCTTTGAACTACAGTATTGAAAACTATCCACCTTATCCTGGCCCTTCGGTCTGAGATATGACCCTTAAACTTGAAAAATCATAAGTTTTGAAAAAGTTCTCCACGAACGTGGAAAACACGTGAACTTCGACCTTTGAACTAAAATTTGTGGAATATCGTCCTTGAACTATGATTAAAGAATTTTGAACCACTGACTTTGGAATTATGACTTACGAACTCTAACCTTTTGAACTATGAGTTGTGAGTCTGGCGTCTGAACTATATTCTATGTAAATAAGGCTTGTGATTACAAGCACTATAACCTATAGAACATGGGAAGTATGATTACACGCGAGTTCAGGCTTATATGAGCTTTGGCATAGGAGCCATGGCATGTGTGAGCCATCGCATGTGAGTTATGACGTGTGGACGCTGACATGTGAGCCATACCGTGTGAGCCATGCCGTGTGGATGATGGTATGTGAGCTATGATATGTGGACCATAGTATATGAGGTATGACGTGTGGCCTATGATATGTGAGCTGTGGTATGTAAGGTATGACGTGTGGCCTATGGTATGTGAGCTCTGGTATGTGAGGTATGACGTGTGGCCTATGATATGTGCGCTCTGGTATGTGAGGTATGGTATGTGATCTGTGACGTGTGGTATATGAAATATGTGCTGAAGACCTGTGATATATAACCTGTGAACTCTGGCCTGTAAACTATGACTTGTGGATTATCTTCTATGAACTTTGACCCGTGACCTGTGAGCTGCCTGACCCGTGACCTGTGACCTGCATGCCTCTCACGTATGTCTAGTTAACTATGCCTTGTGTGATTACCTGGTATTTGAACTGATCGACACTCATGAGATCCATTGCTTGATACACACACACACACACACACACACACACACACACACACACACACACACACCAGCTTTAGCCACGTATCTCAATTTTTCGACCAGCCACAAAGGAAGGAAGAACACCTTGGTTGGATGCAGCCCGAATACCGCACCCAGGATGCGAACCCACGTAGGCTTAATTCAAGGTGAGTCCGTGCCGACTCATGGTCAGCAACGCTAACCATTACACCACGAAGGTCCGCGTGTGTGTGTGTGTGTGTGTGTGTGTGTGTGTGTGTGTGTGTGTGTATGTGTGTGTGTAAATAGATAGAAAGATAAACAACAATTTATTGGATGTAGGCAGCAGACATTCGGGTGAAAATACACAGTTGAGGTATTCCAGTTATTACAGAACTGGGAGGTCATGATAGTTCGTAGTTAACTATTCATACAAGAGCTGGATATTTCCACACTTTGGATAAGCACATGAGTGAGGTACATCTAGATGGCTAGAGTGGCAGAGAGACAGGGATGTTTACAGAGTAAATAGCATGGTTTACATATCATACACTTAGTTGAACACTGAGTGATGAATTGTTACGGTAGAACAGTAGTTGACATGCCACACAGCCGAACGAACACAAAACTGAGCTGTTGGCTATGCATAGCCATGCATATATTCATGGATTGTTCATGACCTGCACCATGGTAGGTACAGGGCTGTTTTCCTGTATATTTGTACGAGCTCTGACTCTAACTAGACGATTGTGGTGACGAACAATGGTTCGTGGTGGTGAAGGAGGGTGTGTTTGAGGGGAGGAAGGCTTCTCTGAGAGCAGGGAGGGAGGGGAGAGTGTTAGCAGTTTAGCAGTTAACTGTCAGTCTGCCATGTGAGCTAAGAGTGGAGGTGGGAGAGGGTTCAGCGAGATGTGGGCCTTACGATGGGTGGTGTAAGGAAGATCCAGGATGGTTCTCCAATCGTTCCAGCTAGTCATTAAGAGTGTGTGTGTTTGTGTGTGTGTGTGTGTGTGTGTGTGTGTGTGTGTGTGTGTGTGTGTGTGTGGGAGTGAAAGGTTGGGACGCAGTAATGACTGGAGAGCAGAATCTCAGGAACATGGTGCACCACTGGGTTACCATAGTTAGCCCTGAATGGAGAGCCCTTGTTTACAGGGATAGGCGGGACGCCTGTCTCTTCACTGCACCCTGGCCACAGACAGAGGTGAGGCAGTGGTCCTCCACACCGTCAACCTCACCCTGGCCACAGACAGAGGTGAGGCAGTGGTCCTCCACACCGTCAACCTCACCCTGGCCACAGACAGAGGTGAGGCAGTGGTCCTCCACACCGTCAGCCTCACCCTGGCTACAGACAGAGGTGAAGCAGTGGTCTTCCACACCGTCAGCCTCACCCTGGCCACAGACAGAGGTGAGGCAGTGGTCTTCCACACCGTCAACCTCACCCTGGCCACAGACAAAGGTGAGGCAGTGGTCTTCCACACCGTCAGCCTCACCCTGGCCACAGACAAAGGTGAGGTGGTGGTCCTCCACACCGTCAGCCTCACCCTAGCCACAGACAGAGGTGAGGCAGTGGTCCTCCACACCGTCAGCCTCACCCTGGCCACAGACAGAGGTGAGGCAGTGGTCTTCCACACCGTCAACCTCACCCTGGCCACAGACAGAGGTGAGGTAGTGGTCCTCCACACCGTCAGCCTCACCCTAGCCACAGACAGAGGTGAGGCAGTGGTCCTCCACACCGTCAGCCTCACCCTGGCCACAGACAGAGGTGAGGTGGTGGTCTTCCACACCGTCAACCTCACCCTGGCCACAGACAGAGGTGAGGCAGTGGTCTTCCACACCGTCAACCTCACCCTGGCCACAGACAAAGGTGAGGCAGTGGTTCTGGCATCCTGGCCACAGCCATCAGTTCAGCTGCAACTCATGAATAATCTAATTTCCTCCAGCTAGATCGGAAAAGTTTTCGTTTGAAGGCAGGCCGGAAAAAAAGTTAATTCCTTCGCCTGCTTTATTTCTGGTTTGTGGGTCGTGATGGGCACCTGCGGGCCAGCTAGGCTCTTTTATATTTGCCCCTTTCTTTTGTTTTTTGTTTCACTTGTGTATTATTGTAGCTCTGTAGTTGCCTCTATTTATTTCTAGTATCATTTCTTATTACTTTTCCCTCATGTGGTGTGATAAGCTTAATTCTACATCATATTACATGTGAAGGTTCGTTAAGGACCTTCTGAAAATATAGATTAATCTTGTCAGCTACTCTTCTCTCCCTTCACAAACACTGGGGTTAGATAAGTCACTCAAGAATTCCAATAATTTGGTATAGCAGAGTCTGTCCCACAGGAACCCACGTTGCCAGTGTTATCAGTCGTCTTTTCCGCCACATCTTGGGGCGTCTTGGATAACAGAGAGGGTTGCCACCACCTGGGAGTGTCCCAGTTAGTGTTAAGACATTAATCTTGAACTTCTGGATTAATCCTTTGCTCCTGCTTCGTTATTTGGTGACTTATCAACTTAGTGCTTATGTGCACTTCCTCAGTAACTTAGTACTTATTATCTTATCAACTTAGAAGCGCATCCTTGAGTACGTTGTGTGTGTGTGTGTGTGTGTGTGTGTGTGTGTGTGTGTGTGTGTGTGTGTGTGTGTGTGTATGAACAAAAGTAAAATGAATCTTTGGTCGGTTGCATTTCTTGTGATGTGATAATCATCTAAGACAGACTCTCTCTCTCTCTCTCTCTCTCTCTCTCTCTCTCTCTCTCTCTCTCTCTCTCTCTCTCTCTCTCTCTCTCTCTCTCTCTCAGTACCGCCATAAAAGTTAGCAGTCTTGAGCTAAACTTTACTTAGATCCAATCAAATCGTCAAGTTATCTTCCTCAGTTACATATGTGACTCCACACATTGTCCTCATGTACGATTTTGTTCATTAAGGACATATGTCTGTTCTGTTCTTTTCTAAGGAATTCACTGTTCCTTCGTCAGCAGTCTATCTTTTCTTAATGAACTGTGTTCTTCTTTAATCACTTATTGTTAAGCTGTTCTTCTTCTTCATGTTCTTCTTTTGTTCAGTCTTTATTGTCTGTCTCCTGTTATTTTCCCTATCACATTGTTCTTTCTGTCTAAACAGGATTAACTTAATACAATTTGTTTCCATGTATTCATAAATCATATCAATATCTGTATATACGTCATTGTCTTTACATCTTTCAATTTTGCTTTTATTTGTGCTTAACACCGTCATATAGATTATATTACGGGATGTGATAGTCCCACAGAATGTACAAATACCCAATAGATTGCCACAAACTTATACATGAACCTCCATTGATGCTTAAAACCTCTGGGGATACGAGAACTGTCAGATCCCATTCCACTTGAAGTAAATGTAATCAGATAGAGATTTTAAGCCAATATGCTTAGACATCTTATGAGATATAGACGTCATATTAGATATACCCTAAGTGACTCACCACCACAATAGCTAGTAACAGATAGATTGTAGCTGGTTTCAAACCAGATCCAATTCCACTTTAAGGAATTATATTCAGACAGAGATTTTAAGCCAATATGCTCAGACAGGTATATCTGATACGAGTATCAGATATACCTTCAATAGATCACCACCACAGTGGCTGGTAATAGATAGATTGTAGCTGGTTTCAAACCAACACATGATTGAAATGCTGGTAGCATGTGAGATGTCTATAACAGATGTCGAGAACATAACTCGAAGTCTACAGCAAGGAGGAGTTCAAGGCTGGAGTAGCGAGCAGAGGCGATCAGTTAAGAGCAGGTTACTGTTACGTTCACTCAAGCTGTGGCGAACACCAGCAACAGCTGTGAGTAAAGTTCCCTACAGTAACTCTGTAAGAAACACTCAGGAGTACTCAGCAACACTCAGGAAAACACATCCTTCTTTGCCCAGGCAGTGAATCACTAGGCTAGAGGATGCGTCACTGGCTACATCAGTGTCCCGCAGGAAACATTACTGGTCCACAAGATACATTATGGATCCAGGTGAATATATATATATATATATATATATATATATATATATATATATATATATATATATATATATATATATATATATATATATATATATTGGAAAGGATCACAATTTTGCGCGTGATCAAGATATTCCTATGAGTCCACGGGGAAAATGAAACACGAAAAGTTCCCAAGTGCACTTTCGTGTAATAATCACATCATCAGGGGAGACACAAGAGAGAAATATAACAGTCACTTGATATACATCGAAGAGACGAAGCTAGGACGCCATTTGGTAAACATATGATTGTCCAAAACATGTTTTGGACAATCAGGATAAATGAAAGGCACACAGGATGAATGAAAGGCACACAGGACGAATGAAAGGCACACAGGACGAATGAAAGGCCCACAGGATGAAAAAATTGCTTCAAACGATGTGTTTTCTGGTGTACAGTTACATTGCCAGCCCACATGATGCAGTACTCGTCAAAGAGATACGTTATTAGTCCACAGGAAGCATTACATGTCTCCAGTACTCACTGCTGGTTCATGAGATGAATTACTGGTTCATAGGATGCGATAATTGAGGTTATGTGGAGGAAACACATATGCAGGGATATACTGAGGAAGTTCGTCTTATGTTTCATTCCAGTGTTTCATTCCACCAGCTGGTACGGGGGGACAATTCCACGTCTCTTCTGCTCACAGCTGTACAAGACAACATCAAGCCTACATCTCCAGATGTTTTGATATTGATCAGATGTTCAGGTACTGCTCACATCACCTGCGTGTCAACCAGGATCCAGTCAAGCTGGACTCTACCGAACTGTATCCTATCCATGCTGATCTTCTAGTGGTATAGGAACCTTCAGGCAAGGTTCAGTTCCCAAGCTGCTAGCCTGAAGGGAAGCGAGGCACCAGGAGTGATGTGTGCCACTGAGGAGGATGGAATAACGTTACCAGGGGTTATGGTACGGTGAGAGACAATGCACAAGAGATATATGTAGAAGACGTGAGACAGGAGGAGGCGGAGGGGAAGAAAATGAAGGAGACGTTTGAGTGTTATGTACGGGTTAATTGTACGTGTGAGAACGACACTTATGGCGCCTCCCTCGTGGAGGGTTAATGGCGCAGAAGACATTCGTTAACCAGGATGATATCATGGTTGGTGTGGTATATATATATATATATATATATATATATATATATATATATATATATATATATATATATATATATATATATATATATATATATATATTTTTTTTTTTTTTTTTTTTTTTCAAACTATTCGCCATTTCCCGCGTTAGCGAGGTAGCGTTAAGAACAGAGGACTGGGCCATTGAGGGAATATCCTCACCTGGCCCCCTTCTCTGTTCCTTCTTTTGGAAAATTAAAAAAAATTGAGAGGGAGGATTTCCAGCCCCCCGCTCCCTCCCCTTTTAGTCGCCTTCTACGACACGCAGGGAATACGTGGGAAGTATTCTTTCTCCCTTATCTTTTTTCATGCATGTTCACCATTTCTCGCGTTAGCGAGGTAGCGTTAAGAACAGAGGACTGAGCCTTAGAAGAAATATCCTCACTTGGCCTCCTTCTCTGTTCCTTCTTCTGGATAATTAAAAACGGGAGGGAAGGATTTCCAGCCTCCTGCTTCCTCCCATTTTAGTCGCCTTCTACGACACGCAGGGAATACGTGGGATGTATTTAGATTAAGTTAAGGTTTTAAAGTATCCTCTTCGTGAGGTGGGGTTAATTACTTATTTATTCGGGGGAATAGTGATAAATAGTCAACCTCCTTTGTTTACACCAGGTAGGGGAGGGAGGGCAGCATTCTCACTATACCAGGAGTATACTCGATATACTTCCCTTGGTTTGCACCAGGTGGGGGAGCGAGGGAAGGAGTTACATTATACCAGGAGTATACTCGATATACTTCCCTTGGTTTGCACCAGGTGGGGGAGCGAGGGAAGGAGTTACATTATACCAGGAGTATATTCGATATACTTCCCTTGGTTTACACCAGGTGGGGGAGCGAGGGAAGGAGTTACATTATACCAGGAGTATACTCGATATACTTCCCTTGGTTTACACCAGGTGGGGGAGCGAGGGAAGGAGTTACATTATACCAGGAGTATATTCGATATACTTCCCTTGGATTAGTTTACACCCGGCGATGGAGGGAAGGAGGGATCCACATTATACCAAGACTATATTCGTTATACTTTTCTCTTGGGTTGTGAGGGAGGGAGGGAAGGAGGGAGAGGCACTATACTATACTAGGAATATCTTCATCATATTTCTCTAGGAATAGTTCACACTGCTTCTCTAATTCTATTTCATCGTCCCTTCATCAATGTCAGCATAACATTAAGTGAAGCAAGATGTCTCGGGCTTGAGGCAAGATGTCCTAGGCTTGAGGCATGATGTCTTGGGCTTGCGGCAAGATGTCTTGGGTTTGAGGCAAGATGTCTTGGGCTTGCGGCAAGATGTCTTGGGTTTGAGGCAAGGTGTCTTGGGCTTGAGGCAAGACGTTCTGGGCTTGAGGCAAGATGTCTTGGGCTTGAGGCAAGACGTTCTGGGCTTGAGGCAAGACGTCTCGGGCTTAGATATCCCATTTCACTCAGCTCTAGCGCCACCCTCTCCTTGCTCTCTTTGTGGCAGGGAATTCATCAACCATGTCTCGTCCACAGGAAGTGTTGGTGAGGATATCTGACAGTGGCAAGACATGAGGAAGGAAAGAGTCTCTGTAATCAGCCATTAAACAGACAATGTCCAGAACTCGAAGCGAAACATGTAAGTGACAATAATGAACCAATTAGTGATGTACTGAAAGCAACTGCAATGAAAAGGGACGTGATTGACTTGATAACATAAACCGTAATACAAAGTTACAAAATATCAAGGAAAATACATACAAAGAAGAAAAATTGTAGTAGTCTGGGATAGAATGTTGAATATAGTTACTCAAATCAGCAATAGCGTCATAGATAACAATTTGTATTCACAGTGATCATATATCTATAGCAGGTTTTCTATAACACGGTGGCAGGATATAGAATTCTATAAGACTCAGGGAATCAGAAGATTCAGGATAGATTACCCTGAGGCAGATCTGGAGAAGATCTTGAATATTATTGTGATATAACAGAAAACGTGGCTGGAGAAGATCTCGAATATTATTGTGATATAACAGAAAACGTGGCCAGAGATATGCTGTTTGTCGTCAACCCAGGCATAAACAACGCTGTTTAGGGTAGTTGGCCGATATCTTGAGGGGCGACGTTCCCTCAGAACACAGGACGATCCACTGACCTGTTCAACCCAGGAGTTATATAGATCGTTCGAGGAACAGGAGAGGGAAAGCAGGAACGTGCAGGGTCGAGGAGAGGAACCCATATGCTGCGCGTACAACATGCGCAAGGAGAGATGATGCCTCTTTACCCTGTGACGGTCAATTCACCATCTATTTCCTTCCACCTCAGACCAGATCGTCCTACTACGAGAGGCTAAGATAGAGGAGGAACTCATCTCAGATGACCTGTGGTATGACATTGATGGATGGAAAGTCAGTTGTTCTTGCGCTGAAGACTCACGAAATGGGACATATAGATTCATTGGAGAGGCTAAAGCTGATCTGTCAACAAAGAATGGAACTGTAGAACGAAGCCATAATGAATCACCCACCTTTCGTCCACACCTTTTATGTAGAAGAACATGAACAAGCAAAGCTGGCATGTCTCTAAATGGGGAGTGAGGAGCAGTAGCCAATGTCTTGACGATGTGAGGTTGAAGCAACAACATGGGAGTGTGATTAATGCCTTTCTGTCGTCTCCAACCAGAGGAACAACTCACAGAATCCCTGAAGCATGGTGGAGTTACACTCAAAAACCTTTGTAGGACAACAGCAAGATGTGGCGTGTGTGGTAAATGGCATGGAGTCAAAGAACTGCAAGAAGAGAGTGAGCCCCTCCTCTTACATACACACTCACACACCCGTTTGCTAAGCGTCCAGTCTGCAGAAGACCGGGCCAAGAGCGGTCGTACGCATACCCCTGAGAGATTAGTGCCCCATAGATACGATGACCTGATACTGGTTGCGAGAGAGCTGGTCCCAGATATGGGGAGGAAGGAACAGTGTCCAGTGGCTAGCGTGGAGACACTGCTGTTACCTCCCGTGTTGACCAGTTCCTCCAGCGATACCGACCAACACCTCAGCAGCCGAGAGACGCGAGGGAATTATCCCGAGGTCCTGCTGTAGGAGAGTCAGGGTCAAAGGGAGATCTACGAGGAAGAACACAGAATAATGAGAGAAGAAGCAGAACATGATGTAGACTCGACGAAGGAAAGACTTTGAAAAGAAAAAGAGGAAGCAGACGGAAAAATACTAAAAAAGAAAAGATGAATAAGACCTACAGAAGACAACCATAAAAGGGAAATATATTGAAGACAATCTAATATCTTTCGAAGAGCTGGAAGAGATGAAGAGTTTCATGTCTTTCGAAAAGTTGGGGAAGACTAAGACCTGATCAAGAGAGGCTGGTGCCATCAGATCCTTCGATACTTCTCAAGAGGATGAAGCGGACCAGAATGATCCTGGGGAAGAAAAGCAGGTCTTGAGGACTTCCATCTGCCATCTGGAGCGTCAGTGTGAGATCACTTAGGTTTGAAGATCATAACATGAAAACTGAGGAAGGATCGGATGGCTAAGACTCGACAGGAAGATTTACAGCCTCGCTCATGTGAAAGATCTTATAGATTACAGTGTTCATAGATTACAGTGTTCATAGATTACAGTGTTTCTGTATTGCTGGGGCTACATAAGCTTAAGAAAATTCAAAATCAAACAAAATGAATCATTTTTGGTTGCCTTGTATATAGCTAGATCGTCAGTTTTAAGAAAAGAGTATAATGAAACATCCTTAAGAGGAGCGACTTTGGGAATCAGTGATAAGATAGAGTGATGACCTGTTCAGGGTTATCAGACGCTACTTCGGTAAAACGGGAAAGGGAGTTTAGTGTGAAAAAGCTCTTTTTCTTTCTATGTCCCGTTCTAAAACTTTTCACAATTTTCCTCATGACTACTATGGCTTAATGGCTCTTTGGTTCCGTCACTCAATGCAATAAAAGTATTTGTTGCCATTGTTACGTTTGTTGTTAATAAACTCCCTACCACACAGCACCTCACCCCACCACCCCACGTGGTCACCCCCTGCTACTGCCCTCCACCCACTCAGTCCTCTGCCTCACCCCCTCCTCTCCCAAGCTACTCCCCAGACTTCTTTATTGATCCCCAGCTTCTGACCATCCCCGGCCTGCCCAAATCATCCCCAGCTCCTCACTCCTCCTGCCTCTTGCCCCAGTCATCCCCAGCTCCTCACTCCCCCAGTCTATCCTGGTCGTCCCAAGCCCCTCACTCCTCCAGTTTATCCTAGTCATCCCCAGCCACTTACTCCCCCAGTTTATCCCTGCCATCCCCAGCTCCTCACTCCCCCAGTTTACCCCAGTCATCTCCAGTTCCTCAAACCCCATGCCTGCCCCACACTCAGTCAGTGACTCACTTCAGCCTTCCATAGTTCCATCTACTATCATGTTTACCCTCAGGTACCTAAAGCACTCCACTTCATCCAGGTCCTCGCAAGCCACACATACCCTCACACCATCCTAGCGCACCTCACTACCGCACCTTATTAACTTACTTTTGTTCAAATTACTCTGGACTTTAACCTTTCACACACACTCCTAAACTCTTGTCACCAGCTTCTGGTGTTTATATCTGGAGTCTGCCACCTAAGCGGTGTCATCTGCAAACTGTATGTAATTCACCTCTCATACTCTCCACCCTATTTCTGATATACCGTCGACTTGCCTCACGTTCTAAGACCCTTATAAACACTTCCCTCACCAGCCCAGTCCATAAACAGAAGTAACACCCACAGTGACATCACACGACCTTTAAGCAGATCCATCTCTCACTGAGAAACTTTTTAGTTACTTATCTGGCATGATGTACTAATGGAAAACTTCTCATTTCATCCATTAACTTTGTGTTTATACACATATTCATAGCACCGTCTTCAAAGTCTCTCTGTAACCTCACCACACGCTTCCTCCAGATCTACGAATGCAACACACAGTTCACTCTCTTTCTGCAAAAATATTTCACACAGTCTCCTCGAGGCCAACATACATCCACACCTCCTTTACCTCTCTTGAAGCCACGATGCTCCTCACGAAACATAATCTGTGCATGCCACCACCCTCTCAGTCACCAGTCGCCCATACACCCAACCAAGTATACTGGACCATTGACTTATGTCCCTTTTGTTTTTACATAAGAGCACCAAGCATGCATTCTGCCAGTCGTCAAGCACCGCACCTTAGGGCATATAGATGCTGAATAGTCTAACTCATTCATCAGCTACACTCTCACCCCATTCTTAAGAAACTCAGGTGCGAGCCCATCGGCTCCTCCAACCAGTTAACTCGGGAAATAAAAAGTGATAAGTGATGGCCACTCGGAACTCCCCAGCCAGTCACTTGGGATAAAGACAGCTCAGTGTTGTTGATGCTGATAGATAAGTAATGAGGTTGTAATGAGACGCGAACTGCTAATTTAGGATCTAATTCTTATACAGATGTTGTTATAACCTCTAAGTCGTTTCAGAGCAGCTGAGTAGCTACTCCGGATGGCTGGGTGTTGTAAGAATCTCATCACATATGACTAAATCCTGATTCCTTTTTTTTTTTTGCTTTACGTTGGAGGTTCCAGTCACGGACCGAAGTCCACATCAAGGCCGGGCCATAATGGAAATATAGAAAAGATTATGAAAGGAAAAAAGAAGAGACAAGGGAAAGCATTTGCGAATTTTGGAGGAAGTGAAAAACTTGTCTTTTGAAACGTGCCCGGTCAAAGTTATTGGGAAAGACATGAGAGAGTAGAGAGTTCCAAAGTTTCAACGTATAGAGAAAGAAACAGATATCAAAACGGCCCAATCATGAGTTGCCAGCGGCCACAAACTATACAGCTGCATTATTACCAATAAGACAGCTAAGGGGTCAAAACCCAATCTAATTGGCCAATCGGGAACCATTTATGTAACCATATAGGAGCTAATCAGTTATTCAGGAACTGCCCTAAGGACCCAGCTAACCAATCAATTAGAAATTATGTAGCCAGTCAGGAACTAACTGGTCATATCAACCTTTAAAAAACTATAAAATCTCTAAAAAAGAAATGATCCGTCAGCCAATCAGGAACAAATCAACGAATCTATTTGGATAAAACTAACTAACCACTCAGGATCCCAATCATCAAGCCAATCAGATGTCAGTTTGCCAATCAGTCAATACACATACATTCAGGACCCAATCAGAGCGGTCAATCAACATCGAAACCAACCAGCGAATCCGAAACCGGAGAACCAGTCAAGAACGACCAACCAACTCCATAGATACCTACGAGCCAATCATCACAAAGTGAGCTAACCAACCCGAAACTCAGGAACTAACCAGATGGCCAATCAGAGAGCAAATAAGTGTTATCCAGTCTGGAACCAGCAAGCCAGCTAGCGACATGATAATATTGCCCCGCTAAAAATTCCCCCGCGTGTATAATTCAACTGTGAGAATATGTTTGCTTGCTCAACACGCTGAGGATTTATATTCTAATCTAAACCAGGAACGTTAAGGCGATTTATATCATTCCATTTAAGCGACTACGATGTATCAGATTTTTAATTACATTATAAATAACTCTCCTCCCATTGTAAATTGCAAAATTAAAGTCGAGGCAAAAAAATGAATATATATACATATATAAAAAAGAATGTAATAAGCTAAGCAGATGAGGGACCCAGCTTGGCCTCAGTGGGTCGAGGTGGGTGTAGGTTCGTGGACGTACGTGCAGGTGGGTGGGAGTGTGTGTAGGTTCGTGGACGTACGTGCAGGTGGGTGGGAGTGGGTGGGGTGAGAGTGAGTGTAGGTTCGTCGAAGTATGTGCAAGTGGGTGGGAGTGGGTGTAGGTTCGCGGACGCATGTGCAGGTGGGTCCAGAGTGGGTGTAGGTTCGTCTAAGGATCTGTAGGTGGGTCCAGAGTGGGTGTAGGTAAAGTTGGTAATCTCTCTCTCTCTCTCTCTCTCTCTCTCTCTCTCTCTCTCTCTCTCTCTCTCTCTCAAGCCCAGTGGAGAGCAGCTGTGTATCACGGTCCCGCTGACCGTATTCTGGCTACCCTGAAGAAGGGGAAAATCTCTGAGGACCGAAATATTTGTGATAAATAAGGAAGAAAATACACTGACCAGCAACTGGTACAAGAACATATACTTCTGCAGCAAACTGTAAATCAAACACCATTTTCTATGTGATGTGGTAGAAGAAATCTGGAGGTTGTATTACTTCAGTATGGACAACCGTAGTGGCTGGTAGGTATTAGTGATATGGTAGTTCCCTTACAACCAAATCACTGTTGATAAACATAGGTTCGTTATCATCAACTTTGAGATGGGAAGAATCTACGGTGTTGAGAGATACAGGTGACATAAGTAATTTAATGAAAGATTTATTTGTATTTCAGTTGTTGGAAGGAGCGAGAGTACATATTGGAGAGGGTGTCTCCCCTGCTTTGGTTCAAGTGGGACGAGATGTGAGTGAGAGAATATGTATTGACGAGTAACAAGTGTACAATGTCTGACGATAGACTTAGAAAGAAAACTTGCTTATTTAAGTGAAGGGTTGTTACTGGTTATAGGGTAAACAATGTCATTAGTCGGAATTTGAGATGAACGTTTTTTCGCCAAAGATGGAACCATGGAAGCGGATGTGAAGCATTCGCTCATTCGCCAATGGGTTGACTTCCATTGTGGCGATTAACTTCAGAGGGCGACATATAACCTGGTCATCCAACTGGCAAGTGACATCCATGTTGGTCATCCAACTGGCAAGTGACATCCATGATAGTCATCCAACTGGCGAGTGACATCCATGTTGGTCATCCAGCTGGCGAGTGACATCCATGTTGGTCATCCAACTGGCAAGTGACATCCATGTTGGTCATCCAACTGGCAAGTGACATCCATGATGGTCATCCAACTGGCAAGTGACATCCATGTTGGTCATCCAGCTGGCAAGTGACATCCAAGTTGGTCATCCAGCTGGCGAGTGACATCCATGTTGGTCATCCAGCTGGCGAGTGACATCCATGTTGGTCATCCAGCTGGCGAGTGACATCCATGTTGGTCATCCAGCTGGCGAGTGACATCCATGTTGGTCATCCAGCTGGCGAGTGACATCCATGTTGGTCATCCAGCTGGCGAGTGACATCCAAGTTGGTCATCCAGCTGGCGAGTGACATCCATGTTGGTCATCCAGCTGGCGAGTAACGTCCCGAGCTGACATACAAACTTGGCCTGAAGCTGGACAGCAAGTTATAAAACCCAGCTGGTTGAGATGAAACTTTTTTCACCAGGAAAAGAATTACATAAACGAGTTAATTCATATATATCACAGGAACATTATCAAATTAAATCTATGATAGAACAGTATTACAGACATTTATCTATGAAATCTACCGAAAAGAAAATTACTTTTCGTGCTAAACAGCCTTGAAATGACCCAGTGGTCTGTTGCTGTGTGACTTCCTTTGTATTCGTAGTGTTTGGCGCCTCTGTCAAACCTTAACAAAAAGAAGATGCAATGTTTATTAGGATATACTGATCATAATGACACTGTGCCATATTGTCAACATATCCTGCTGGAGGGAGACACACTCTCTGTGGTCATATCGTACCATATTGCCAAGATCTCCTGCTGGAGGGAGACACACTCCCTCCCTGTGGTCATACTGTACCATATTGCCAAGACATCTTGCTGGAGGCAGACAGCCCCTGTGGTCACAGCCAACAAAGAACGTCCACTTCACCCACTGTGAGAGACAACAACACACAAAGTGCAGACTTGCTGGTGATGCAGGAGCATCGTGAGCTGCTCTAGTGAGGATGATCCAGCTGCCTGGACATGGAGGGAGGAGTGAGCTGCCCCTACACTACAACACAGTTACCTCCTCCGACGCAGGTCTACAGCAGGAGTTGATATCGTCAATATATACATAGATTTTCTTTCTTCTTTCATACTATTCGCCATTTCCCGCATTAGCGAGGTAGCGTTAAGAACAGAGGACTGGGCCTTTGAGGGAATATCCTCACCTGACCCCCCTTCTCTGTTCCTTCTTTTGGAAATATTGAAAAAAAAACGAGAGGGGAGGATTTCCAGCCACCCGCTCCATATACATAGATATATATATATATATATATATATATATATATATATATATATATATATATATATATATATATATATATATATATATATACATATATATATATATATATATATATATATATATATATATATATATATATATATATATATATATATATATATATATATATATATATACATAAACGTCCATACACGTACATATACATACATATACATATACATATGAACATATAAACATATACCTACATATACATATACGTTATCTATGTGCACATTAGCTGAACTTAGCACAAGACATTTCTTTCTCCAGGTCTGTATCTCGTAAGGTCCCAAGTAACATTTTCTTTATTCATACCAAAACCAAACATCTTCAAGTATATCGAGTATAACAATATATCTTCAGCGGAGACATGTGTGCTCTCGTTTTCTGTGAGAATCTTCTAAAGAAAAGAAATTTCTCTGAGAAAACAACAGTGACCAGGTCCATTGTCCCGAGGGAACTGATTGTGGAGATAAAGATGGAATTTACGATACGTTGTGACGATAAGAAGTTCCCTAGGAGGAGGATCCTCCCAGCCAGGGGATAAGATAAACACCATGGAAAGATATGTTATCAAAAATAAAGTAAAGAAATAGCCACTAAAACTCCCGCTGCCTTCCTCCGTCTCACAAGATGATCCTGGAGTAATACGTGACATGATGCTCACTTGTTTGGTACAAATTATCATGAGATAATCCAGGAGTAATACGTGACATGATGCTCATTTGTTTGGTACAAATTATCACTAGATGATCCAGGAGTAATACGTGACATGATGCTCACTTGTTTGGTATATAGACACATGTGTTGTTATAAGAGTTGTGTAGACTTAGATCAGTTATGCTTGGAAACTAAGACTATCTCCAGTCAGGACGGTATTCCACGTAGCTTTACTGCTATTGTGATCATAAATGCATCCGCTATGGTGGGACTGAGGCTATGTTCGTATCCAGTAAGTGTGTACTGAAGGGTGAAGCTGGTAGCTCTATGGTCAGCAAGGTTCTCTTCATGGGGTAACTTAGACTAGGGCAGTTAATGAGCTGTGTGTGTGTGTGTGTGTGTGTGTGTGTGTCTATCCAGGTAATCATCCAATCCCTACACGTGACCTGGTCTTGATCCCTGCCCTTAACACGTCTCAGAGGCCCAGTCCTGTGACACACGTGACCCAACAGTTGATGTCATGTGATAACAACATGTTCCCGGTGGCAGTGTGAGCAGCAGCCTGGACCCAGTACCAGCTGTGGCAGTGTAGCGGACCCAGTACCAGCTGTGGCAGTGTAGCAGCAGCCTGGACCCAGTACCAGTGTAGCAGACCCAGTACCAGCTGTGGCAGTGTAGCAGACCCAGTACCAGCTGTGGCAGTGTAGCAGAGCCAGTACCAGCTGTGGCAGTCATGTCCTGGTGGGGAAGGTTACAATATTCCAGAGACACACTGGCCATTCCCGACGCCATATATCTCACTTCTCTAATAACATTCGTGTCTTTTTATCCCATATCTCCTCTCTATAGCTCCTCCTCCTCCTTCCAATTAGTCCCAGAGTCATATATCCCACACGAAGGGACAAACAAATCCTTAATGGAAGACTATTCTTGTTCAATAACACATCTGACCTTCGACTGTTGGGATTATATGCTCCGCACATTCGCTCATGTTTTCTTCTATTATTTACCTACAACGTCTCCCTCTGTATCATACAAGAGACACAAGCACAAGAACAACCATAGCTCCATCATCCACCAGTAACAACTGAAGTGTATCAGATGTTGAGGTGACAATACCTCTGGCTGACGAGGAGGTCCCTGTGTGGTGGCTATCTGATGATGCTGCTGCTCCTCCTCTGCCTTGTGCCCTTATGACTGATATTATACCACCTCACACCAGGGACGACGCCTCCCTCACCCTACCACCTCACACCAGGGACGACGCCTCCCTCACCCTACCACCTCACACCAGGGACTCCTCCTTCACTCTACCACCTCACACCAGGGACGACGCCTCCCTCACCCTACCACCTCACACCAGGGACGACTCCTCCCTCACCCTACTACGTCACACCAAGGACGACTCCTCCCTCACTCTATCACCTCACACCAGGGACGACTCCTCCCTCACCCTACCACCTCACACCGGGGACTCCTCCTCCTTCACTCTACCACTTCACACCAGGGACTCCTCCTCCCTCACTCTACCACCTCACACTAGGGACGACTCCCTCACCCTACCACCTCACACCAGGGACGACTCCTCCCTCACCCTACCACCTCACACCAGGGACGACTCCTCCCTCACCCTACCACCTCACACCAGGGACGACTCCTCCCTCACCCTACCACCTCACAGCAGGGACGACTCCTCCCTCACCCTACCATCTCACACCAGGGACTCCTCCTCCTTCACTCTACCACCTCACACCAGGGACGACCCCTCCCTCACTCTACCACCTCACACCAGGGACGTCTCCTCCCTCACCCCACCACCTCACACCAGGGACGACTCCTCCCTCACCCTTCCACCTCATATCTACCGTCTCTCATTACCATGATAACGTCTATTCTATCCTCATGTCTAACGTCTCATTATCATGATACGTCTCTTCTCATGTACTGGATAGTGATGATGCTGTATCATAAGTCGATATAAACTGTAAATTTCGTTCTGCTTGACCTGTTGCTGATCCTTCGCAACCAAACTTCAAACTGAAGTAGATTCCCTCAGATCATGGACGTAGCCAGTCATACGGATCCACTTTCCTATAACTCTTAATTTTCATCTATATGAAGTATATCATAACTACTATTACACCATTTACACTGACAGGTGAGGGAAAGCTTTGCGAAAAATTAGAGTTACTGAACTCCAGAACATGAATTGGAGATCTGATTATCAAGTTCAGGAAATAATCTACAAGTCTTTAAATATAAGCAGGATAAATTGGTTATATCCGGATAACACAGCGGTTTCAGTTAAATATGCAGTAAGTCAAATGAATGTCGTAATCACTTAAAAGAATTATTAATGGACTTATCCGGAATGAAACAAACTTATATATATATATATATATATATATATATATATATATATATATATATATATATATATATACAGCTCATACTCTATGAATAATGTGCAGATATTTAGAAAATATTATTCGTAGAGAATAAATATGTAAAAATATCCCTAAAATTCTATCTAGTTTATCAAATCTTTTATGATTCCTGTGCAAGTAATGGACAGGCAAAATCCCTTCTGCGTGTGCAAGGAAGTCCTACTGAAGGTGGACACCAGAATCTAAGGTCTTCGTCAGGCACAGGATATGAGCTGCAATTTATAGTGAGACACACAAAGAGGAACTGGGATGTTATATAAGGCGAGGAGGAGGAGGAGGAATATGTATCTGCCACAAGCGACTTATGCAGAGTTGCAGTTCATTATCCACGTCTTTTACCCTCGCCATCTGCTGCATTGGACTCTCTCTCTCTCAGGCCATATCCCGTAGCGCGACACAGTTCCTCCACATCCCCGCTATTACCGTAGACATTCATCGTCTTGGATATTGTGAAGATTATGTTTTATTTTGTATACATATCAAGGGCCATGATGGCGCCATACATACCAAGGGCCATCATGGTGTCATACACACCAAGGGCCATGATAGTGCCATACACACCAAGGGCAATGATAGTGCCATACACACCAAGGGCCATGATAGTAACATGCACACCAAGGGCCATGATAGTGCCATACACACCAAGGGCCATGATAGTAACATGCACACCAAGGACCATGATACTGCTAAACTGCCAGCATTAACCCTGACAGTGCCACAAGGACCACTGACCTTAGAAGGGTCTCAGTAACAATACTGACCTTGTCAGTGTTACGTGCAGTACACAGCTGACTCTCAGCTATGGATGGCAGTGTTCCAAGTGAAGCTACACACATCACTGTCCCTAGTGGAGCTATACACACCAGTGTTCCTAGTGGAGCTATACACACCAGTGTTCCTAGTGGAGCTATACACACCAGTGTTCCTAGTGGAGCTATACACACCAGTGTTCCTAGTGGAGCTATACACACCAGTGTTCCTAGTGGAGCTATACACACCAGTGTTCTAGTGGAGCTATACACACCAGTGTTCTAGTGGAGCTATACACACCAGTGTTCCTAGTGGAGCTATACACACCAGTGTTCTAGTGGAGCTATACACACCAGTGTTCCTAGTGGAGCTATACACACCAGTGTTCTAGTGGAGCTATACACACCAGTGTTCTAGTGGAGCTATACACACCAGTGTTCTAGTGGAGCTATACACACCAGTGTTCCTAGTGGAGCTATACACACCAGTGTTCTAGTGGAGCTATACACACCAGTGTTCCTAGTGGAGCTATACACACCAGTGTTCTAGTGGAGCTATACACACCAGTGTTCTAGTGGAGCTATACACACCAGTGTTCCTAGTGGAGCTATACACACCAGTGTTCCTAGTGGAGCTATACACACCAGTGTTCTAGTGGAGCTATACACACCAGTGTTCCTAGTGGAGCTATACACACCAGTGTTCTAGTGGAGCTATACACACCAGTGTTCTAGTGGAGCTATACACACCAGTGTTCTAGTGGAGCTATACACACCAGTGTTCTAGTGGAGCTATACACACCAGTGTTCTAGTGGAGCTATACACACCAGTGTTCTAGTGGAGCTATACACACCAGTGTTCCTAGTGGAGCTATACACACCAGTGTTCTAGTGGAGCTATACACACCAGTGTTCTAGTGGAGCTATACACACCAGTGTTCTAGTGGAGCTATACACACCAGTGTTCTAGTGGAGCTATACACACCAGTGTTCTAGTGGAGCTATACACACCAGTGTTCTAGTGGAGCTATACACACCAGTGTTCTAGTGGAGCTATACACACCAGTGTTCTAGTGGAGCTATACACACCAGTGTTCTAGTGGAGCTATACACACCAGTGTTCTAGTGGAGCTATACACACCAGTGTTCCTAGTGGAGCTATACACACCAGTGTTCTAGTGGAGCTATACACACCAGTGTTCTAGTGGAGCTATACACACCAGTGTTCTAGTGGAGCTATACACACCAGTGTTCTAGTGGAGCTATACACACCAGTGTTCTAGTGGAGCTATACACACCAGTGTTCTAGTGGAGCTATACACACCAGTGTTCCTAGTGGAGCTATACACACCAGTGTTCTAGTGGAGCTATACACACCAGTGTTCTAGTGGAGCTATACACACCAGTGTTCTAGTGGAGCTATACACACCAGTGTTCTAGTGGAGCTATACACACCAGTGTTCTAGTGGAGCTATACACACCAGTGTTCTAGTGGAGCTATACACACCAGTGTTCTAGTGGAGCTATACACACCAGTGTTCCTAGTGGAGCTATACACACCAGTGTTCTAGTGGAGCTATACACACCAGTGTTCCTAGTGGAGCTATACACACCAGTGTTCTAGTGGAGCTATACACACCAGTGTTCCTAGTGGAGCTATACACACCAGTGTTCCTAGTGGAGCTATACACACCAGTGTTCCTAGTGGAGCTATACACACCAGTGTTCTAGTGGAGCTATACACACCAGTGTTCCTAGTGGAGCTATACACACCAGTGTTCCTAGTGGAGCTATACACACCAGTGTTCTAGTGGAGCTATACACACCAGTGTTCCTAGTGGAGCTATACACACCAGTGTTCTAGTGGAGCTATACACACCAGTGTTCCTAGTGGAGCTATACACACCAGTGTTCTAGTGGAGCTATACACACCAGTGTTCTAGTGGAGCTATACACACCAGTGTTCTAGTGGAGCTATACACACCAGTGTTCTAGTGGAGCTATACACACCAGTGTTCCTAGTGGAGCTATACACACCAGTGTTCCTAGTGGAGCTATACACACCAGTGTTCTAGTGGAGCTATACACACCAGTGTTCTAGTGGAGCTATACACACCAGTGTTCTAGTGGAGCTATACACACCAGTGTTCCTAGTGGAGCTATACACACCAGTGTTCTAGTGGAGCTATACACACCAGTGTTCTAGTGGAGCTATACACACCAGTGTTCTAGTGGAGCTATACACACCAGTGTTCCTAGTGGAGCTATACACACCAGTGTTCTAGTGGAGCTATACACACCAGTGTTCCTAGTGGAGCTATACACACCAGTGTTCCTAGTGGAGCTATACACACCAGTGTTCCTAGTGGAGCTATACACACCAGTGTTCTAGTGGAGCTATACACACCAGTGTTCTAGTGGAGCTATACACACCAGTGTTCTAGTGGAGCTATACACACCAGTGTTCTAGTGGAGCTATACACACCAGTGTTCCTAGTGGAGCTATACACACCAGTGTTCCTAGTGGAGCTATACACACCAGTGTTCCTAGTGGAGCTATACACACCAGTGTTCTAGTGGAGCTATACACACCAGTGTTCCTAGTGGAGCTATACACACCAGTGTTCTAGTGGAGCTATACACACCAGTGTTCTAGTGGAGCTATACACACCAGTGTTCCTAGTGGAGCTATACACACCAGTGTTCTAGTGGAGCTATACACACCAGTGTTCCTAGTGGAGCTATACACACCAGTGTTCTAGTGGAGCTATACACACCAGTGTTCCTAGTGGAGCTATACACACCAGTGTTCTAGTGGAGCTATACACACCAGTGTTCTAGTGGAGCTATACACACCAGTGTTCTAGTGGAGCTATACACACCAGTGTTCTAGTGGAGCTATACACACCAGTGTTCCTAGTGGAGCTATACACACCAGTGTTCTAGTGGAGCTATACACACCAGTGTTCCTAGTGGAGCTATACACACCAGTGTTCCTAGTGGAGCTATACACACCAGTGTTCCTAGTGGAGCTATACACACCAGTGTTCTAGTGGAGCTATACACACCAGTGTTCTAGTGGAGCTATACACACCAGTGTTCCTAGTGGAGCTATACACACCAGTGTTCCTAGTGGAGCTATACACACCAGTGTTCTAGTGGAGCTATACACACCAGTGTTCCTAGTGGAGCTATACACACCAGTGTTCCTAGTGGAGCTATACACACCAGTGTTCTAGTGGAGCTATACACACCAGTGTTCTAGTGGAGCTATACACACCAGTGTTCCTAGTGGAGCTATACACACCAGTGTTCTAGTGGAGCTATACACACCAGTGTTCCTAGTGGAGCTATACACACCAGTGTTCCTAGTGGAGCTATACACACCAGTGTTCCTAGTGGAGCTATACACACCAGTGTTCTAGTGGAGCTATACACACCAGTGTTCTAGTGGAGCTATACACACCAGTGTTCCTAGTGGAGCTATACACACCAGTGTTCTAGTGGAGCTATACACACCAGTGTTCCTAGTGGAGCTATACACACCAGTGTTCCTAGTGGAGCTATACACACCAGTGTTCTAGTGGAGCTATACACACCAGTGTTCTAGTGGAGCTATACACACCAGTGTTCTAGTGGAGCTATACACACCAGTGTTCTAGTGGAGCTATACACACCAGTGTTCTAGTGGAGCTATACACACCAGTGTTCCTAGTGGAGCTATACACACCAGTGTTCCTAGTGGAGCTATACACACCAGTGTTCTAGTGGAGCTATACACACCAGTGTTCCTAGTGGAGCTATACACACCAGTGTTCTAGTGGAGCTATACACACCAGTGTTCCTAGTGGAGCTATACACACCAGTGTTCCTAGTGGAGCTATACACACCAGTGTTCTAGTGGAGCTATACACACCAGTGTTCCTAGTGGAGCTATACACACCAGTGTTCTAGTGGAGCTATACACACCAGTGTTCTAGTGGAGCTATACACACCAGTGTTCCTAGTGGAGCTATACACACCAGTGTTCCTAGTGGAGCTATACACACCAGTGTTCTAGTGGAGCTATACACACCAGTGTTCCTAGTGGAGCTATACACACCAGTGTTCTAGTGGAGCTATACACACCAGTGTTCTAGTGGAGCTATACACACCAGTGTTCCTAGTGGAGCTATACACACCAGTGTTCTAGTGGAGCTATACACACCAGTGTTCCTAGTGGAGCTATACACACCAGTGTTCTAGTGGAGCTATACACACCAGTGTTCCTAGTGGAGCTATACACACCAGTGTTCTAGTGGAGCTATACACACCAGTGTTCTAGTGGAGCTATACACACCAGTGTTCTAGTGGAGCTATACACACCAGTGTTCCTAGTGGAGCTATACACACCAGTGTTCTAGTGGAGCTATACACACCAGTGTTCCTAGTGGAGCTATACACACCAGTGTTCTAGTGGAGCTATACACACCAGTGTTCCTAGTGGAGCTATACACACCAGTGTTCTAGTGGAGCTATACACACCAGTGTTCTAGTGGAGCTATACACACCAGTGTTCCTAGTGGAGCTATACACACCAGTGTTCCTAGTGGAGCTATACACACCAGTGTTTCCTAGTGATGTTGGTAGGAATATTGCAGGTGAGTGTTGGTAGGAATATTGCAGGTGAGTGTTGGTAGGAATATTACAGGTGAGAGTTGGTAGGAATATTGCAGGTGAGAGTACCAATATTACTGGTCCAAATGGATTTAAGGAGAGCTTTCAACCTGGTTGATTCTGTTCTTAAGACTACGAAGAATATATGTCTGGGATGACCAAGTCTGTGGTTAGATCATGATAAGTCTAAGACGGACAACGAAAAGAAAGGAAGTCAATGACCAATGGATAGTGTTCAAGAGCTATTTACGTGCGTTCTTTCGTTCACAGACACTACCCTTGTGAACAGCCTATGTTCACACAGAATAATGAGGTGAACATTTAAGGTGGTGAGGGCGGAGGGAAGTGTAGCCCTGTAGTGTGGTGGAGACTTAGTCATAACTGGAGACTTTAAATGATGAGAAATTGACAAGGTTTCTCAGATTTTTTTTTAATGGAGACTTGGATGTATGAATTTTTATAATGTATTCAAGAAAACCTTTGTACCAGTATGGCTGGGTAGACACCAGATCCAGAGGACGATATCGTACCACCAACACTAGATCTCGTTTTTACATATAAAAGATATTTGTAATTCAACTATTTGTAATCACCCATCTTAACTATATGTTAGGTAGGTCTTCATTCGTAGGGCATCATCTCTTAAGATCTCTACTATCATATTAACTTCTACATTTTCTGTGTGTCTTCAACATTCATAGTCTGATGACTCAGGTCATTTCATTCATCCACTACTTTTACATTATCCCATTTCTTCTTTACATATTTTCCTTTTCTTGTTTAATTTCCTAGTGTGGGCTATGGTTGTTATATCCTTGCATGCTTCGAAGAACCGTTCTCTGTCTACGCCATTAAGCTGGTTCATAAAATTAAAAGCTTGTAATTAGGTCACAACTTAATCTTCTCTCTTCCAGTAAGGTCTCCAACTTTTTCCTGTAACTCATCTCTCTTATTTCTGGTGCCAAATTTGTTGCTCTCCTCTGGATCTTCTCTATGAATTCTTTGTGACTCTTTAAGCGTGGTGGCCAAACACGAAAGGCTGATTCTCATTTTGACCTAATGGCGGATGTGAACAACATGCTCAATATCAAAGCAGCTCTAACCTTTGCCAGCAAACAATTTGTCTCCTTTTCAAGCCTTCTTGGGTGTGGCTTTGGTTTGCAGATTAGGGACGATGCCGATTTCCAAGTCCCTCTTATACACAGCTTAATGACAGCTTATTCTGAGTTGGATGTTAATTACATCGAGACCATTTTTCACTGTATTTCATCCTTATCATCTTACAATATTATGGGGTGAATTTCCTCAACCACAGATGAGACTGAACTTGGCATTTGTCTTGTTGCTTAGTAATTTGATGTCATCATCCTCGTTTCTCGTTTTCCTAACTACCTTGGCATCATCTGCAAACATATTCAGGCAGGAGTCCAATTCCCTTATCAACACAGATCAAGAAGAGCGATGGTCCTTGAAGGATTCTCCTTGACGCCTCTGGTGACCTCAATATTTCCAGTTGGCTCCTGTGCCATGAGTCCTTTACTCCCCTCCACTAAGACAATCATCCGTCTTTAGAAGGAGTTTTCCACTTATTCCTGCCTGGAAATTCAGCTTCATGACTAACCTTCTATGTGGCATAGTATCAAATATTTCCTGATGTTCGGATGCAGCCAACCCAACCAGTCTTCTCTTTTGTCTTCAACGGAGCTCACTCTCTCATAGAAGACTATGAGACTCGTTACACATGTTAGGTGAGACGGCACTAACAACTAAAGCCCAACTCAAGGCTATCTCATTGACTCATAAAGTCCGGACCTTAAATGAAATGATGAAAGGACTATGAAAGAGAAGAAGAGACAAGAAAAAATATTTACGAATTGTAGAAGAAGTAAATATCCTGTCTTTTGAAATGTGCTAGGTCATGGTTATTCGGAAAAACATGAGAAGTTAGTGAGTTCCAAAGCTTGGACGTGTAGGGAAAGAAACAGTTATCAAAACGGCCCACCCTTGAGTTGCCAACGGCCACACAGTAATCATGTGACGCAGCAACTTACCGAGAGTTGTATATTCTACTCAGTGCTAGGGACACACAAGAAGCCAGTTCTCGGGAACAAAAACCTAAGTAATAGCTATAGAAGAGGGAAAGTGAACCAGCAATGCGGCGTAGGGCAAGAGAGTCAAGCTGTGAAGTTAGCCTGGGACAATTTTATAAGTGGAACCGCTTTCGACTCAACTCTGTCAAGTAATGAGGCAGAGCTAGAACCACCCTAGAACACATACATAACTTTCATTCTTGCCAAACTCACTTATACTTCTGCTCGGTCTTCCTCACCACGCCCCACACAACAGGGACTACTAGAACACAGAGAAGGGCATACCATTATCACCCTCGGTCCCTTTTAACCCGCCTGTCAAATGGTACTAAACACGCTGCTCTTTGCATCTCTTTCTCCAGCCATCACCTGGACCTCATCCGGCACAGTTTGGGAGGAAGCTACTGCACCACTCTCGCTTCCTTCACCTTCTACCACCAGTGCCGCACTACAACCACATTTGATCCTCTCTTATGCGTTACTAAATTCAATATGAAGCAAATGCCAGTATACCCAGCTTCCTTATTCAAGTAACGGAATACACATGTAAGAAACTGAACTGCATCAGAGGGTCTATGAAATTGTGATGGTCTGCAGGCAACTATGCGTCGTATTAACATCGTATTAACATAATGTTTTTACCCTTGAGTGAATCAGAGGATCATATCGTCTAAAGTGTGGTAATATCCTGCAGTGTGTTGCAGTGTTCTAGTCTTCCTAATCCTGAGTGATTAAATACGCCAGTAACTTCAACAGATTAAGAGTTAAAATAACATTCTCTTTTTTCATCTCTGTCGCTTTCTTGTGTCCAGGACCTCACGAGCAGATATATATTTTACAAGACGTAATTGTTAAATACATTCCATAAATGCCTTCCTGTGTCACGCAACATGACCGCCAAGAAAGTTAATGTCTTGTTGTCACGACAGTTCACAGATGTAGGTTCTCGTGGTATGGCCTGCTGTCTCACAGGTCAGTGGGATGCCGGAGCGAAATGCCTTTGATCTCAACATTCTGACTCCTTCACCGTTGGCGCTTTAGCCAGACACCCTGGCTTACCACACTGCAAAGGACGCTGCTGTCGACATTGGGCTTGAAGCCAACGTCCTTCATCTAATACTCGTGGAGTAGTGCCCAAGAGGAGGGACCTGGTGGGCGATGGAGCCTCACCGGCGTGACAAAAGATGACAGAATTTAGTGGAATTAATCAGAAGAGTGTTGTCGACCTAAGCTATACCGGGTCTAACCATTTCCTTAAAATGCTGAAGTCTTACGCCCGTGACGTGCTACGGCTGAAAGCTACGTAGTGGAGTGTGTGTTTGTTCCTCGACCCGGTAGAAGGCTGCGGTCTGGGATGGCAAGGCAAACGTTGCTGGAGAGGAGGAGGGTGTGCCAGGAAGTGATGACTTCACGTACTGTGGGATTACTTGGTTCATCCACGACCTTGTTGAGGAAATGTTGATATCAACCCGCGGACAGGCAACTGACGGTATGGGAGGAAGAGGTCTGTCTGAAGCAGCTTTAATGGAAGCCAAGTGATTGTGTGATGTGGTGAGGTGTGAGGGAATATTGTCCCTGGTATTGCGGGTAGGGATAGGGATTAGGGACCGCTATCTTATCCCTGCCACCTGGGATATACGAGCGTTCAGGTAAATTCTTTACTGATAACTGATAACTATGCGTGTGGATTCAGCCATCGAGAGTGACGTACCTGAAGGTGTGACAGCGTAACATGGTTGTCATTTCTTGTAGTTACCATCCCGGATCCTCTGGCAGGAGTGAGTAACACTGACTAGAAAATGCTTTCGCCTTTACAGTGGCTGACCAGGTGCTGGTTTGCCGATGATCACTTCCACCAGTGGGATTTTTCTACCAGTGAGGTCCAATGAACCACTGGATGAGGGATGGGATGGAATGGCACTGGATGAGGGATGGGATGGGATGGCATCCACCATCACCACCACCAGGCCACTGAACCACCATAGGGCAGCTACCTCACCTTCTGATCGAATACTCATCAGTCCTCAAGGGCATCGCGCCTCTCAGAGGCCCCTCCTCAACTCAGCAGACATCAATATCATTTCACCAGACACTCTAGAATGCCTGGTGGTCTGATCCTACCCCTCTCCCAGCGGTCGTGGGTTCGAACCCCCCACCGGTAGAGGAGTTATATGGAAGTGAACGTAGGCATAGTTTCTGTGTGGAGATGGATCACACGAGGATTGACCGTTATGGTACCTCCTCCTTCCTCGAATAGCGGAGCTGGGAATCTCATTTCCATAGATAGATGGATAGGTAGATTGTTATATACATATATAGATACATACATAGAGATAGATAGATAGATGATGAATAGATAGACATAGTAATAGATACAGAGATAGATGGACAGGCTGATAGGTATTTGCATGGAGACCTTGTGCACTTAATCATACATAGTTTTGTGTCTCTTTGACATATAATGTACGTTTGATGTTACCTATTCACCCTTGCCTCTGTCCGTCCGTCTGTCTGTCTGTATCTCTGTCTGTCTGTCTTTGCTGCAGACAGAATATTGTCAGCACGATAATACACGACAGAGACTTCATACATACGACTAAATATTGGAGCAGGTGGCTGCATACACTTGCATATTGATAAGGAAAAAGTAGTCATATTTTTATGAAATTGCTCTAAGTCTGTAGTGCTCGGTGATGAAAATTCAAATCTATTACATATATGTATTAGGCAAGGACAAATATCATGGCGTAAATATTTTTGCAGATTGATAAACTCTTGTTATTTTTATTTTGTTACCTATTTTGGCATGTGTTTAAGTCATGGTGGATCAGTGAATACCGAAGGGGATTATAGTATGTGTATCATCCCTAAACTCCCTCACTATTCACGTTTGCCCACTACTCTCTAATCTCACTCCATCTATATACCTCACCAGCTCCTTCCCTCCCTCTGTCACCCGAGCCTGTCTCACTCATCATCCCTCCTTCCTTCACTCCAGTCATTTGCCTCACCACTTCCCTCCACTGCTGCCTCCCTCAAGGTAGCTGTCTGTTGCACCTCCACTCCCCTCCTTCCCTCCTCACACCAACCCTCTACCTCAGTGTGCAAAAGGCAGCTGTACCATCCTGACCATCTTCTACACCTGCATCTTCTACTACTGCATCTTCTACACCTACATCCTCTACACTTGCAACTTCTACAACTGCATCTTCTACACCTGCATCTTTGACACCTTCATGTTCTATACCTGCATCTTCTATACCTGCATCTTTTACACCTGCATCGTCTACACCTGCATCTTCTACACCTGTATCTTCTACACCTACATCCTCTACCTTCACCAAGTCAACCGTTCTCTGCCACAATCTCATCCTTCCCCACAACACCCAATCCCTCCCCAGGGAAGTCTGGCTCACCCAGTGACCTGACACTTGCTCTAGTGCGCGCTCGCGCACACACACACACACACACACACACACACACACACACACACACACACACACACACACACACACAAACATAAAAGAGACCCAAAGAGCAAGTGTTGACCTGCTGGCCTGGCCATTAATGGTACAACCTACACTGATGAAAAGCCACACTCGGGCCAGCCTGACCTCCGCCTCACACACACACACACACACCCTGACCTCCCCCTCACACACACACACACACACACACACACACACACACACACCCTGACCTCCGCCTCACACACACACACACACACACACACCCTGACCTCCGCCTCACACACACACACACACACACACCCTGACCTCCGCCTCACACACACACACACACACACACCCTGACCTCCGCCTCACACACACACACACACACACACCCTGACCTCCGCCTCACACACACACACACACACACACACACACACACACACACACACCCTGACCTCCGCCTCACACACACACACACACACACACACACACCCTGACCTCCCCCTCACACACACACACACACACACACACACACCCTGACCTCTGCCTCACACGCACACACACACACACACACACACACACACCCTGACCTCCGCCTCACACACACACACACACACACACACACCCTGACCTCCGCCTCACACACACACACACACACACACACACCCTGACCTCCGCCTCACACACACACACACACCCTGACCTCCGCCTCACACACACACACACACACACACACACACACACACACACACACACACACACACACACCCTGACCTCCGCCTCACACACACACACACCCTGCCACCTCCCACTGCAGGGGGGCTTGGATCCCACAGGTTCTCATGGCTGTAAAAGCTTTGCTTTCGAGATCTGTTCAAACATCCAGCTCCAGCCTCATCATGGTCGGAGTTGCCTTGCATCTCCGCTGTGGTACCATCTCTACCGCAGATGTTGGTGTCTTACGAAGAAGTAACGTGGCGCTGGGATATGTGTTGGGGATGTAGAGTGGCGCTGGGATATGTGTGGGGGATGTAGAATGGCGCTGGGATATGTGTGGGGGATGTAGAGTGGCGCTGGGATATATGTGGGGGATGTAGAGTGGCGCTGGGATATGTGTGTGGGGGATGTAGAGTGGCGCTGGGATCTGTGTGGGGAATGTAGAGTGACGCTGGGATATGTGTGGGGGATGTAGAGTAGCGCTGGGATATGTGTGGGGGATGTAGAGTGGCACTGGGATATATGTGTGGGAGATATAGAGTAGCGCTGGGATATGTGTGGGGGAATGTAGTATCAAAATCCCTTTACACTTGTACAAGTAACAGAAGGTCTTCGTAGCCTTGCTAGTCTGTTATTCATAAAGTCTGTCAACATAAAAAAAAAAAAAAAGGAAATGAAAATTGATTTGTTATATATCTTTGCATGAGACCCTGACCGTAATTCAAGTTTTAGTGGCATACATTACACACATGAGCTGCGGTGATTCTTAAAAGAAATACATAGATATGAAGAGTTGTTGAACCGTGAGCCATCTTGATAAATCTGATATAAAAAAATAACTGGAAAAGAATAAAAAATTGAGGGCACACACACACACACACACACACACACACACACACACATATATATATATATATATATATATATATATATATATATATATATATATATATATATATATATATATATATATATATATATATATATATATATATATATATATATATATATATATATATATATATATATATATATATATATATATATATATATATATATATATATTCTTTCAAACTATTCGCCATTTCCCGCGACAGCGAGGTAGCGTTAAGAACAGAGGACTGGGCCTTTGAGGGAAAGTCCTCACCTGGCCCCCTTCTCTGTTCCTTCTTTTGGAAGAAGAAATGGAGGAATGGGAGAAGATGACTGAATGAAAGGAAATGTTGTGCACCGAGTAAAGAAAAAAATAGATGGGGCTGAGATGAAAGGTAAGTAGTGCTGACAAGGAAATCATCGAGTCACTTAGAAGATGAGAGGAGATGAGTGAGGAGAACGTAATACAAAGCATGGAACAGAAGAGAGAGAGAGAGAGAGAGAGAGAGAGAGAGAGAGAGAGAGAGAGAGAGAGAGAGAGAGAGAGAGAGAGAGAGAGAGAGAGAGAGAGGCTGCTAAGAAGGTGCTTGGAGAGAGAAGGAGTGGTGTTAGGTAGGAACCTGGAGAGAGAGAGAGAGAGAGAGAGAGAGAGAGAGAGAGAGAGAGAGAGAGAGAGAGAGAGAGAGAGAGAGAGAGAGAGAGAGAGAGAGAGAGAGAGAGAGAGAGAGAGAGAGAGAGAGGACTCCTGGAAAAGGGTGCTTAAGGAGAGAGGGAGAGAGAGAGATAGAGAGAGAGAGAGGGACTGCTGGGAAGGCAGCAACAGGGCCAGGAGGTTCTGAGAGAAAGTTGCAGAGACAGATGATGGAGCCATTACAGGTGAGAGAGGTTGAGGCTGGGGGCAACAATGGGAGGGTTAAGTTGGTTAGTGGCGGACGGTGTTTACGTAGTGATGGATGGGCGTGTGTGGTGATGGAGGAAAGTGGATAGTGCTGAGCGGAGAGTGAATTGTGATGGGAAGGAGGTTAGTGGTAAGATGATAAGGTTAGGTGGTGCTGGATGGAGGAGATGTGGTCCTGGGTATAGACTAGATGGTGTTAGAAGGATAGTGGATAGATTCTGAAAGTCGACTGTATGTTGAAGGCATGTGGATTGTGATGGAGTGAGTGTGGTGTGTGGGTTGTGGTGGAAGATGTGTGTGTGTGTGTGTGTGTGTGTGTGTGTGTGTGTGTGTGTGTGTGTGTGTGTAAGGAAGATTTGTAATCAAGAAGAGTTGCATATGGTGTTCTTAGAGAAGTGTATGTTAGTGAAGAGAGTGAATAGTGTTGGAAGAAGGGTGGGTAATGGTAGGAGGAGAGTGAGTAAAGATGGAGGAAGGGAGAGTGTTGGTGTAAGCAAGGAGAGTGTTGGTGTAGCAAGGGGAGTGTTCGTGTAGACAAGGGGAGTGTTGGTGTAGACAAGGAGAGTGTTGGTGTAGGCAAGGTGTAGGCAAGGAGAGTGTTGGTGTAGACAGAGTGGATGATGGTCCCATATTTGCTAGTAAGTTGATCCCTCTGTTGTTGTTGTCCCGTGACCTGTCAACACGACGCGTAGAAAACGCGCCTAAGACATGGCCTTCACGGATGAAAAGAAAACAGGGTATGGTAAAATGAATGAAGAGCCTTCACGCATGAAAAGAAAACAGGCTACGGTTAAAAGAATGAAGAAATCAATGGGGGTTTGTGAGATGTTTTCACCCACAGATTCACTGCTCGAGGAAATGAGGAACATGAAGGTTAGGTCTTGTATACTGCTGCCGGGGACTATGGTCTATCATCAAGGTATATAAACTGATTCTCCCTGTGTGTGTGTAGCTACATATGCCTCTGGTCCGTGTGGCTGCTCAGTCAAGTACCTCAACTGATCCTCACTTTATAGGTACCTATTTGTACAGTGTGAGGAGGGAGTTCTACACTCATGGACTCCTGTTTCTTCCAACCTTCTCCGCTTGTCATGCAAATCTTGAAACTTCCGTATGCTGTCAGTATTTACATCCACATCACTCAGTTTATTCCATTCCCTTCTCTAATCTTGCATTGTAAAAGTATATCTTTCTATCTTTTCTAACAAATCTTTCCTGGGTTTCTTTATATAACCATTGCTTGGTCAATCTCTGCAGCTCTCGAAGACCTGTTCGCTGATGATATCGTCAAACTAGTATATATATATATGTTACCTTGTGCACAGCTGCATGTGTCCACGATCCTTGCAGTCCTTCAATACACCAATGACATCAGAAGATCCTCACACTTCGTCCACGACGCTGTAGTTGTTCAGTATAGTGCCTCAAGCGTGTGTAGGTACATACATGTGGCTCCAGTCATTGTAATTGCTAAGGGAACGATATTAATCCGTCCTCATTTTGTGAACAGCTGCATGTGTTGGTGGACAAGGAAAAAAGAAAGATATTAGATCATAATTCTTCAGACCAGAGAGCGGAATCGTTGCAAATTGCCATTTTGGGCATCTGTTAAGAGGAAAGAAGTGACAGTTGGTTCTATAATATTCATTTAACACTATGTGAAATTCAACTGTTTCGTATCTGCTGTAATCACTTCATGTTTTATCATTACTATAGAAAAGTATTTGATTATGACTTTGACAATGCTTTGTGGTCAAGGACGCTTTATATTACCATCACCATTGAGCACCAGACCGGACCAGAAACATTGACATGAGATACACAGTTGGAATATCTATGTTATACACTCGCCTGTACACATATACATATGTATAGATGTCAGCTGTTACTAGAGTTGATATGTTGGACAAGCAAATATCTATTGCTTGTTGGTGTACACAGCAAAATGGGTTTTCTCTTCACAATAGGGACGATATATTCAAATCAAGTTCATCCATTTTCACTTCTAATTGGTGAGCATAACATGTTTGTTATTGTATCAGGATGTGTGACACATGTCTACGAGACAAATATATATATTTTTTTCCTCTTGTTTTTCCCCATCAGCTACAATAAACATTGACCCTCAAATGTCGGGTCAGTCAGAACATGATCAGTGGTGAGGGGTTGTGAGTGGCAGCTGCTGCTCATCATCATTGTGAGGTATATATACTCATGGGGAAGGTCTGCCCTCCTTCCTCCTTCCTTTCTTTCTCTCCTCTCCTCACGTCACACCAGATGATGAAGCTCTATCACCTAAATGAATGTTAAACTTGAGATGACCAAGAGTTCTGGGTTTAACCTCACCTTGCGATATACACCTACCCTGTTATCATGGATGTGAATCCTGTTATCATAGACGTTATTCCTGTTATCATGGATGTCAATCCTGTTATCATAGGTGTGATTCCTGGTATCTCATATGTACTTCCTGTTATCATGGATGTATTTTTGATTCCTATTATCATAAATGTGATTATTGTTATCATAGACGTGAGTCCTGTTATCATAGATGTGATTCCTGTTATCACAAACGTGATTCCTGTTATCATAGACGTGATTCTTGTTATCACAGACGTGATTCCCATGTCGTGTTCAGTTTTGAAGCGAACATTCATTTACGGTACGCACGATGCGGCAGCAGAACTCACCACGCCAGAATACATGTACCTCTAATTAATTTCCACGTAGCGTGCAGATACGATCTTATTATGGCAATGACATTAATGGGAAAATATTTTAAAAATTTCCCCACCGTGAAATACATCTTATATGACGACCCATCACCACAGTGTTGTGGGTTTGGGGTCGAGGGTGGATGTGGGTTGGATCGGCTGGGGGAGTTGACGTGGGACGGAAGGGGGTAAAGGAATGGGGGAAGATGAGGGTGAGGGAGGGTAGGAGGAGGAAGAGGAGGAGGAGGAGGAGGAGGAGGAGGAGGAGGAGGAGGAGTGATATTTATGACACTTGATATTTATATATATGAAATATGATATATATTTTTTGAATATATTTCATGCGTCTTACTTGGGAAACGTGAAATGTGATTTGTATGCAACACACGCTGGGTAGTGGCGACGACGGGCGGTGTATACAAGCCTGTGTTATTTCCAGCACTCACATTTACCACTTCTCCTGACAGCACTACTGCCACCACACCACTTCTCTAAACACTGTCTCGGAGCAGATATCCAGAGCCTCTTCTCCTCAGCAGCACTCATCACTTACATCATCACTACGTGTCCAGCTGTATTATCAACACTATATGCTCTCTTGCCTCTTGAAGCCTTGCACAACGCCTTTACCAGCACTACCTTCCTCTTGCCAACTACCCATCTGTTGGGAAAGGAATTGGAAAATATATTTCAGTTCAGTAATCACGCACCAGGACATTGTTATGGAGGCTTCTGTGTGACCCTTACAGTGATGAAGGACATGGATATATTTAGCTTCAAATACAAAAAGAGGATTAAAAAGAATGCGAAGTGAGGTTCGTTATGTCAAAAGGCAAAGGAGCTTAGGTATATCCTGTGACCCTAATGTAAGCCGTAGTCAACCCAGCTAGTATTTGTAAGGTATGAGAAAGCAAGAAACGAATATAGTGGGATACGAATAAGGGAAGAGAGAACCTTTGATAAAGATATAGTCGGCAAAGCAATGCGATGACTCGAAACGTTCACATGTATTCATTACGAGTACATGGTTAACAGAGAAAGAATAATATAGTTTACTCTATATCTGCACGCAACCATAAGGTTTCACTGATGCTCAGTGTTTGTACATGTGTGGGATAGAACCTGTTAAAGTGGCTTCATAGAACCTTTCCTATCACAAGTGTTTGATATGAGAGATGTGGGAAGACAAGGAGATACTGGGCAAGACAGACAGACAGACAGACAGACAGACAGACAGAGTGTCAACATTAAGACCCACTAAATTGCTTTGATCAATCTTGATATATGATATCATCATTAGATCAGTAATTCAGTGGATTACTAAGTCCGGTGGTTATATCAGTATATTTAGTATATTTTAGCATATTTCCAGAACTGCAAACGACAGTAGTCTAGGATGAAAGTCAACTCTAATTAGAGAAGGTAAAGTGAGGCTGAATGTGTTCAGTAGGTGTACTAATGACGATGAGCAGAGTTACCGGAATACTTGTATTGCTCACTCGTAATGAAGGAGAGAGAGAAAGAGAGAGAGAGAGAGAGAGAGAGAGAGAGAGAGAGAGAGAGAGAGAGAGAGAGAGAGAGAGAGAGAGAGAGAGAGAGAGAGAGAGAGAGAGAGAGAGAGAGAGAGAGAGAGAGAGCAAATTGTGACCTCAGAAACAAAGAGAACCCAGACTGGGTTTTGCTGGACATAACCCTTCAACATGTTCTTCTACCAAGCTTTGAAGGTTTGGAATGCAATGTGGTGTATTACAGAACACATTGTAGTCTAGTAGATCAACAGAGTCATTTCTTGTCACATCTGTACTTATATTTCGCCTGATTAACTGGCATTTCAGACTCGGCCAGTAAAGGGATTTCTTCTAGCCTGGCTCTGAACACCATACATTCCCTGACCTAACACTACTGCAGTGGACATAACACACATCTCTCTAACACTTCGAGCAGGTAGGAGGAAATGAACACTTTCCTATACCAGTTTCCAGAAGGTGTCAACAAAACAGCTGTTGTGGACCAGACTGGCTCAGCTGTTGTCAACAAAACAGCTGTTGTGGACCAGACTGGCTCAGCTGTTGTCAACAAAACAGCTGTTGTGGACCAGACTGGCTCAGCTGTTGTCAACAAAACAGCTGTTGTGGACCAGACTGGCTCAGCTGGTGTCAACAAAACAGCTGTCGCAAGACCTTCCGTGCATATTTTCCCTCCTCATTTATCAAGTCCTTCAATATACATCTTTTTATTCCATGTCATATTTACTTCGATAAAAGAAATAGAATGGCAGTTCTTATCTTAAAAAGAGAGAGACGTAGATAAGACGAAGGCAAGTTTTGATACCTCATAATTGAGTCTCAGAACTTCGAGAGGAAGTATATATGAACCATGGTGGCGTCAAGGACGATAGACTTGACAGACCATGCTGGCCCTACGTCCGTCTGATGCCCCTGGTCCAGTGTGTGTGTGTTCTCCTGCTGCTACATCACTGTTATCAGTTATGTTATCTTACTGGGGGAGGGGGGATAGGTGTTAACGTAGGCGTCCAGGACTAAAGCCTACGTGGAGGTAATGGTTAGTGTTAGTGATGGTGAGTCACGCACGGGGGCAGCCGGGTTCGAATCCTGCGCGCTATGTTTATCTCACTCTTGGAGCTGTACCTAACTGACCTCCATTAGGGTAGTCACTTGTTTACCAAATTGCGTCTTAGCTACATTTATTCGTTGTGCATAAGCTGACTTATATATTTCTTTCTTGTATCTGCCCTGATGATGTGATTATTACACGAAAGTGCACTTGGGAACATATCGTGTTTTATTTCCCCATATATATATATATACATATATATATATATATATATATATATATATATATATATATATATATATATATATATATATATATATATATATATATATATATATATATATATATAGATAGATAGATAGATAGATAGATAGATAGATAGATAGATAGATAGATACATACATACATACATACATACATACATACATACATGCATACATACATACATACATACATTTACACACATTGAACATGAGACAGGTGTCACTGGAGCACTCAACTGCTCGTTCCGTCTCAGTTTCCATGAGAACGTTGCCCCAGATTCATCTGGTGATGAGAGCCGTGTAAGGGAGTGGGTGAAGGTGAACTTTGAACGTTGTGGAAATATTCACCAGAGTAGGAAAATGGTCAGCTGGATCTTGATAACGGAAGGTGGAGCGTTTTTCACGGCTGGACCATAAATAACGCCCCAGAGATATATATATTTATATATCTTATCTGTTGCACGATTTATTCCACACATAAAAAAGGTCGTGTTTGTGGAGGTGACGCGAGAGCGGGACTCCTGTGCATGTGAAGATATATTTTGGTGCCACAACGTAAATATGATACAGTGATAATAGGAATGATAATTGTGACGTTAGAGATTGATTATAAGAAAAGGAAATTAAACTCAAACTGTAATTATTGATTTCAATCATGTTTCCTAAATTCGACGTTTGATCATAATTGAGATTATGAGACTAGAACATTGTGGACCATGATGGCTGACATAGAACAGTGAACATTGTGGACCATGATGGCTGACACAGAACAGTGAACATTGTGGACCATGATGGCTGACACAGAACAGTGAACATTGTGGACCATGATGGTTGACACAGAACAGTGAACATTGTGGACCATGATGGCTGACACAGAACAGTGAACATTGTGGACCATGATGGTTGACACAGAACAGTGAACATTGTGACTCATGATGGTTGACACAGAACAGTGAACATTGTGACCCATGATGGTTGACACAGAACAGTGAACATTGTGGACCATGATGGCTGACACAGAACAGTGAAGATTGTGGACCATGATGGCTGACACAGAACAGTGAACATTGTGGACCATGATGGCTGAGACAGAACAGTGAACATTGTGGATCATCATGGCTGAGACAGAACAGTGAACATTGTGAACCATTGTGGCTGACTCCAAGTGAGCCAAGTATATGATATATGTGAGAGAACCAGTTTATCAATGAGATCTTCGTAGATTTCGGTGTTTAGTGTATACACTACTCCTCTCGAAGTAGCCAGGTGCTTGGCTATAATGCCTGATGAGCGTTACACATTTCTTTCCGCGTCAGAGCTGTCACACTCCCCCTCCGTTACCTCCAGTGCTCTGTAACACTTGCCCAGTCATCAGAAATCAAATCATGTTACACTTGGCTACTGTGTGATTGTCCTTATCTGCGTCGTCACACTGGTAAATGATATGTAATGTACGATTTTTTATGATATTATGCCTCCAAGGGAATGGTTTTTGATTTGCATAACAAAGGCCGTCTCTCATCCCCTTGAAAAGAGATCAGAGAGTCGTTATCAACATGGTCATAACCTGGATTACCAATCTACGTTGCACTACCAATCAAGGTCTATAAATATGTCAACCCACACTTCACTAAACTAAATGTCTATGGCCCTAACAGTCCAGGTTGAAATCATTAAAGCAAACATATCAATACATGGTGACTACACCTGCGTCTCGGGTTCTGCTCCCTAGCGACACGTCTTTAGAAGGTTCTGTCTGTCTACCTGTCTCACACATGCTGACGACAATATATAGAAACAGAACAGACACAAGTAGCTAGATACAAGGAGATAGTACCGGTGTGAGTGACATTGGACATAGCTAGTATATACAGCACGGACTTGAAGACTATTATACTTTGTCACCATTATCTTATAGTGTCGCTTTCCTCTATCTCACCTACAACGTTAGATATAAGAGAATAACATGATGAAAGCAACCAGTCTGGTATGCCAACCAGGAGAAGACAACACCAGCCAGCGTTGATAAAAACAAGGAAAAAGAGTCAGTAGTCTAGATGCAGAAAACTGCATTCGCACACCGGAATTACAGCAGTTAGACGAATTCATTTTTTTTCTTCACTCACTAAAAATCTCTCTTGATTGAGGAAACTGGATCATCCAAGGTTTGCAAGTGAAATGATGTTAAAACAATTGGCCGGAGTGAGAGGGAGACTGACCACCGACGCACACCTCTGTTTTGTGGCCAACTGTGAGGGTTGGTACTGATGAAGCCACCACCATACATTGGGCTGTGAGGCTGGCACACACCAGACCTCCGCCATACGTTTGTTTGTGTCTAGGGCAAGAGCGCATTTGATGAGACCACGACCAGACCTCTCTGTATCTGGCCTGGGTGAAGATGGTGCTAACGAGACCTTTGCTAACACCTCTGTGTCTGACCCAGGCCTGTGAGACGCCAGAGAGACCACTTCCTTCATCTGAGGGTCAGGTGTGAGAAATTAACGAGAACACGTCCTCATCTCTCATAGAGGCCATGGAATTAGGTAGTATTAGTTTTACTGTACTACTCAGATTGAACACACCACCAAGATGAAAGACATCTACCACCACCATCATGGTCATCTGATAGATATACCACGACTATTGTTCAAAGTGGAGGTGGAGTGTTTAATTGACCGAGAGGAATCTCGTTCAGCCATTTCTAATCCATCTGTAAGCCCAGCTGGTCGCGATTGGATTTTTCTGTAATATTCGGGACATGACTTTTAATTCGAGGTATGATATAGCAACACTGTTTTCTTGCAGTTATGTTACATAGTCAATATTATGTTATTGATACTAGAACTACCCTCATCATCAGATAACTTAAAACCATCGTTTTTATAGGTCATTTTAAGGCTTCACCAGCAAACGTGGAGATAGGAACATTACTGAGTATGACGACGATCCTTTTTGAGGGGGGGAAAGAGAAGATGAAAAAGGGTAGTTGAAAATGGGATGACCAAACACGGTTAGATCACTGTGCTTCAAAGAAACGTAAATGTCTACATTAAGATATCTAGCCATTCTTGAACCTTCTAAGTAAAATAAGACATATATTTCCTCGTAATGATCAATCTCAATGGTGATGTGCTAGTCGATATGAATCAGGATATCGGTATAGAAGCCTGATTATGTTCGTACAGGCATGTCCAGTGTGTACCTGGATTTCAAAAGAGTCTATGAGCAGAACACAACATTTTGTCATGCCTTGGTTTAATTAGGCTGGGACCAGCGCATACTAAAACCTAAAGGCGGCGTCACCTTGGCAAGTTTTGCATCTATATCTCAATTTCTGTCATACATTTCGTAAGCTCTGTCACTTACGTGAGTGGAACCAACGGACTAGTCATTTCCTTTCCGTCAACATAAACAAGCAAGATGGCGCTGACTCTCGGAGCAGGCTGCGTTTATCTTAAACTCACTCTGTCTCTTAGACAGATAGAGTAGAGAGGCTAGGCATGCTAAAACGCGTGTCTGGGTGCACTCATGGTTGGAGAAACTGAAAGTAAATAATATAAAACGTAACATGGGAGAGTTCAGAGAACTCTGAACCCTAACGTTGATGCGCTCGACGTTCTCTTCTCCTCTTCGTTGAACTTCGTGGCGTTCTCAAGATCTCTAATATCCCATAAACAACGCTGGAACCATATATACTCCTTCAGGCATTCCTCGGACTAGTGTGTGACCGCCACAAAACCCATCATGAAAGCGTATTTGCAGCTCCAATGAACGCATGCCGTATGAAGTTAATGTAACTGTATTAAAGAGGTTGAAGTACTGTATATGTTATCTAAGTTGCATTTACGTTCAAGTCTATAGATCATAATATGACTAAGAATGTTGACGAAAGCTTTCGAGAACGAGACGAATCCATTCGTATTGCACGATACGCCGCGAAATGGACGGAGGGAAATTGGTGAAAATTCGGTGACAAATCAGAAAATTGATACAAAAGGAGATATTGCGACGCCAACTTTAAACTAGATACTTTTTGTTTTGTGGAGAAATGTCAAAGTCCGTCTAGAGTGAAAAGCTTTAAAACCGTAGTATTTTATCTGGGTCTATCGGAAACCCTTATCACAAAGTTTTCCCTCACATCATTGCAATACATATATATATATATATATATATATATATGTATATATATATATATATATATATATATATATATATATATATATATATATATATATATATATATATATATGGAAATCCTCCCCTCCTGTTTTTACTTTCCCAAGAGGGAACAGAGAAGGTGGCCAAGGGAGGATTTTCTCTCTAGGGCTCAGTCCTCTGTTTTTAACGCTACCTCGCTAACGCTGGAAATGGCGAACATGTATAAAAAAGGAGTATATATATATATATATATATATATATATATATATACATATTTGCTATTAACCTTATCGATTTAAACAGCTTCTCCAAAAGCCACATCATAACCATATCTAAGCAGAGTTGCTGACCATCATCTCCAGTTTGAACAGTAAACTAACTGATGAAGGCTTCTGTCTGAGACTCACCAAATATTAATCCGGTTTGATAAGGATTAATATCACCTTCCTTTTTCCAGATGTACTTTTACAAGTTCATGTCAACCAACAGTACCACCGTCCATTTTTTGTCTGCTTTAACTAGTGAAATATATACGAGTATTTCTATATGACTCTCTGTCAGTGACTGAGTACATATTTCAGTAAATTACATGAGTGTTGGTACCATCAGATTTCATTCTAGAAATACAGTATGGCACTTAGTTTGATTATGATGAGTCTGGGTTATTTTCAATGAACAGAAAAGTAATCCTGTTATGTCACAATTTCTCATTACTTAAAACTGTCTGGTAATGTCAGAAGTGAATAGTGAACATGGAACGCTATAGGGTATAGTCTTGGTAATTAATAGTACTCATGGTTCTATGAACATTTGAATATAAGAAATACTTTATAGCATATTACATAGATGTTGTTGTTAAAGATAAGCTGCACTTCCTGTGTAGAACACAGCAACTGTTTTGATATAACGTAGACAGTGAACAAGTTACCAGGATCAGTGAAGGATGTATGTATAACTTGTAGACAGTGAACAAGTTACCAGGATCAGTGAAGGATGTATGTATAACTTGTAGACAGTGAACAAGTTACCAGGATCAGTGAAGGATGTATGTATAACTTGTAGACAGTGAACAAGTTACCAGGATCAGTGAAGGATGTATGTATAACTTGTAGACAGTGAACAAGTTACCAGGATCAGTGAAGGATGTATGTATAACTTGTAGACAGTGAACAAGTTACCAGGATCAGTGAAGGATGTATGTATAACTTGTAGACAGTGAACAAGTTACCAGGATCAGTAAAGGATCATCTCCAGAAGGAGACAACATTCATCGATTCAAAAAGCACCTCTCACATGTTTACTCCAGCTAACGTTACCAGAGTACCATTGTTCGAATCCAGAGGATAAAGTAGGAGAGGGGAGGTGTGGTTGGCATATACACACGAGAGTGTACTGAGATGAACCAAGTGTGGGTGAGTGGCGCTAGTGATCAGGGAGCAAAGTATAGATCCAGAGTGTCCAGAGCGAGCTGTTGTCATGGACTGGGTCATGGGCAGTGTGGCTGAAACTATACTCAATACCTTAAACCCACGATTGTCTATATGTCTTTTATCATTAATCATCAACATAGAATGGAATTGGAACACTTCGCCTTATAGATATGTCACAGTTGGTATACATAGTCACTCCACTCAGCCTTATAGATATGTCACAGTTGGTATACATAGTCACTCCACTCAGCCTTATAGATATGTCACAGTTGGTATACATAGTCACTCCACTTAGCCTTATAGATATGTCACAGTTGGCATATATAGAGGAGGCAGTAGGAGGAAGTGCTAATAGTGAAGGCAACATTCTGATATACCAAGTGGGTGTAGAACTGAGGCCATCATGAACATAACACGAGCCCAAGTGTGTTGAGAGTGTGGTCATAGCGTTGGTAAACAGGTCGAAAACTGGCTCAAGATCATTAATCCTTCCTGTATTTAACGCCTGCTACCGTTTGTTTAATCAGTTCAATCAAGGACCAGTAATGAACTGTGTCCTTTTAAGAACAAGTCAAGACATCCAATATAGATATATCTTGTCTAGGATATAGCAAACCTCTCCAGTGGAATTATCAATAAGTTATCAGGGAGCAGATGTATCTCTAATTATAGCTATATTGTTATAGTTTCCAGAGACCTGCATTCTAAGAACCCTCAGGATATTCAATTAACTTTTCAAAAGGGAAATAGCAAGTCCTCTTGACTGTAAAAGAAATATTCAAATATCCTTAGTTATATTCAGGTTCTCTCCTGCGTGACGCTTGGATTCATTCAGAACTTTTCAAATGTTTCGTCTATGAGTTTGACTTAAGCCAGCCTAAGTATATCCCACTTACAGAAAAATGTCTCTTCATCTAGTGAGTTGCCTTTCATACAATCCTCCTTCCACCGTGAAGCCACTTCTAGTGAAATGTAACCTTTTGAATCCTTCCAGCTGCCGTCATTTTGTTCTGACGTCTTAATATAGACTAAAGGTAAGGATTCAGGGGCATTCCTGGCCAGATGGATGGTGAACAGCCCACAACAGGAGAGCAATGAACCTCTAAAACGGTGACAAACACGATTATTCTGAGAGAATGCAGTGTTCAGTGTCTCTTGGTAGGGTATTGGTCAATGTCTTCGACCATGATCGCAGCGCGCACCACACAGGGGGGAAGGAAGTGCAGCACATCTCGAGTTAGAAACTAATGGAGGAATGATAAATGCATGTTGTCTGCCCGTGACATGTCGGTGGCTGTGACCAAATCTAGATCTAAAGCTATGTTGATGAATATTCATAGCTAGGATGATAATGACACACCTAGTGTAAGAATATTCATAGCTAGGATGACAATGGCACAGTGTATGAATATTCATAGCTAGGATGATAATGACACACCTAGTGTAAGAATATTCATAGCTAGGATGATAATGATACACTTAGTGTAAGAATATTGATAGCTAGGATGATAATGATACACCTAGTGTAAGAATATTCATAGCTAGGATGATAATGATACACTTAGTGTAAGAATATTGATAGCTAGGATGATAATGATACACTTAGTGTAAGAATATTCATAACTAGGATGATAATGACATGCTTAGTGTAAGACTGTAAAGGTTCACATTTAGAGTGATAGTGAGTACGATGGTGACCCTCCCAGGCTTGCTTGATGGTGAACAACTCAAGCTTGTACGATGGTGAACAACTGAACGTTCGTGGATGTGTGCATTTCGTGACGTTACAACCCGTAAACAGACGGTGTACTCCATCAGGATTTTCAGCGATAGCAGAACCCGGATATTGGAGGATTTAAGGATCAGGGTGGCTTTCGGGAGGATTTTGGCCTGAGACCTAAAATGAAATCAACTGCCAGTTAATGTCCTTTTAACTTGTAGTTCACTGACTGAAATTCGCCTGTGATGAACTGCAAATACGCCCTTATTATCATCTAAATGATCAGGTCAAGTCGACCTTATGTACCTTAAGGTGGCTTATTCCAGGTATCACATAATTCAATTATGCTACCATAAGGTTATAACTGGCGACCGTATATGGTCCAAACACAGCTCCATATCATATATAATCCAGCCATATACGACTTATGATGTCTCTTTATATAATCATATTTATATAACACAAAATCCATCCACTCAACTTCATCCTGGTGGATGCAAAGGAATGGCAAGTGGTAGGAGGCCCATCTGTTCTGGGGGGTTTGTCCATACCACACATCTACATATCTACCGACGTAAGCCAAGTGAGGGGTCACTGAGAAATATCCAGGAGGGAGTGAAGCAGAGGCAAAATCCACACACTTGGAGCAGGACACAGTCAGCGTTCTTGTCATACGTCGCGCCCTCCAGACGACCGAGGTGGGGATAAGAAGGCGTGAGAGATGTGTGAGGATGGAAAGTGCTCTGTGGGGTAAAGGTGATGGGCAGCTGGGATTGTGTGGTGTGAGAGTGTGGGTGGTGAGTGTGGGTAAGGTGTGTGTGTGTGTGTGTGTGTGTAAAGGAGAATAGAAAGGATATACCAAGATGAGCATTTGAATGTTTTGTTGGAGTTGGCAATGCACAGGAGTTTACAGTGCGGAATGTACCACAACTGGGTGTAATTAACTATCAGTTAACTATCAACTATCAATTGACAGGACGAGAGGTGTGCACTCGAGGAGCTCCATCTCTTAAAAGATTCATCTACGCTGCCAACTTCAAGTTACAGTCAACAATCCATAAATTTTGAACACCTGAAGGTGTGCAGAATAATTTCGAGACCATACACACACTGATCATATATATGGTGACAGTATGATCGTATGGCCAAGTAAGGTGTGGGAATGTGGTTGTAGAGGGGTGTTGTGGTGAGCAAGTGTTAGGACGTGGGAGTGTGGTTGTAAAGCGATGTTGTGGTGAGCAAGTATGGTTGTAAAGGGGTGATGGGATGAAGGTTTTCGGGTGTTGGAGTGTATTTCTCAGGGCGTCAGAGCAAGGGGTCAGTGAGGACTCAGGTGTGTAGGGTTGAAGGTGTCATCTATGTGGTAGCATATTGTATAAGGGTGTGTCCAGATGTGGGGTATGTAGTAACGCGTGTGTGGGGTGTGGAAGGTGCCCCAAAATGTAGATGGGAGCGTTTGATGGTGTGGGTGTGATTTGCGTGAACATATGCGCTTTAATAAAGATCCAGAGTTTCTAAAGGAGTTTGGTGTGTTAAGTCGTGGATATGAACGTGTTTGATTGTGTGTGGGTATGAACGCGTTTGAGTGTGTGTGGATATGAACGTGTTTGAGTGTGTGTGGGTATGAACGTGTTTGAGTGTGTATGGGTATGAATGTGTTTGAGTGTGTGTGGGAATGAACGTGTTTGAGTGTGTGTGTGGGTATAAAGGTGTTTGAGTGTGTGTTGGTATGAACGAGTTTTAGTGTGTGTGGGTATGAACGCGTTTGAGTGTGTGTGGGTATGACCGTGTTTGAGTGTGTGTGGGTATGAACGGGTTTGAGTGTGTGTGGGTATGAACGCGTTTGAGTGTGTGTGGGTATGACCGTGTTTGAGTGTGTGTGGGTGTGAATGTGAGTGTGCGTGGCAGTGTAAGTGTGTGGAGCGTGTGAGGACACAGACACATGGTAGAAGACAAGGGCGTCAGAGAAAGTGAGGATGTGGAGGCTATTAGGACGCTGGAGAGTATGAGGCCGTGATGGTGTGTGAGGGTGTAATGGTGCGATATATGAGAGTGTATGGTAGCGTGGAAGCTGGTAAGAATGTACAGGGGTCAAAGGATGAGGTCTTGGGACATGTAAGGATGTCTGGGTTTGTCATGTTATGTGAGGTTGTGACGGTGTGTGGGCGTGAGGTGTGAGAGGGTATATGTGTGCGTGAGAGTACAAGGGTGTGAGGATGATTGGATATTTCAGTTTGCGGGAGTATGTAAAGGTGTAGGAGTGAGGGTGCAGTGATGTACGAGGGTGTATGAAGACATGAAAGTCAGGTTGTGGTGTATGAGGTTGTAGAAGTGATGGAGCGTAGGAGTGAGGGCGCACAGGGGTGTATGAGGGTGTGTGAGGGTGTAAGACGGTGACTAAAGACAACGTGGTGTATGATTGTTCAGAATGGTGGGAGGTGTGAGGGTATGTGAGCATGTGAGAAGGCAAGAATGCAGGGGATGTGTGGAGATATGAGGGCATGAGAGAGAGTGTGAGAGAGCGTGAGAGTATTAGGCAAATCAAGTTGTCACAACGTGTGTTAGTGTGTCATAAAAGGGAATGGAGTGTGTGATGGTTTGAGGAGTTTTGCTTCTGATAAAGGTTTACCTAATATTTTGATCTCATTTTTCAGTATCTTAAGCGCCATATGAATCACTTTTCATTTGTCTACAATGGGGGACCAGTTGCTGTGTGTCTGACCACTCAATCAAACTGTCTAAATCATTTTGAATCATTAGACAGTCATCCTTTGACTGGACTACGTTTCTTAGTTTCGTGTCATCAACATATCTTGAAATTCTGTTCGTGAGTCCAGTCTTCAGGTAACTGAAATAGATCACGAAGAGTGTGGGTCCAGGGCTAAACCTTGTGGTACTCCGCTTGTCACGTCAAGCCAGTCGAACACTTCCCAATCTGATACTACGAGCTGTCTCCTGTCGGTGAGCCAGTCCAGTACACACACACACACAGACTCTAAATACACAACATCTGATGGCGTAGTGGAATCCTATTCACTATATATGTGACGAAGGATCTTTGTTATCTCCAAAAGCTTTAACGATTTCCCTCCAATTTTCCTGTAAGTAAGAATGATGAAACGGTCGTTCGAAGTGCACTTCTTATATCCAGATTTTGAAATTGATATTGCATTAGCAACCTTCCAGTGTTTAAGATTAGCAGTTTCCCTTCTTGTAGCAATTCAATGATTGTTTTGCGTGTGTGTGTGTGTGTGTGTGTGTGTGTGTGTGTGTGTGTGTGTGAATTCAAATGGTATTTACCAGCTCACCTCTTCTTCAAGGAGAGCCTCACCTGTAGACCTTGACAAGAAGAGCGGGCCACCAGACCACCTTGCATAAAGATCTGGTCACGTCTGTACATACAGTGGGCTCCATAACCCAGAGGGTCACGTTATGGCTGAATATCATCTAGTAGTATTCTGCACCAGTCGAACACTTCAGGAATTCTGAACCAAGGCATCGTCTTTGCATTGTACGTTAAAGTGTAACCATCATTTGACAATCACTTAACTTTCAACCATCTAACCATTGTAACAAAAGGTCATTCATATTTCTCTATCTAAGGATTATGTTACTATGAAGAAACAGTTGATTGTTACTGTATAACCTCTTATACCATATAGCATGTCACTGATGTTGGAACTATTATCTGAAATTGTTTGTTGAATGATTCAGGGTCTTTGAAAAGAGCTATCAAAGTTATCACACTCTATCTTCTATCACAACTTCGTCAGGCATGAACAGCACCTCGCCAGCTGGGGTGCACAGCCCTGAGCGATGGTGGAGGTGGTTGAGGAAGTACATCAGTATGTGGGAGACTCGCTATGCTAATGATCACTCCAGACCTGCCTGCTTCTCGCTGATGTACCTCGTCGTGTTTCCGGCTGTCGAATTGCGTCAGGGATATGGTATCACAACGAGCATCATGGTTATAGGTGATGTTGTCATAACTCTGAGGCATGATAGACTCGTTATTATAATGCCGCATTTGCCATCTGAATCACCCAGAATCCTCTCAAGTTGTTGGTGGGGGGGAATTGGTGAGCAAGGAATCGTTTGTTGAGCTTGTGTGTGGAGGAGGTCCACCTGCAGCCACGCACACACACAGACTGGTATTGCAAGGATGGTGTCTCCAGTGGCGACTCTCTCGTCTCGACGTAGACTGTTATTTCTCTCTCTCTCTCTCTCTCTCTCTCTCTCTCTCTCTCTCTCTCTCTCTCTCTCTCTCTCTCTCTCTCTCTCTCTCTCTCTCTCTCTCTCTCTCTCTCTCTCTCTCTCTCTCTCTCTCTCTCTCTCTCTCTCTCTCTCTCTCTCTCTCTGTGATAAGTTCTATAATTCCCTGGTCTCCTATATAAGAAAGATGAAGGCGTAGCGACTTTCCTCAGGCTAAAGATGAGGATTTCTTTTCTCCCTAAATTTGGAACCTTGTAATTACCATCTACTGATCTGCAGGTACGACTCAGCCTTAACGATCCACAGCCACAACAAAGGACTGTCTCGTCCTCGCTGGCTCATTTACATACGCGAACAAGACCCGCCTTAATGCCTCTGAAATTCTTTTTTTTTCCAGAGTGTGTCACGAGGCGTGACGTCTGGAGGAAGTTGTGCATGTAGGAAAAAAAACTACATTAGGTTCCAGTAGGAAAAAAAAAAAGTACATTGGGTTTCCCAGGATGGCCTCCTAAGTACAGTACTTGGTTATGCTAATCTGTCAACCAACATGTGAGGCGCGTGTCTGAGGGCCACAATGAAGTGGGGATAACAGGAATGTATGTCATTTAGATATGATGGGGAAGGTGTAGGTGGAGGAGACCATCTTCCCTGAGAGGCAAGAGGCAAGAGGCAGCAGCTCTGTCCAGGAGGCACAGACAGTGGCAATCCCACAGGTAAATGTTTCCAGATGATCCTGGCTCCAGTTACGTGCCATCTCTCGTGACCCTCTTCGTACTGGAAGCGTTCTTACTGAATATTAATCAAGGGAAAAATTGCTCAATGTAATCATCATTTTTTCCCCTCTCGTCTGCTCACAGATTAAATAATCTTACAGTTGAGCTTCTAAATTAAGTTTCCATATTTTCATGATATACAGAGACAAAGATGGAAGCATCGTCTGTCTGGCCTGAGGGAGAGACGAGACAGACCACATCATAACCTGGTTTTCATCTGTTATGTTCGGGTCATGTTCCTCTTGCTGCAGGAGGGGAGGGAGGGGGATAGAACATGGCCACAGCAATGTGTCGTGTGATGCTGTCTATCTGTGAGGGTAAACTTCCAGGGTTTTAAATTCAAGAGGTCAACGTGATAAACGATTATCAGTTAACTAATCCGATAAAATCCGGCTATACACGATTATCAGTTAACTAATCCGACAACATCCGGCTTCCTTCTTTCTTTCTTCTGCCTTATTGAGATCCAAAACCACATTGGATATACGGAGGATTGTTTGAAATATATTCACTACAATGGAAAAGGATTACACCCAAGAAGATTTGAATATCTTTTAATATGAGACAGAAGTTGGTGCATGAGACACTTAGAGAATAATGTACCTTAAAAGAAGAATATCCTTCTAAATGATATTCAGAATACATTGTATTTAAGCTACAAAAACGTGTAAATACATAATGTATTGGACAGTAAAGATCTTCTTCCAGTATCCAATATATCAAAATTCTTCTTATGGGCTGAACCAACACTGTATTATAAGACACAGCAATATACTGCCATCAGGAGCCTCACAAGGTATCATTACTGTGGCAAGATGTACTACGTACACCAGTCTGGAAGCTGTTCCAGGCAGACTAGAAGCTGTTCCAGGCAGACTGGAAGCTGTTCCAGGAAGACTAAAGGCTGTTCCAGGCAGACTGGAAGCTGCTGTAGGAAGACTGGAAGCTGTTCCAGGAAGACTGGAAGCTGTTCCAGGAAGACTAAAGGCTGTTCCAGGCAGACTGGAAGCTGTTCCAGGCAGACTGGAAGCTGTTCCAGGAAGACTGGAAGCTGTTCCAGGAAGACTAAAGGCTGTTCCAGGCAGACTGGAAGCTGTTCCAGGCAGACTGGAAGCTGTTCAAGGAAGACTGGAAGCTGTTCCAGGCAGACTGGATGCTGTTCCAGGAAGACTAAAGGCTGTTCCAGGCAGACTGAAAGCTGTTCCAGGCAGACTGAAAGCTGTTCCAGGAAGACTGAAAGCTGTTCCGGGAAGAATGGAATCTGTTCCAGGAAGACTGGAAGCTGTTCCAGGCATCGCTCACTCAGTTAACGAACCTCTTAATGTAGGTTTACTTTCCCTCAAGAATCCTGGGATCAAAGCCCACAAAGGTGTTCTCTGGCGTGACGTTAAGCTGAACAAATATTACGATAGATAGTGAGATAGATGATGAACAATCACATGTTGTGGTAATGGTGAACATCCCACATTTTACGATAGATAGTGAGATAGATAATGAACAATCACATGTTGTGGTAATGGTGAACATCCCACATTATGGTAATGGTGAGGTTACAAGGTTATGATAATAATGAACATCCCAGGTTATGGTAATGATGAACACCCCAGGGTATGATAATGATGAACATCCCATATCATAATGATGATGAACATCCCATATCATAATGATAGTGAACATCCCATATCATAATGATGATGAACATCCCATATCATAATGATAGTGAACATCCCATATCATAATGATGGTGAACATCCCATATCATAATGATGATGAACATCCCATATCATAATGATGGTGAACATCCCATATCATAATGATAGTGAACATCCCATATCATAATGATGATGAACATCCCATATCATAATGATGGTGAACATCCCATATCATAATGATAGTGAACATCCCATATCATAATGATGATGAACATCCCATATCATAATGATAGTGAACATCCCAGTACCAGGCTGGGTTTACCAGGAACATCGTACCTGTAACACTACATATCGTGGGCAGGTCCTGGGATTAATGAGGATTTACAGGATTGGTGGATTGCGGAGATTAGGAGATTAACGGATTAGGATAACATTAGCGGGATCTTGGCCTCAAATTAACGCGAGTAATTCATTGGTCTAATTACCTGTGATCTAATTGATCTGACAATCAACTCAGATGTACCTACGTTACAGCTCATTAATACACCGAATTTCCAGGCACAGTAATTTTGTTTAATTTTAGATCAGTTTGTTTGAGATTGTTTCGTCATTCTCCATAAAAATCGTGACGTGGGTAACATAGCTGGACAAATGTGTGGTTCACATGCTACTCAAGATGTGGCTGCGGTAGGAGATATGGCCATATGGTACTTGGCTATTAGCCCTCCCACCTACGTCGCGTTGTGTACATTCGAAACGATGTGTTTACACCTTGATTTTATGGTTACTCTCACATGTAAATATTTTCACTCAGCTTTTCCAAAAGCAGCCATCTCTCTTCCGAATTCCTCTTATGGCGAGGTGCATAAGCACTAATAATCACCCATTTGCCCTATTCCTCTTTTTTTTTTGCACATATCAATATGGCGCTCACTTTCTTAAATTCTTTCACACGTTCCCACAACTCTTGCTTTAAGAGAAGTGCTACCCCATCCTTAGCTGTCGCCCTCACACTAATCTACGACTCCACTTATGAGGCTTTCGCAAACCATTCTTCCCCTATACCCTTGAACTTTGTTTCTCTAGGAGCCAGACCATCCAGAATTTATTTTTTCTCAAACATACCATCAGACATACCAACCTGAGTCTTCGGAAGGATGAGCACTCTCAACTAAGCTCCTTCATGTGTTCCATATCTTAGAGTACGAAATACAAGAAGGTGGAGGGAGGTTCCATTCTGCCACTCCCACCCATTGTAATCGCCTTCTACTGCACGTAGGAAATAATGCGTGAGGAGTGTTAAATTCTCCTTACCCCCAGGAATATACTTAAGCATAATGCTGAAGAGCATTATATACTCTCAAGGAGATATGCTGCTGAGGTTATTCATATTAGGAGAAAAGAGTTCTAACGTTGATATTCTTTGTGTCTTACACCATCTCTTCTGCACAGGCAAAACTTAGCTCAGTTTTCTCAACTGAATGCAGTATGGAAATTCCTGTTGCTTAGGATCAAAGTCACATTATATCTAAGAGTTAGCGTCAGCCTAAGAAGCATAAAACACCATGAACTATTTCTTGTTTAATACCAAATACGTTATGAGACACTGTCAGTTTACACAGACACTTCCCAGTAGATGTCTTCTGAGACAGTGTCAGTTAACACAGATACTTTCCAGTAGATACCTCCTAAGACAATGTCAGTTATCACAGACACTTTCCAGTAGGTATCTCCTAAGACACTGTCAGTCATCACAGACACTTTCCAGTAGATATCTCCTGAGACACTGTCAGTTTACACAGACACTTCCCAGTAGGTACCTCCTAAGACACTGTCAGTCATCACAGACACTTCCCAGTAGATATCTCCTGAGACACTGTCAGTTATCACAGACACTTCCCAGTAGGTACCTCCTGAGACACTGTCAGTTATCACAGACACTTCCCAGTAGATACAAGATCTTACAAAGTCCAATATCGCAAGTCATGCTGCAGTATTACTGGGAACCTAGTTTTTGCAGTTTGTATATTTACCCTGAGGGTCTGTTTGTTGCAAGAGGCTCAAGTTCACTTCATTGGTCGTTCAGCTCCTGCTGCACCTTAGTTGGCACAATGCATGATTATGCTGGCCACCTGTTTGCGCCTGGAGCGAACTGCCATCGGTACCCAATTTCACAAATGGCCTTGTTCTACAGGGTGAACCAAAATAGTCTTAGACACTCTAACTCTGGAGAGAGCTGGTGGCCTGACGGAGAGTGGCATGTTTATAACAAATTTTCAAGTTAAGAAATTCCAATACGCCATTTTGATGATAAACTACAACGTGTGAATGGCAGTTCAAAGGAGAAAAGAATGGAAGACATGTTGAATGCCAAAGACACAGCCGAAGAAAGATTAGAATACTTTATGATAAGAAGGAAGGTGAAGTGAGTGAGTGTAGTAGGAAGATACATGAAGAAATAGAGAAAATTATATAGAGGAAGCTTGTGGCATGAAACAATGAGATAATATAGCAAGTGGCCTTTTATCGTACAGTGATAGAGATGCTGTAATCTTCCTCAGATGGTAAAGTTACATAATACAGTAAGCTTCTTTGCACGTTACAGTAAGATGACACATCAAGCCTCCACCTACAGTACAGTAAGACGATACAGTAAGCCTCCATTAATGATACAGTCAGTTCATACAGCAGACTCCATGAACTGCTGTAGTAGTATTCTAGGAAGGCATTTAATACACCCTAGAACTGAAGGATAATATTCCATGTGAAGACCAAGCCAATGAGGGAGACACTGAGGGCCTGGCTTGTGAGAACAAGACGGGGAGGTCCTGCATGAACCTAATGAACGGGACTTATATATGGAAAGTAACATGCAAATTGAGCCACATCATCATAAAAGTAACAATGACAGTAGTAATAGATTAATAAGGATGGAAGAGAAGGTGTAAAGCAAGAAGGTGACGAAGAGGAGGGTCCTATATGTACTGCACGAAGGATATATGATCAGGATGGGGTCACGGAGGGCAGGTCGTCTTCATCGAACATCTTATAAGATGACGATCAAAAGCAAACGGTGGTCAAGGAGTCTGTACAGCGGGCAGTAGGTTCAGAAAGAATGAAGAGTTGCAGTAGATGACACGTTGTGAGGCAAACTGTCAGGGACTGTAAAGGGTTTACAGAGAACGATGTGTGTGTGTGTGTGTGTCAGATGCTATAGTACATAAGTTTGAGGTTGGGGTATGATAATAGGGGTATGTTATCCCATACCATGATTACTTCAACCGTCTATTGATGGTTTAAAATCTACGCTGTCTAGGTTGGCAGTGCAGTTAAGATATTCAATACAATGGGCATAAAAGGGTGATAAGAGGTACGTATTCTCGTAGACAGATAACCTAATAATCCTAGAAAATTGAACAAGAGGGTAAGTATTATCGTGGAAGAATCCGGAAAACTTTGGAAGAGGAAATATCAAAGTGAATCAGATATTTAGCGAAGCTGTGTCCATATTACATTAGACAGTTTTCATAAAAGTCTGGGGCGGTGTTGAACCCCCTGCACTCAAGAACCCAGCTCAGTAGACACGGTGAAGAGAAGACCCCAATATCAGTGTGAGAGGCTGGCATATAGCTGGAGCCGGGAAGTGTGGAGAGATTGCTAGCAGAGCAGTGCAGATTTTTCTATTGTTTGCTGGTGAAACATGGGGGTCTGTATCAGACTACAGGGAGGTGGCTAGGGCTGTACAGGGAGCTATGATAGACTTCCTGGTAGATAGATGAGGTAACAGGATGAGAGGATAGACTGGAACTGGAAATGTTAAGGATAGGTGTGACATCATGAAGCGATTGGTCAAACAAGGCAATGGTCAATGGAGTCAAATTTCAAGGCTAAGGTCTCTATCCTATCATGCAATGTCCTCAACTACTTCATGTTCTCTGCATTCACTGCACCTTCCCCTACCCTGTTGTGCTCGTCTCTTACTTCATCATTATTGAAATTTATCTTCCTATCTTTCCTGACTCTGCTTCTCATTATGTCCTTTTATCAGTTGTTTGAGGCCTATAATAAATTGTTTATAAAGGCCTATAATCAGGAGCACATCCCGTTTTCTTCATAGCACATCAGTACAGAATAGCCAGGTTCAAGTGGGCTGCCCTCACCTATACCCTTATTCTGCTTATGAAGTCGTTAATGAAGAAAAATGGTTATATATATATATATATATGGTTGTACTTTCTAATAGAATCTATCATATCAGTGTTATACATAGCCACATGTGATGCAGAAATTCGTAATAGATTTTCTTTCTTAGATATTGGCTCTCACAGGAGATTTAATTGTTCTTCTACGGAAGATTTACAGAAAACGGCACACGAAGGGATTACCACAAAGTCTGTCTCTCTCTCTCTCTCTCTCTCTCTCTCTCTCTCTCTCTCTCTCTCTCTCTCTCTCTCTCTCTCTCTCCTCAAATCATCATTTAAAGCTAAAAATTCAACGTCTACATTGGTTGGTGATTTTGTGCCTTCACGACATCGGAGAAAAACTTTTTTATCTTACCAAACGGTTGGGTTTTTCAAAGATATGCATTTCAGAAAAAAAAAAGAATAAAAGGGAGACTCATTTGCAAAGCATTGAAAATAGTACTGATTTTGTTGTATACATTTCTATCGAATTGGATGCTACTCATAATTTACCAGAGGACACAACCTAACCTAACCTAACCTAACCTAACCAAATCTACTTTAAATTTCCACATATGAACCTCCGAGTTATGCTCTATATAGAAATCTTACACAAATCATAACAGCTGACTATTCTATAGTTGACTTAAGGCTGGTATTAAACCACAGAAAGCCTATCCAAACTCAGAAGTATGATCGCAGTAACGTTGCTCTGATTTGGTCTTCGTTTTTCCCCGGGTTTTAACACACACTTTTATAGCTGCTGGAATCTGACTCGTGACGCATAAGATCAAATGACTCGTCCAGAGGATCGAATAGCTTAAATACCCTGTCGAATCATCGTCAGTTCGTGGCTATACTGTGAAAAACAAACCAGGGTATATATATATCCTAGTCGTGTGTGTGTCGTCTGTAGGGGCGTCATCATAACAACGCGGGGAAGCTAGCAACCAATAGCAGCCGTTTAGCCAAGAGTCCTTCCAGCTGATTGGCTCCGGTGCGGTTGGCCGATCACGTGATCCAGCGAGGGTATATAAGTAGCGGCGTTTTCGGTTAATGGCGTTAAGAGTCATCGGATATACAGCAAGATGGAAGTGCTTAGGATTTTTCATTTAATGGTTATCATTTCCCGTCGACGGCTTCACTAATCCTGAAGGTCAGCGGGTCTTAGACCCAGTCAACCAACCAACCAACCAACCACACCGCCTTATCTTGCCTTGTGGAATATCCAGATCATTGAGGTAGCTCCGCTACGAATCTCTCACAGACGTCTTCAAGAAGCTGTCTACAAGCTATCTATCGGCAAGTCGCCCTCACCAAGCTATCTACAAGCTATCTACCAGCAAACCGCCCTCAACAGGCTAGCTACAAGTTACTCACAGCCCTCCCATCCGCCCTCAACAAGTTATCTGCAGGCAAATCTGATCCCAGACTGCAGCTAAAGCGATGCCAGATCCACTCCAGACTGTCGACTCATGGATACAGTCGATCATCCCTGCTCGACACCCATTACCTCAGCTTAATGTTACGTTAATGTGGGATGTGGCCCACGTAGTCAGGCACATTCTAAAAGACAAGTTTCTCACTTCCTCCATAATTCGTGGATACTTTCTCTTGTCTCTTCTTTTCCCCTGTCATTAATCTCTCTATATTTTGATTAAAGCCTGGCTTTGATGTGGACTTTTGCCAGTGACTGGAACCTCCACAGTATATGATATAAGTAAGGCCTTCCAGACAGGTTAAATGAAACTATTTACAGTGTGGTGACCCAAGTTGGCTGTATATCACCAGTCCATCAAGTGATCCCAGTGGAGTGTATATCACCAGTGAACTGTGTAGTTAAACTGTACACTTCGCAAGTGTTCAGAACTGTGTATTTCAGCTGTACGCTACTGCAGTCTAGTCCAGTCAAGATTCCGCCATTGTAGGAGATATTTTTGTCTGTGTTGTGCGTATTCTGTCTATTCCCTCCAGCTGTGTGGCATTGTGTATGCACGTCTGCACGTTTGTGATGATGCATGCAACATGCACGGTATTGTAGTCATATGGTCGAGAGTAACAATGAGTATTGGATTTATGGGAAGGAATTTCTTTTGTCCTGTTTCTGTTAAGTTGTTGGACTGGGTGCTCGTATCCTCTTGTTCTTCTTGTCTTGTAATTAGATACAAACTTTTTTTTTCAAGTCGTGTATCTTGTCTCAAGATTTGCCCACTGTTAGGATCATCCCTTATACCAAGGCAATGGTAAGCGAAGCACTTTAGTTTACTTACCACAGACACTTCCCTGTGGGTATCTCGTGATACACTGTCAGTTATCAAAGACATTTCCCAGTAAGTACTTCCGAAGACACTGTCAGTTATCACAGACACTTTCCAGTGGGTCTCTCCTGAGACACTGTCAGTTGTCAAAGACACTTCCCAGTAGGTACCTCCTGAGACAGTGTCAGTTATCACGGACACTTCCCAGTAGGTACCTCCTAAGACACTGTCAGTTATCAAAGACACCTCTCAGTAGGTATCTTGTGAGACACTGTCAGTTAACGCAGACACTTCCCAGTAAGTACCAGTTCTCACGGAGTATAATGTGGCAGGTCATCCAGTAATAGGGGGAAGGTAAGTGTCCACAGGTCCCCGAGGTTCTACTTGTAGCACAAGAGACTCACTTCATTTCACTGGCCATTACATTTGACCCTGACTGACACATTACTTGGCCGGAGACGTAATTTATGCTGGGAATATTTTGGTGTTGGGAAACAAATGCCGGTGGTAAACCAACTTAACAAACGACCTTGTTTAACAGGGATCCTAATTTCATGGCCAAGCGGATGCTGGGATGTTTACGATGCGGAATATAATTATATGAAAATTAGAATTGTGAAGACAGCGTTCAGTGTTTGAATGGCAACACAAAGGAGGAAATATATGGTAGACACAACTAATATTTTAGACACAAGTCAGAGGAAAGGAGAGTGATGTGAGTGGGTGTAGGAGGGAGAGTGATGTGAGTGGGTGTAGGAGGGAGAGTGATGTGAGTGGGTGTAGGAGGGAGAGTGATGTGAGTGGGTGCAGGAGGGAGAGTGATGTGAGTGGGTGTAGGAGGGAGAGTGGTGTGAGTGGGTGCAGGAGGGAGAGTGATGTGAGTGGGTGTAGGAGGGAGAGTGATGTGAGTGGGTGTAGGAGGGAGAGTGATGTGAGTGGATGTAGGAGGGAGAGTGGTGTGAGTGGGTGCAGGAGGGAGAGTGGTGTGAGTGGGTGTAGGAGGGAGAGTGATGTGAGTGGGTGCAGGAGGGAGAGTGATGTGAGTGGGTGCAGGAGGGAGAGTGATGTGAGTGGGTGCAGGAGGGAGAGTGGTGTGAGTGGGTGTAGGAGGGAGAGTGATGTGAGTGGGTGCAGGAGGGAGAGTGGTGTGAGTGGGTGTAGGAGGGAGAGTGATGTGAGTGGGTGCAGGAGGGAGAGTGGTGTGAGTGGGTGTAGGAGGGAGAGTGATGTGAGTGGGTGTAGGAGGGAGAGTGATGTGAGTGGATGCAGGAGGGAGAGTGATGTGAGTGGGTGCAGGAGGGAGAGTGGTGTGAGTGGGTGTAGGAGGGAGTGTGATGTGAGTGGGTGTAGGAGGGAGAGTGATGTGAGTGGATGTAGGAGGGAGAGTGGTGTGAGTGGGTGCAGGAGGGAGAGTGGTGTGAGTGGATGTAGGAGGGAGAGTGGTGTGAGTGGGTGTAGGAGGGAGAGTGAGCAAAGAGGATAACCGACATCAAGTGTTACAGGAGAATTATAGAACAAGATTACTGACTGGTACAGTGAGATGATACAGCAAGACGAACACCAGTGATGGTACAGTGAGATGATACAGCAAGACCAACACCAGTGATGGTACAGTGAGATGATACAGCAAGACCAACACCAGTGATGGTACAGTGTGATGATACAGCAAGACCAACACCAGTGATGGTACAGTGAGATGATACAGCAAGACCAACACCAGTGATGGTACAGTAAGATGATACAGCAAGACGAACACCAGTGATGGTACAGTAAGATGATACAGCAAGACCAACACCAGTGATGGTACACTAAGGTGATGTAGCAAGACCAAAATATAGATTATGTGGTATACGTCTGTAACGATTACAGGCTGTATTGGTCTACTGACGGAGGTAAGGTGTAAGGCGGCGGGAAGACCTCAGAGAGGAAGGTCACATGTGTGTTGCGGGAGAAGACGAAGAGGAAGGTCACATGTGTGTTGCGGGTGAAGACGAAGAGGAAGGTCACATGTGTGTTGCAGGAGGAGACGAAGAGGAAGGTCACATGTGTGTTGCGGGAGAAGACGAAGAGGAAGGTCACATGTGTGTTGCAGGAGAGGACGAAGAGGAAGGTCACATGTGTGTTGCAGGAGGAGACGAAGAGGAAGGTCACATGTGTGTTGCAGGAGAAGACGAAGAGGAAGGTCACATGTGTGCTGCAGGAGAAGACGAAGAGGAAGGTCACATGTGTGTTGCAGGAGGAGACGAAGAGGAAGGTCACATGTGTGTTGCAGGAGAAGACGAAGAGGAAGGTCACATGTGTGTTGCAGGGAGAAGACGAAGAGGAAGCAACAAGGAAGTGAGTCGTCTTCGTTAAACCTTTACCCTGAGGACGGGCGGCAGAAAACCCTGGCCAGGGAAAAATGGGGAAGAAAGTGACGACAGACGAGACAAGAAAGAATATTGTAATGTGTTGTGAGGGACGAGCTGTCAGGGACTGCAAGGAACTTTACAGACGACCAAGTGTGCGTCAGAAACTGCAGTATTTCCCTGAATATATCTAGGTAGGGTTAAAGTTGGGGTAGTATCTTGAGGATGTGTTATGTTATGGCCACAGTGAGTGTGTCTACCCACAGTGAGTGTGCTCAAGCAGCTGTTGAAGGTTTAGTGATGAGACAATGGTTGACAGTGGAGTTAAGATTATGAATCAAATCGTTCAAGCAAAGTGGAAGTGATGCATAACTTCGTAAGGAGGTGATCTAGAAGTCCTGGTAGCTTCGGTATGAATGTAGGACCACTGAGGAGCTGCAACAAAGTATATTGTCGTGAAGCACAGTTTTACTGTGGCTTTTCCCTATTACAGGCAGTGAGATGTTCACTGATGTACTGAAGAACTTGTGTTGGAGAAGTCCACTTCGTAGATGAGATAGATAAGGTAAAATGGGAGTCGAAAGTTTAGCAGGAAGTTTGAGAGGCTGGCGGCATTTTGGTAGAGCTGAGACAGCAAAGCATTATAGGTACGTCTGGTGTGGAGGAAGGGGTCTGCTGGTGTGGAGGGGTCTGCTGGTGTGGAGGGGTCTGCTGGTGTGGAGGGGTCTGCTGGCAGGGTAATGCTGGTCGCCCTGATGTTTGCTGGTAGATCATGGGTCTGTGACAGCAGTTTGGTGGTTAGGACCATACTGGTAGTTATGACAGATGAGTAGTTGAGGAAGTAGTTAAGAATACATTGAAAATTGAGAATATTGAGGAGGGATGTAGCTGTCTGAGGGGAATGGTTAGCAAGAGTTAACAAAGTATAAATTGTAGAGGTGATCTTCTCATATATATCTGATGTATATCGTTCAGAATCTGGCCTCATAACCAATGAGATGTTAACAGCCATTTAACGTATCAACAAACATAAAGTAAATATATGTGAGAGGTGTTATATAAGTAAGGAGGGAATAGTCAGAGATGAAGACTTAGAGTACAGAGAGGGAACACTGTGAGGATGTCAGTATCCTGACTTATGTGAAGAATGAGTAGTGAAGTGTCTGGGTACGACTGTAGGTGAAGGACGAAGTCCAGTCAACCTGCTAATCTATAGAGAGACTGTGTAGAGACAGTCATGACTGGAGGAGGAGGTTCTAAACATTCATGACTGGAGGAGGAGGAGGAGGCTCTAAACAATCATGACTGGAGGAGGAGGTTCTAAACATCCATGACTGGAGGAGGAGTTGGTTCTAAACATCCATGACTGGAGGAGGAGGCTCTAAACATTCATGACTGGAGGAGGAGGAGGCTCTAAGCATCCATAACTGGAGGAGGAGGTTCTAAACATTCATAACTGGAGGAGGAGGTTCTAAACATCCATGACTGGAGGAGGAGTTGGTTCTAAACATCCATGACTGGAGGAGGAGGAGGAGGCTCTAAACATCCATCCCACTGCTGAGTGGAGGAGAGTCTGTAACCTTCTAGTGACTGTGGTGACTGGAAGACCTGTTGTAGTGAAGGGTGATTCGTAAGATAGCAAGAGACAACCCAACTTTGCAGACATTTACATATCCACAACGACCCTAACTTCTCGTGTTTCATGGAGGTCCATTTCTTTCGTGGGCGCCAAACTTAATTTCTGCAGTGGATCCTGACGTCACGTGAGTCATATATCCGCCTGCAAATTTTCCACGATCCTTCAGAGATCCTAATTTCATACAGCCTTCATTCCACCCTCCACCACCCACTCCTGGAGACTTTTATTTCACGGGAGTTTAATTTCGCTGGAGAGATTAATTTGGAGAGGGCATTAATTTTACAGGGAACCTAATGAAGGAGGCGAAGACGCATTATTGGGGGCACAGGACGCATTAATGAGTCCTAGATCCACATCAGTAGACGATCTTTAATTTCGTGGCGACCCTAAATGTACCAAGAGACGCTTGACATTAAAGATGTTCTTCCTTAAGGAAATATAATGTATCAGACAAGGGACAGTCATAGACGAGCCTGATTTTACTGGAGATCTAAATGAACATCTTTTATCCCCAAGAGCGAGAATATGTCTTATTCTATTGATGCGTTTCTGTAGATACATGTATATGTGGGTGGGTTGGGCCGACTCCCCGTCTGTTTCCTTGCGCTACCTCGCTAACGCGGGAGACGGCGATCAAGTATGATAGATATAATGATAAATACTATTAATGCTAATGCTATTAATCCCATTTCTTGTTTATCACATTCTTTTTATCTTATAAGTAAACCCTCACTTCTACAACGACCCATTTCTTGTTTATCACATTTCTTTTGTTTTACAAGTAAACTTTCACTTCTATAATGTCCCATTTCTTGTTTAGCACATTATTGCCTGCCAAAATCAACTACTTCCTCCCTTTTCCAAAGAACTTTTCAATTTCGACCTTAACAAATTGACTGACGAACTTGAAACTTACTGAAATGTCGTCTTTTTTTTTTTTTCACTTTTCTTCTTCTAAAATGGACCAGGCTACAGACCACAACCGACAAATTTACAGCCACCAACCACCCCCTCTACACTAACCACTCCCTCTACACTAACCACTCCCTCTACATCTGCTCTCTGTACTTCAGGTAAATAATACGTAGCCAGCTGGTCAATCTTCTCTAGCGAATCTGTTTCCATTAATAAGGTAATCAAACTCTGGACTCATCCACTGCATGTGTGGAACTTACCCATCTGTGCAGTGCAGGGAGTGAGACCTACAATTGTGTGTCCCCATTATGTAAAACTCAGGGACTGTATGTCATCTATCATGCTATCATCCCTTTCATTATTGTAAAGTTCATTACTTAGGATGAGGCCACGGAGATCTAAGCTTGTATTTCATCAATGCAGCTTTAACTTTCATATTCTATTGCAAATCAAGATTCATTTTGCGAAGCCATACATGACATATAGCGATATAAATCTAGAAAAAACAGAAAATAAGATAAGTTGTCTTTATTGACAAATTTGCATACATGATACAAAATGAACCTCTATCCACAATGTGATATCAACCCCCTTACCATGTCCCTAATCAGTGGTTATGACCTCCACTTGATAATGCATTGACCCTGCTGATCACTGCCACTGGCGCTTGGGAACTCCTGTGAAGAACTTTAGGACACAACTTACCAAGAGATCAGCTGTTGATCGCCATCAGTGTCCTCCTGTCCCACAGCCATCAATGTCCTCCTGTCCTACAGCCATCAGTGTCCTCCTGTCCTACAGCCATCAGTATCCTCCTGTCCTACAGCCATCAGTATCCTCCTGTCCCACAGCCATCAGTATCCTCCTGTCCTACAGCCATCAGTGTCCTCCTGTCCTACAGCCATCAGTGTCCTCCTGTCCTACAGCCATCAGTATCCTCCTGTCCTACAGCCATCAGTATCCTCCTGTCCTACAGCCATCAGTATCCTCCTGTCCTACAGCCATCAGTATCCTCCTGTCCCACAGCCATCAGTGTCCTCCTGTCCTACAGCCATCAGTATCCTCCTGTCCTACAGCCATCAGTATCCTCCTGTCCTACAGCCATCAGTATCTTCCTGTCATATATATATACATATATATATATATATATATATATATATATATATATATATATATATATATATATATATATATATATATATATATATATATATTTATATATATAAATGGATATACGAAGACACATTCCAACTATCATCTGGACAGGATACCCCAGTGAAGATACAGACACAAAAAGATCCTTGTACCACCAATTAATCTCCCTACCTAACAAGCAACGATGAATCTCTGAGCTGACTGCACGAAAGTCCTACAAAAAATACAGTGAAATCTACAATACATTAGAGAAATACCCAGAATAATGCATAACCTGGGCTTTTAATCTATTCTCGCCTTTCGCCTCACATACATAATGCATTCCTTACAAATATACAATGGAATACAGTTGAATGCAAACACCAACAGGCCAGACCTAACAAGGCTGCTTGTCATAGTGGAAGGGAACAGCAGCGTATGGACGATTGTGGTACGAGTAGAGAGACACATTCTTTTTTGCAATGAGGAAGACATAATGTTAGCTTATCGTATAACTAAAGAGGTGCAAATGATGCTAGTTTTGGAGGTGCCGGAAACTTAGAGGATCAGAACCTGAACTCTTATGAATTATATTTTCCTGCAGAAAAAATGACCAAAACAAGACCTAATGTCCTCTTTTTTGTGTGTTTCTTTTTTCACAGGAAATTTCTGGCTCGAACAATGAGAGAGAGAGAGAGAGAGAGAGAGAGAGAGAGAGAGAGAGAGAGAGAGAGAGAGAGAGAGAGAGAGAGAGAGAGAGAGAGAGAGAGAGAGAGAGAGAGAGAGAGAGAGAGAGAGAAGGAGGTTGCCACTGGCTGCCTACCAGATCAATAGAAACATGCACATTAAGAGAATTGAATTCTAGAAGTAATACGACGATGGAAAAATAGACGAATGGCTTGTGTAATGAACAGACACATCAAGAAAGGAATAAAGACATATAAACAGCGATGCTCAACACATAAGAGGAATAAGAACTATCGTAAATAGGAAGGAAACCAACTTAGGACAACCATGTAATATATCATCATAGGCAATGAAAGTAATAACATATGAATGATAAATTCTATGAAATGATAAATTCTAATGGACATAAATATTTGATATACTATTATATCTTTCCCTTATTATTTATAATGACCCAGACATCATATTTATGTTACCTTCGTCCTTTATAATGACTGCCAAATCCCCCAACCTATGAGCCTTAGATTGCTGACCCCCACACTGTCTTATACCCACCCAGCCATGATCTTCTCCCCCTCTCACCCAAGGATTCTCTTGCTGGATTGGATATGTCCTTGAAGACGGTTCCTTCCCACGATGCAGGAGACTGTATCCGTCCCAGGACATGGGTCTTGTCCCTGGACGTGTGAGTGTCAGTAATGATGGCTGCATGCGTCCCAGGACAGTTGTGTGGTCCTGTCCCTGGACTGTCATGTGACCGTCACTTCCACCAGAGACAAGTGGGAGGATTATATCCCATATTATGCTGGGACTGGAGGATTATGTCCCATATTATGCTGGGACTGGAGGATTATGTCCCATATTATGCTGGGACTGGAGGATTATGTCCCATATTATACTGAATGATTAGGAAAATATCTATGACGACACTGCAGCTGACCTGGTGGATGGTGACCTGTGAGAGCACTGTACCAGACCTGCTGGATGGTGACCTGTGAGAGCACTGTACCAGACCTGCTGGATGGTGACCTGTGAGAGCACTGTACCAGACCTGCCGGATGGTGACCTGTGAGAGTACTGTACCAGACCTGCTGGATGGTGACCAGTGAGAGTACTGTACCAGACCTGCTGGATGGTGACCTGTGAGAGTACTGTACAAGACCTGCTGGATGGTGACCTGTGAGAGTACTGTACCAGACCTGCTGGATGGTGACCTGTGAGAGCACTGTACCAGACCTGCTGGATGGTGACCTGTGAGAGTACTGTACCAGACCTGCTGGATGGTGACCTGTGAGAGTACTGTACCAGACCTGCTGGATGGTGACCTGTGAGAGCACTGTACCAGACCTGCTGGATGGTGACCTGTGAGAGCACTGTACCAGACCTGCTGGATGGTGACCTGTGAGAGCACTGTACCAGACCTGCTGGATGGTGACCTGTGAGAGCACTGTACCAGACCTGCTGGATGGTGACCTGTGAGAGCACTGTACCAGACCTGCTGGATGGTGACCTGTGAGAGTACTGTACCAGACCTGCTGGATGGTGACCTGTGAGAGCACTGTACCAGACCTGCTGGATGGTGACCTGTGAGAGCACTGTACCAGACCTGCTGGATGGTGACCTGTGAGAGCACTGTACCAGACCTGCTGGATGGTGACCTGTGAGAGCACTGTACCAGACCTGCTGGATGGTGACCTGTGAGAGCACTGTACCAGACCTGCTGGATGGTGACCTGTGAGAGTACTGTACCAGACCTGCTGGATGGTGACCTGTGAGAGCACTGTACCAGACCTGCTGGATGGTGACCTGTGAGAGCACTGTACCAGACCTGCTGGATGGTGACCTGTGAGAGCACTGTACCAGACCTGCTGGATGGTGACCTGTGAGAGCACTGTACCAGACCTGCTGGATGGTGACCTGTGAGAGTACTGTACCAGACCTGCTGGATGGTGACCTGTGAGAGCACTGTACCAGACCTGCTGGATGGTGACCTGTGAGAGTACTGTACCAGACCTGCTGGATGGTGACCTGTGAGAGCACTGTACCAGACCTGCTGGATGGTGACCTGTGAGAGTACTGTACCAGACCTGCTGGATGGTGACCTGTGAGAGCACTGTACCAGACCTGCTGGATGGTGACCTGTGAGAGTACTGTACCAGACCTGCTGGATGGTGACCTGTGAGAGCACTGTACCAGACCTGCTGGATGGTGACCTGTGAGAGTACTGTACCAGACCTGCTGGATGGTGACCTGTGAGAGTACTGTACCAGACCTGCTGGATGGTGACCTGTGAGAGTACTGTACCAGACCTGCTGGATGGTGACCTGTGAGAGCACTGTACCAGACCTGCTGGATGGTGACCTGTGAGAGTACTGTACCAGACCTGCTGGATGGTGACCTGTGAGAGCACTGTACCAGACCTGCTGGATGGTGACCTGTGAGAGCACTGTACCAGACCTGCTGGATGGTGACCTGTGAGAGCACTGTACCAGACCTGCTGGATGGTGACCTGTGAGAGCACTGTACCAGACCTGCTGGATGGTGACCTGTGAGAGCACTGTACCAGACCTGCTGGATGGTGACCTGTGAGAGTACTGTACCAGACCTGCTGGATGGTGACCTGTGAGAGTACTGTACCAGACCTGCTGGATGGTGACCTGTGAGAGTACTGTACCAGACCTGCTGGATGGTGACCTGTGAGAGCACTGTACCAGACCTGCTGGATGGTGACCTGTGAGAGTACTGTACCAGACCTGCTGGATGGTGACCTGTGAGAGCACTGTACCAGACCTGCTGGATGGTGACCTGTGAGAGCACTGTACCAGACCTGCTGGATGGTGACCTGTGAGAGCACTGTACCAGACCTGCTGGATGGTGACCTGTGAGAGTACTGTACCAGACCTGCTGGATGGTGACCTGTGAGAGCACTGTACCAGACCTGCTGGATGGTGACCTGTGAGAGTACTGTACCAGACCTGCTGGATGGTGACCTGTGAGAGCACTGTACCAGACCTGCTGGATGGTGACCTGTGAGAGCACTGTACCAGACCTGCTGGATGGTGACCTGTGAGAGCACTGTACCAGACCTGCTGGATGGTGACCTGTGAGAGCACTGTACCAGACCTGCTGGATGGTGACCTGTGAGAGCACTGTACCAGACCTGCTGGATGGTGACCTGTGAGAGCACTGTACCAGACCTGCTGGATGGTGACCTGTGAGAGTACTGTACCAGACCTGCTGGATGGTGACCTGTGAGAGCACTGTACCAGACCTGCTGGATGGTGACCTGTGAGAGTACTGTACCAGACCTGCTGGATGGTGACCTGTGAGAGCACTGTACCAGACCTGCTGGATGGTGACCTGTGAGAGTACTGTACCAGACCTGCTGGATGGTGACCTGTGAGAGTACTGTACCAGACCTGCTGGATGGTGACCTGTGAGAGTACTGTACCAGACCTGCTGGATGGTGACCTGTGAGAGTACTGTACCAGACCTGCTGGATGGTGACCTGTGAGAGCACTGTACCAGACCTGCTGGATGGTGACCTGTGAGAGCACTGTACCAGACCTGCTGGATGGTGACCTGTGAGAGCACTGTACCAGACCTGCTGGATGGTGACCTGTGAGAGTACTGTACCAGACCTGCTGGATGGTGACCTGTGAGAGCACTGTACCAGACCTGCTGGATGGTGACCTGTGAGAGTACTGTACCAGACCTGCTGGATGGTGACCTGTGAGAGCACTGTACCAGACCTGCTGGATGGTGACCTGTGAGAGCACTGTACCAGACCTGCTGGATGGTGACCTGTGAGAGCACTGTACCAGACCTGCTGGATGGTGACCTGTGAGAGCACTGTACCAGACCTGCTGGATGGTGACCTGTGAGAGCACTGTACCAGACCTGCTGGATGGTGACCTGTGAGAGTACTGTACCAGACCTGCTGGATGGTGACCTGTGAGAGCACTGTACCAGACCTGCTGGATGGTGACCTGTGAGAGCACTGTACCAGACCTGCTGGATGGTGACCTGTGAGAGCACTGTACCAGACCTGCTGGATGGTGACCTGTGAGAGCACTGTACCAGACCTGCTGGATGGTGACCTGTGAGAGCACTGTACCAGACCTGCTGGATGGTGACCTGTGAGAGTACTGTACCAGACCTGCTGGATGGTGACCTGTGAGAGCACTGTACCAGACCTGCTGGATGGTGACCTGTGAGAGCACTGTACCAGACCTGCTGGATGGTGACCTGTGAGAGCACTGTACCAGACCTGCTGGATGGTGACCTGTGAGAGTACTGTACCAGACCTGCTGGATGGTGACCTGTGAGAGCACTGTACCAGACCTGCTGGATGGTGACCTGTGAGAGTACTGTACCAGACCTGCTGGATGGTGACCTGTGAGAGTACTGTACCAGACCTGCTGGATGGTGACCTGTGAGAGCACTGTACCAGACCTGCTGGATGGTGACCTGTGAGAGCACTGTACCAGACCTGCTGGATGGTGACCTGTGAGAGTACTGTACCAGACCTGCTGGATGGTGACCTGTGAGAGTACTGTACCAGACCTGCTGGATGGTGACCTGTGAGAGTACTGTACCAGACCTGCTGGATGGTGACCTGTGAGAGTACTGTACCAGACCTGCTGGATGGTGACCTGTGAGAGCACTGTACCAGACCTGCTGGATGGTGACCTGTGAGAGCACTGTACCAGACCTGCTGGATGGTGACCTGTGAGAGCACTGTACCAGACCTGCTGGATGGTGACCTGTGAGAGTACTGTACCAGACCTGCTGGATGGTGACCTGTGAGAGCACTGTACCAGACCTGCTGGATGGTGACCTGTGAGAGCACTGTACCAGACCTGCTGGATGGTGACCTGTGAGAGCACTGTACCAGACCTGCTGGATGGTGACCTGTGAGAGCACTGTACCAGACCTGCTGGATGGTGACCTGTGAGAGCACTGTACCAGACCTGCTGGATGGTGACCTGTGAGAGTACTGTACCAGACCTGCTGGATGGTGACCTGTGAGAGCACTGTACCAGACCTGCTGGATGGTGACCTGTGAGAGCACTGTACCAGACCTGCTGGATGGTGACCTGTGAGAGTACTGTACCAGACCTGCTGGATGGTGACCTGTGAGAGTACTGTACCAGACCTGCTGGATGGTGACCTGTGAGAGTACTGTACCAGACCTGCTGGATGGTGACCTGTGAGAGCACTGTACCAGACCTGCTGGATGGTGACCTGTGAGAGCACTGTACCAGACCTGCTGGATGGTGACCTGTGAGAGTACTGTACCAGACCTGCTGGATGGTGACCTGTGAGAGTACTGTACCAGACCTGCTGGATGGTGACCTGTGAGAGCACTGTACCAGACCTGCTGGATGGTGACCTGTGAGAGCACTGTACCAGACCTGCTGGATGGTGACCTGTGAGAGCACTGTACCAGACCTGCTGGATGGTGACCTGTGAGAGCACTGTACCAGACCTGCTGGATGGTGACCTGTGAGAGCACTGTACCAGACCTGCTGGATGGTGACCTGTGAGAGCACTGTACCAGACCTGCTGGATGGTGACCTGTGAGAGTACTGTACCAGACCTGCTGGATGGTGACCTGTGAGAGCACTGTACCAGACCTGCTGGATGGTGACCTGTGAGAGCACTGTACCAGACCTGCTGGATGGTGACCTGTGAGAGCACTGTACCAGACCTGCTGGATGGTGACCTGTGAGAGTACTGTACCAGACCTGCTGGATGGTGACCTGTGAGAGTACTGTACCAGACCTGCTGGATGGTGACCTGTGAGAGCACTGTACCAGACCTGCTGGATGGTGACCTGTGAGAGCACTGTACCAGACCTGCTGGATGGTGACCTGTGAGAGTACTGTACCAGACCTGCTGGATGGTGACCTGTGAGAGCACTGTACCAGACCTGCTGGATGGTGACCTGTGAGAGCACTGTACCAGACCTGCTGGATGGTGACCTGTGAGAGCACTGTACCAGACCTGCTGGATGGTGACCTGTGAGAGCACTGTACCAGACCTGCTGGATGGTGACCTGTGAGAGCACTGTACCAGACCTGCTGGATGGTGACCTGTGAGAGTACTGTACCAGACCTGCTGGATGGTGACCTGTGAGAGCACTGTACCAGACCTGCTGGATGGTGACCTGTGAGAGCACTGTACCAGACCTGCTGGATGGTGACCTGTGAGAGCACTGTACCAGACCTGCTGGATGGTGACCTGTGAGAGCACTGTACCAGACCTGCTGGATGGTGACCTGTGAGAGCACTGTACCAGACCTGCTGGATGGTGACCTGTGAGAGCACTGTACCAGACCTGCTGGATGGTGACCTGTGAGAGCACTGTACCAGACCTGCTGGATGGTGACCTGTGAGAGTACTGTACCAGACCTGCTGGATGGTGACCTGTGAGAGCACTGTACCAGACCTGCTGGATGGTGACCTGTGAGAGTACTGTACCAGACCTGCTGGATGGTGACCTGTGAGAGCACTGTACCAGACCTGCTGGATGGTGACCTGTGAGAGCACTGTACCAGACCTGCTGGATGGTGACCTGTGAGAGTACTGTACCAGACCTGCTGGATGGTGACCTGTGAGAGCACTGTACCAGACCTGCTGGATGGTGACCTGTGAGAGCACTGTACCAGACCTGCTGGATGGTGACCTGTGAGAGCACTGTACCAGACCTGCTGGATGGTGACCTGTGAGAGCACTGTACCAGACCTGCTGGATGGTGACCTGTGAGAGCACTGTACCAGACCTGCTGGATGGTGACCTGTGAGAGTACTGTACCAGACCTGCTGGATGGTGACCTGTGAGAGCACTGTACCAGACCTGCTGGATGGTGACCTGTGAGAGCACTGTACCAGACCTGCTGGATGGTGACCTGTGAGAGTACTGTACCAGACCTGCTGGATGGTGACCTGTGAGAGCACTGTACCAGACCTGCTGGATGGTGACCTGTGAGAGCACTGTACCAGACCTGCTGGATGGTGACCTGTGAGAGCACTGTACCAGACCTGCTGGATGGTGACCTGTGAGAGTACTGTACCAGACCTGCTGGATGGTGACCTGTGAGAGCACTGTACCAGACCTGCTGGATGGTGACCTGTGAGAGCACTGTACCAGACCTGCTGGATGGTGACCTGTGAGAGCACTGTACCAGACCTGCTGGATGGTGACCTGTGAGAGTACTGTACCAGACCTGCTGGATGGTGACCTGTGAGAGTACTGTACCAGACCTGCTGGATGGTGACCTGTGAGAGCACTGTACCAGACCTGCTGGATGGTGACCTGTGAGAGCACTGTACCAGACCTGCTGGATGGTGACCTGTGAGAGCACTGTACCAGACCTGCTGGATGGTGACCTGTGAGAGCACTGTACCAGACCTGCTGGATGGTGACCTGTGAGAGTACTGTACCAGACCTGCTGGATGGTGACCTGTGAGAGCACTGTACCAGACCTGCTGGATGGTGACCTGTGAGAGCACTGTACCAGACCTGCTGGATGGTGACCTGTGAGAGCACTGTACCAGACCTGCTGGATGGTGACCTGTGAGAGCACTGTACCAGACCTGCTGGATGGTGACCTGTGAGAGCACTGTACCAGACCTGCTGGATGGTGACCTGTGAGAGCACTGTACCAGACCTGCTGGATGGTGACCTGTGAGAGCACTGTACCAGACCTGCTGGATGGTGACCTGTGAGAGCACTGTACCAGACCTGCTGGATGGTGACCTGTGAGAGTACTGTACCAGACCTGCTGGATGGTGACCTGTGAGAGCACTGTACCAGACCTGCTGGATGGTGACCTGTGAGAGCACTGTACCAGACCTGCTGGATGGTGACCTGTGAGAGTACTGTACCAGACCTGCTGGATGGTGACCTGTGAGAGTACTGTACCAGACCTGCTGGATGGTGACCTGTGAGAGCACTGTACCAGACCTGCTGGATGGTGACCTGTGAGAGTACTGTACCAGACCTGCTGGATGGTGACCTGTGAGAGTACTGTACCAGACCTGCTGGATGGTGACCTGTGAGAGTACTGTACCAGACCTGCTGGATGGTGACCTGTGAGAGCACTGTACCAGACCTGCTGGATGGTGACCTGTGAGAGTACTGTACCAGACCTGCTGGATGGTGACCTGTGAGAGCACTGTACCAGACCTGCTGGATGGTGACCTGTGAGAGTACTGTACCAGACCTGCTACACACACACACACACACACACACACACACACACTCGGATTATCCTCACATCATGAAATACATTAAGGATCTGGTCGCTACGTTACAATGTACATAGAGAGATAATCTTGAGATTTAACATTGTAGAGGTGGAATACTAAGAGGTTTACATACAAGGTACGAATGGTATTATGTATACCATATTACGGATACCATACTGTATACCATATTGTATACAAAGCCCAACCAAACATCTTTCCTACCTTCTTTAAGCGAATTAATGACATGCATACGAGCCAGGTTAATACCCTTACAACATCAAGGATAAAGTTGTAATCATAACCTTACGACGGTACAAACAACGTGTCTATAATGGATGTTTAGAATCTGCTTTTTGGTACAGCTTCTATTGACCCTGTATGGCATATGTACAACGTGTTAACTGTGATCCAAGGATCAGACTCTCTATCATGCAGGCGAGCATGCAAAGAAAGACACCTGAAAAACATGTATCTATTCATAACCAAATTCATGGCAGATGTCCTCATTAATCTACAACCACAAGGTAGGGAGACTATAGGCAACGAAACATCTGAAATTAGACCAAAATGCAGGTTAGAGAGCCACAAAGATATATTCATAAGAACTCTCTTACTTTAATGAGCTACAGTGTGGAAAACATACAACAATAAAGTTTACAATTAAAGATTAGAGTCTGAGAGGATCAAAGCCTTTTTGTAACACTATTGTTACGAACAAAAGCATCTCAAGTTGAACCACATATACCTTCTAACTCCTTTCTGTTTGGGTTAACTGACAATACACTGTGAAAGTAGGAACTAAAATTACTTATCGTTCTCGGTTCATTAACCTCTGATGACCTAGAGGTCACATCTGTGACCTCGCCCACATATTCTACCTTTTGCCTTTTCCTTCTGAAATCTAGTGTGTGTGTGTCCTCTGGGCTGGGTTTCGAAGCCGCTTCCTGCTGCAGCATCAAAACACATGGAAGTCATCCCTTTGACCAGCTGGAGTTCATTCATCTGTGTTTTCAATCCAGTCTTCAAAGGTGACGCGTTGACACCCAGCAACACAGATTCTGACGGAGGCACAGAAGACGTGATGGTGAGGGCAAAACCAACAGCGTTGACATATTGTATACATATGGTACGACATATTGTGTACATATGGTACGATATATTGTGTACATATGGTACGACATATTGTGTACATATGGTACGACATACTGTGTACATATGGTACGACATATTGTGTACATTTGGTACGACATACTTTGTACATTTGGTACGACATATTGTGGACATTTGGTACAATTTCGAGATCTATGTATTCCCTTACCTTATCCATATCTAATGGTCTATAACTCAGACAAATAATGGTAGAGAGATGATAGTTCTTTAAGGGAAAGGGACACACAAAAAGGAGAATGATGAAGAGGCAAAGATTGAGATGAAAAAAAAAGGTAATTAGCATCATTAATCAAAACACAGGCATGGAAATTAACATGATATAAACATATAAAGAAATTTTGGAAATAGATTTTCAAAAACTAAGAACCAAGCAAGATAATAGCAGAATGGAAAAACTTGTATGTAACATCTCACGCTTTTCAGGGATTATATAAACAAATTTGAAGGTTCCGTCGTAAGGAGAAATTATTCATTATATATATATATATATATATATATATATATATATATATATATAGTATATATATATATATATATATATATATATATATATATATATATATATATATATATATATATATATATATATACATATATCATATCAGTTCGCTGGAACTCCCCCCCGTCCCCTTCCCCACTTGTATTCTAATTTCTGAAAGACGGAACAGAAGATGGAGCCAAGCGAAGAGTGATCCTCTTCCTCGAAAGCTTAGGCTGTGGTTCTGAATGTAGATGGATGTAACTAAGATGAGGAGGAAGGAGAGTTAGGAAGCATATTTGAGGAAAGTAACCAGGATGTTCTGGCTGTGAGTGAAACACAGCTCAAGAGTGAAGGGGAAGAATAGTTTGGCAGTGTTTGGTGTGAGGACAAAAGCTAAGGATGGGGTTGCACTACTAATCAAGCTGTAGTTGTGGGAATGTGAGAGAGTGCACGGAAATAGGATCCAAACTGATGGGGGTAAAAATGAAAGTGCGTTGCGAGAGATGGGTAATCATGAGTGCTTTTGCACCAGGCTATTAGAAGAAAGAGGATGAGAGGCAAATATTTTGAGAGCAGGTGAGTGACTGTGTCAGCAATTTTGATGTGAGAGATCTGGTATTTATGATGGGTTATTCAGATTTAGAATGAATAACGTGGCATTTGAATGTGAGTTATTCATCTCAAATATTCTTATCTTTGAACTCCTTGACCTAAAGCCTAAGTTTACACCTCCAACCATCAAACCTAAAGTCATTATGGAACTTTCCATACGCTGCACACTTGTACTCTTCCTAATCACCAAGATTTTACAGATCCTCTCCTTTGCATGTACTCTCATCTTTCAGCTTTCCAATCTTTTCACATCTTAAACTTCATTTGTTGTAAGAAAAGTTACAGATTTGTCTGGTCCACCCTGGCTCTCCACACAGACTTCTCTTCTTCGTCTACCTATGCCATCCTGACACAACTTCTTTATATTTTCTTTCTCCTAATGTCCAGATTCGCTTTACTTCTCTCAGCACGTAAGTTTGTTCTCTATTCAGGGCATTATAATCTACAATCACAATTCAATTAAAGATTTATCATCTGTTTTGCATATTGTTCTTCCTCTGAATGATATATTTCCTTCAGATTTCGTACCTCTCACACTCAACCCATCTCTCTCTCTCTCTCTCTCTCTCTCTCTCTCTCTCTCTCTCTCTCTCTCTCTCTCTCTCTCTCTCTCTCTCTCTCTCTCTCTCTCTCTCTCTCTCTCTCTCTCTCTCTCTCCACAGCCACTTCTTACAGCGCCCAAAAAAATCTCTGTCCATCGCCTCTACATCACATTAATTTCAGTCGTTTCATCAACACATGTCACATCCAGGGATAGAATTAATTTTAGCTAGTCGTTTCATCAACACATGTCACATCCCAGGGACACAGAGAGAGGCTCGGATCCCATCCTCTCACACAGCGAGCGAGTGGATAGATTTGATCCATTCTGCGTTGGACCAAAAATAACACGTACTTTAATCGCATTACGATAATCTTCATCGTCAGTGCATTAAATTCCAGACCGTGCCCCACACCTAGAGAGAGAGAGAGAGAGAGAGAGAGAGAGAGAGAGAGAGAGAGAGAGAGAGAGAGAGAGAGAGAGAGAGAGAGAGAGAGAGAGAGAGAGAGAGAGAGAGACAGACAGACAGACAGACAGAATAGACAAACAGAGACAGACAGAGACAGACAGACGAAAGACAGACAGACAGACAGACAAATAGAGACACAGACAGACAGACAGAGAGACAGACAGAGACAGAGAGGAAGCAACACATCGCTCTCCATGTCGAGGGATGAGAGTGGTATAAAGAGAAGGACAACGTCTATATTCCTCCCTTGTGAAGCAGGATGGACAACATTAATGAACCCTCCTCCTCTGGGCTCTGGTCGATGATCGACAGCCAACCATGGAAGAAATCCCTAATGATGATTACGCTCCTAATTTAGAATCCCCAGGTAATGACGTCTTACGTAATTACTGTTTTGGAATGAGAAGTAAGGAGTGTTGTCTGTATAGCAGTGAGGAAACACACACACACACACACACACGTGCAAGTAATGAGTGTACATGTTATTGCAGGCAGCTACACTCTTCCCCCAGGAGCAGGTGAGTACACTGTAGGTGTATACACAGTAGATGAGTACAGACTAGGTGCTTACACTGTAGATGTACACACAGTGGATGCATATACAGTAGGTGGGTACACATTAAATGTGTACACAATTGGTGGACACATAGTAGTACGTGGGTACACAATAGGTGGATACACAATAGGTGGGTACACAATAGGTGGGTACACAATAGGTGGATACACAATAGATGGGTACACAATAGGTGGGTACACAGTAGGTGGGTACACAGTCCTACCTTGTACTGTACACTGTCTACGTGAGCATATTCTTGCACATGACTCAGAGGAAGTATTGTGCACAGCTTAGATATTTGCCTAACCTACGTAACTATGATCATTTTTGGTGTTGTTGGCGTAGCGTCACCACCAGTAGAGCAGTTCGCCTGGTTGGGTTGGCCAAGGGGGTCGTCTTGAACACCATCTCTCTAACAACACCTAACATTACCATGCAACAACCAATTCCTTAACATTAAATATCACAACATTTTCCTGGAAGTTAATGGCTTCTTTACACCATGATGGTATAACTTGTGTCACCATAATGGTACCATAACTATTCTGTTTTAGAGTAACCCACACCACACTGTTCTTAACAAAGCTAACATACAATATTTGAAATCGAACGAAACTTGATCCTGTTGCCACATTACACATATATAAACACATGTAATTTTACATTGGACGAGCATATGAAATATACTAAATATGTTGTTTATATGTTATCTTACATAGGACGAGCATATGAAATATACTAAATATGTTGTTTACAAGTTATCTTACATAGGACGAGCATATGAAATATACTAAATATGTTGTCTACAAGTTATCTTACATAGGACGAGCATATGAAATATACTAAATATGTTGTTTACATGTCATTTGATGGTAAGACATCTGAGGATAGTTCACAACTGGATGACTTCACACCAAGATATGCAGCCCAGGGTTTCAGGTCAATTTGCATGAAGATAATTCACACTTGTACCTCATGTACTGCCTACAGGTGTTCATAAGTTCGTATATATATATATATATATATATATATATATATATATATATATATATATATATATATATATATATATATATATATATATATATATATATATTTGTATGTAGCATTTATGGATCTGGAGAAGGCATATGATAGAGTTGATAGAGATGCTCTGTGGAAGGTATTAAGAATATATGGTGTGGGAGGAAAGTTGTTAGAAGCAGTGAAAAGTTTTTATCGAGGATGTAAGGCATGTGTACGTGTAGGAAGAGAGGAAAGTGATTGGTTCTCAGTGAATGTAGGTTTGCGGCAGGGGTGTGTGATGTCTCCATGGTTGTTTAATTTGTTTATGGATGGGGTTGTTAGGGAGGTAAATGCAAGAGTTTTGGAAAGAGGGGCAAGTATGAAGTCTGTTGGGGATGAGAGAGCTTGGGAAGTGAGTCAGTTGTTGTTCGCTGATGATACAGCGCTGGTGGCTGATTCATGTGAGAAACTGCAGAAGCTGGTGACTGAGTTTGGAAAAGTGTGTGGAAGAAGAAAGTTAAGAGTAAATGTGAATAAGAGCAAGGTTATTAGGTACAGTAGGGTTGAGGGTCAAGTCAATTGGGAGGTGAGTTTGAATGGAGAAAAACTGGAGGAAGTGAAGTGTTTTAGATATCTGGGAGTGGATCTGGCAGCGGATGGAACCATGGAAGCGGAAGTGGATCATAGGGTGGGGGAGGGAGCGAAAATCCTGGGGGCCTTGAAAAATGTGTGGAAGTCGAGAACATTATCTCGGAAAGCAAAAATGGGTATGTTTGAAGGAATAGTGGTTCCAACAATGTTGTATGGTTGCGAGGCGTGGGCTATGGATAGAGTTGTGAGCAGGAGGATGGATGTGCTGGAAATGAGATGTTTGAGGACAATGTGTGGTGTGAGGTGGTTTGATCGAGTGAGTAACGTAAGGGTAAGAGAGATGTGTGGAAATAAAAAGAGCGTGGTTGAGAGAGCAGAAGAGGGTGTTTTGAAGTGGTTTGGGCACATGGAGAGGATGAGTGAGGAAAGATTGACCAAGAGGATATATGTGTCGGAGGTGGAGGGAACAAGGAGAAGAGGGAGACCAAATTGGAGGTGGAAAGATGGAGTGAAAAAGATTTTGTGTGATCGGGGCTTGAACATGCAGGAGGGTGAAAGGAGGGCAAGGAATAGAGTGAATTGGAGCGATGTGGTATACCGGGGTTGACGTGCTGTCAGTGGATTGAATCAAGGCATGTGAAGCGTCTGGGGTAAACCATGGAAAGCGGTGTAGGTATGTATATTTGCGTGTGTGGACGTATGTATATACATGTGTATGGGGGGGGGGGGCATTTCTTTCGTCTGTTTCCTTGCGCTACCTCGGAAACGCGGGAGACAGCGACAAAGTATAATAATATAATAATATATATATATATATATATATATATATATATATATATATATATATATATATGCAATGTTATTCAATAATACATATAGATACATATAGAAACCAGGAACATCTGACCACGACTTAAACACGATCTTTATATCATGAAAATCTGATTCTTCCATTTTTTTTCAAAATTCTTCGTTTGCCAGCAGGAATATGTCTCTGGTGACCGATAAAACCCAGCTTAATGTCCACTATATTGGGCACGACCTGAGCCATAACTTCATGATCACAGCAAAAACCTGCCAACCTGCAAGTAACTTGTTGATCGTACGTATACAAGACGCCAATAATGACTTACAAAATGAAGGCAGGAATAGCCAAGTAACTTGTTGATCGTACGTATACAAGACGCCAATAATGACTTACAAAATGATGGGAGGAATAGCCAAGTGACTTGTTGATCGTACGTATACAAGACGCCAATAATGACTTACATAATGAAGGCAGGAATAGCCAAGTGACTTGTTGATCGTACGTATACAAGACGCCAATAATGACTTACAAAATGAAGGCAGGAATAGCCAAGTCTTATATACTGGAGGATATTCTGACACTTTATATATGTATATATATATATATATATATATATATATATATATATATATATATATATATATATATATATATATATATATATATATATATATATATATATATTTTTTTTTTTTTTTTTTTTTTTTATACTTTGTCGCTGTCTCCCGCGTTTGCGAGGTAGCGCAAGGAAACAGACGAAAGAAATGGCCCAACCCCCCCCCCCCCCATACACATGTACATACACACGTCCACACACGCAAATATACATACCTACACAGCTTTCCATGGTTTACCCCAGACGCTTCACATGCCTTGATTCAATCCACTGACAGCACGTCAAACCCTGTATACCACATCGCTCCAATTCACTCTATTCCTTGCCCTCCTTTCACCCTCCTGCATGTTCAGGCCCCGATCACACAAAATCTTTTTCACTCCATCTTTCCACCTCCAATTTGGTCTCCCTCTTCTCCTCGTTCCCTCCACCTCCGACACATATATCCTCTTGGTCAATCTTTCCTCACTCATTCTCTCCATGTGCCCAAACCATTTCAAAACACCCTCTTCTGCTCTCTCAACCACGCTCTTTTTATTTCCACACATCTCTCTTACCCTTACGTTACTTACTCGATCAAACCACCTCACACCACACATTGTCCTCAAACATCTCATTTCCAGCACATCCATCCTCCTGCGCACAACTCTATCCATAGCCCACGCCTCGCAACCATACAACATTGTTGGAACCACTATTCCTTCAAACATACCCATTTTTGCTTTCCGAGATAATGTTCTCGACTTCCACACATTTTTCAAGGCTCCCAAAATTTTCGCCCCCTCCCCCACCCTATGATCCACTTCCGCTTCCATGGTTCCATCCGCTGACAGATCCACTCCCAGATATCTAAAACACTTCACTTCCTCCAGTTTTTCTCCATTCAAACTCACCTCCCAATTGACTTGACCCTCAACCCTACTGTACCTAATAACCTATATATATATATATATATATTTTTTTTTTTTTTTTTTTTTTTTTGCTTTGTCGCTGTCTCCCGCGTTTGCGAGGTAGCGCAAGGAAACAGACGAAAGAAATGGCCCAACCCACCCCCATACACATGCCTTGATTTAATCCACTGACAGCACGTCAACCCCGGTATACCACACCGCTCCAATTCACTCTATTCTTTGCCCTCCTTTCACCCTCCTGCATGTTCAGGCCCCGATCACACAAAATCTTTTTCACTCCATTCTTTACTTTTTCTTTTTTCGTACATATTCGCCATTTCCCGCTCCCTCCCCTTTTAGTCGCCTTCTACGACACGCAGGGAATACGTGGGAAGTATTCTTTCTCCCCTATCCCCAGGGATAATATATATATATATATATATATATATATATATATATATATATATTTTTTTTTTTTTTTTTTTTTTTTTTTTTTTTTTTTTTTTTATACTTTGTCGCTGTCTCCCGCGTTTGCGAGGTAGCGCAAGGAAACAGACGAAAGAAATGGCCCAACCCCCCCCCCCCCCCATACACATGTACATACACACGTCCACACACGCAAATATACATACCTACACAGCTTTCCATGGTTTACCCCAGACGCTTCACATGCCCTGCTTCAATCCACTGACAGCACGTCAACCCCTGTATACCACATGACTCCAATTCACTCTATTTCTTGCCCTCCTTTCACCCTCCTGCATGTTCAGGCCCCGATCAAACAAAATCTTTTTCACTCCATCTTTCCACCTCCAATTTGGTCTCCCTCTTCTCCTCGTTCCCTCCACCTCCGACACATATATCCTCTTGGTCAATCTCTCCTCACTCATTCTCTCCATGTGCCCAAACCATTTCAAAACACCCTCTTCTGCTCTCTCAACCACGCTCTTTTTATTTCCACACATCTCTCTTACCCTTACGTTACTTACTCGATCAAACCACCTCACACCACACATTGTCCTCAAACATCTCATTTCCAGCACATCCATCCTCCTGCGCACATCTCTATCCATAGCCCACGCCTCGCAACCATACAACATTGTTGGAACCACTATTCCCTCAAACATACCCATTTTTGCTTTCCGAGATAATGTTCTCGACTTCCACACATTCTTCAAGGCTCCCAAAATTTTCGCCCCCTCCCCCACCCTATGATCCACTTCCGCTTCCATGGTTCCATCCGCTGACAGATCCACTCCCAGATATCTAAAACACTTCACTTCCTCCAGTTTTTCTCCATTCAAACTCACCTCCCAATTGACTTGACCCTCAACCCTACTGTACCTAATAACCTTGCTCTTATTCACATTTACTCTCAACTTTCTTCTTCCACACACTTTACCAAACTCAGTCACCAGCTTCTGCAGTTTCTCACATGAATCAGCCACCAGCGCTGTATCATCAGCGAACAACAACTGACTCACTTCCCAAGCTCTCTCATCCCCAACAGACTTCATACTTGCCCCTCTTTCCAGGACTCTTGCATTTACCTCCCTTACAACCCCATCCATAAACAAATTAAACAACCATGGAGACATCACACACCCCTGCCGCAAACCTACATTCACTGAGAACCAATCACTTTCCTCTCTTCCTACACGTACACATGCCTTACATCCTCGATAAAAACTTTTCACTGCTTCTAACAACTTGCCTCCCACACCATATATTCTTAATACCTTCCACAGAGCATCTCTATCAACTCTATCATATGCCTTCTCCAGATCCATAAATGCTACATACAAATCCATATATATATATATATATATATATATATATATATATATATACATATATATCCCTGGGGATAGGGGATTAAGAATACTTCCCACGTATTCCCTGCGTGTCGTAGAAGGCGACTAAAAGGGGAGGGAGCGGGGGGCTGGAAATCCTCCCCTCTCGGTTTTTTTTTTTTTTTTTTTTTTTTTCAATTTTCCAAAAGAAGGAACAGAGAATTGTGCCAGGTGAGGGTATTCCCTCAAAGGCCCAGTCCTCTGTTCTTAACGCTACCTCGCTAATGCGGGAAATGGCGAATAGTTTGAAAGAAAGAAAAGATATACATATATGTAGGGGCAATTTATCTTAGTTTCTCATGGGTGTTAGGTCATCCTACTCACGAATCTTACTAGGTTTCATAACCAGACACCTTGAGAAACCAGAGTTTAAATCTAGAAAACAGGGACTGACCCGCCTTAGAATATGTAACAGATGTCATAGACGCTGAGGAAAACAGGGAAACCTGAAGGGAAATATAGATGTATGTTGTAGATACCTTATACCATCTCCTCCTCTCACTCATGTAGCTATGCCACACTGAACCCCCGGGGGACTGAATGGTTCGAGGGTGAAAAAAAAGAACAGAAAACCTAGTTTGTTTACAGGATCCTGTGCAGGCTGCGAGGGGGGATGTGATGTGATTAAGAACGTAGATTTGAAGGAGGGTTTTAGGAATATCTGTTTCCCCATTTTTTCCCCTTTTTCTGTATTTGGTGTCCAGTGATATGTTAGCTGTAGTAAGGGCAGGGTTGGTGAAGGTCCTGGGGCAGGGCTGGTGAAGGTCCTGGGGCAGGGTTGGTGAAGGTCCTGGGGCAGGGCTGGTGAAGGTCCTGGGGCAGGGTTGGTGAAGGTCCTGGGGCAGGTCTGGTGAAGGTCCTGGGGCAGGGTTGGTGAAGGTCCTGGGGCAGGGTTGGTGAAGGTCCTGAGGCAGGGTTGGTGAAGGTCCTGGGGCAGGGTTGGTGAAGGTCCTGGGGCAGGGCTGGTGAAGGCCCTGGGGCAGGGTTGGTGAAGGCCCTGGGGCAAGGCTGGTGAAGGTCCTGGGGCAGGGTTGGTGAAGGTCCTGGGGCAAGGCTGGTGAAGGTCCTGGGGCAGGGTTGGTGAAGGTCCTGGGGCAGGGTTGGTGAAGATCCTTTGGCAGGGCTGGTGAAGGTCCTGGGTTAGGGCTGGTGAAGGCCCTGGGGCAGGGTTGGTGAAGGTCCTGGGGCAGGGTTGGTGACGGTCCTGGGGCAGGGTTGGTGAAGGTCCTGAGGCAGGGTTGGTGAAGGTCCTGGGGCAGGGTTGGTGAAGGTCCTGGGGCAGGGTTGGTGAAGGTCCTGGGGCAGGGTTGGTGAAGGTCCTGGGGCAGGGTTGGTGAAGGTCCTGGGGCAGGGCTGGTGAAGGTCCTGGGGCAGGGCTGGTGAAGGTCCTGGGGCAGGGTTGGTGAAGGTCCTGGGGCAGGGTTGGTGAAGGTCCTGGGGCAGGGTTGGTGAAGGTCCTGGGGCAGGATTGGTGAAGGTCCTGGGGCAGGATTGGTGAAGGTCCTGGGGCAGGGTTGGTGAAGGTCCTGGGGCAGGGTTGGTGAAGGTCCTGGGGCAGGGCTGGTGACGGTCCTGGGGCAGGGTTGGTGAAGGTCCTGGGGTAGGGTTGGTGAAGGTCCTGGGGCAGGGCTGGTGAAGGTCAACATGTCTATACCCTCAAATACTTGGTCCAATTCACCGGATCTACACTATGGAGGTGAGATGAGCGAGAGATTGTCACAATGAAATACAAGAACAGTTTGCCTAACGGATCATGTCCAATGGCTTTTCTTACCTCAGCTTCTCATGTTCTTTAGACGTCTGGTTCTCGTTTTCTCTTCCTCTTTGTGGCATCAGCGATGGTCTGGTTCGTCTTTTGAGCTTCAGACCAACCTGGGTCATTCAGGCCGTCAGCATCAAGCCACCAATAGGAAACTCTTTAGATGCTAAGGAATAATTATTGAGATCCCATATAAACCCTCTCGTTACGCATGTGGTCTGTGACTTCGGCGCGTAGCATCACGCGTATACAACTGGCTTGATCAACTCGAGGTAACACACCCGCCATGTTGGTTTCGATGATAATAGGGGATTTTTCTTTTCTTTTCTTTTGGAGTTTTTCATTCATTTCGTTCGTTGTCATTTTGATTCATTGTTTTCTAGACCAGTTCGTCATAATCACCGAACGTCCGGTTGTCCATATGCAGCGGTCTGCTTGGAAGCTATAGAGATGGTCATCCTTCTATATAGATGAGTACTTCCCTCTCTCTATCATTGCCTATGGACAGTGATCCTTCTATACTGGTGAGTACTTCCCTCTCTCTATCATTGCGTATGGACAGTGGTCCTTCTATATTGGCGAGTACTTCCCTCTCCCTATCATTGCCTATGAACAGTGATACTTCTATATTGGCGAGTACTTCCCTCACTCTATCATTGCCTATGGACAGTGGTCCTTCTATATTGGTGAGTACTTCCCTCTCTCTATCATTGCGTATGGACAGTGATCCTTCTATATTGGTGAGTACTTCCCTCTCTCTATCATTGCCTATAGACAGTGATCCTTCTATAGTGGTGAGTTTTCCTCATCCTAGTTATTACCCCATAGGCAGCATTCCGTCTGTATGAATGAATACTTTCTTTACAATTATCATTCATATCCGATAGGCCTTATTCATTGATAGATATTTCCTTTCCTCATGTCTATCTATCATTAGCCACGAGTGGATGAATGTAGATGAAAAACCCATGGCATTATATTTTGATGTGCGTGTGTGTATGTGTGTGTGTGTGTGTGTGTGTGTGTGTGTGTGTGTGTGTGTCTGTGTGTCTGTGTGTCTAACGTGGATTTCCAAAACTGGTCGACAGTTTTAACAACAAAAAACATCGAGAAATATCATCCTCCTCGAGCATTAACGAATCATTTACAAAGTTTCTGGAAATAGTAACGAAAAAAAGAACTTTGATTTTACGAAAGCTTTCGGGAATATAACGGGGGAAAAAATATTATCCCAAATACGAATATTATTTTTACACCATCCAATCGAGGCAACAAACCCAGAAACACTTGTAAAGTTGAGCTGATGTGTTGGTGTTAGCATTATAACGTGCCATAATGAATATAGTTCTCACACTCTGTGTGACTCATTTAACTAATACGACACGAAAGTTTCTCTTGGAATGATGGAACTTTTGTCGTAAACTGAGGATTAAAAGTTTTGTGAATGAGTGAGGAGGTGGAGAGAGGCCAGTTGTTGGTGAGCCAAGGCTGAGTTGTGGATGTTGTGTGGAATGTGTTACACGCACAGTTATTGAGTTGTTATGGTCTGGGACAAGACTGAACCTTTCCTTGTTCCATTTTGGAAGAGAAAGAGACCAAGACAAAGATATATGGAATGATTTTCATACATAGAGATATACACTGATTTTCATATATAGATACACAGACTGATTTTCATGTATAGATATATAGACTGATTTTCATATATAGATATACAGACTAATTCTTCATATATAGATACACAGACAGATTTTCATATATAGATATATAGACCGATTTTCATATATAGATATACAGAATGATTTTTCATATATAGATACACAGACTGATTTTGACACATAGATATATAGACTGATTTTCATATATAGATACATAGATTGATTTACGTGTTTATGGAAAGCTAGTCAAATATTTGCATAGATGAACAGATGAAGATATGCCCTGGATAGGGATTGGATGGACGTTTAAGTCGAGAGAGAGAGAGAGAGAGAGAGAGAGAGAGAGAGAGAGAGAGAGAGAGAGAGAGAGAGAGAGAGAGAGAGAGAGAGAGAGAGAGAGAGGCAGACAGAAAGACAGACAGAAAGACAGACAAGCAAACAGACTGACAGAAAGACTGACAGAAATAAACAGAATCTCAAAGCACCAGTTATCACCATCTCACTCCTACTTCGCTTGACTGAAATTTCATTTATCAGATACTTGTCCTTACCTGGTGTCGCCATAGTTTTAACAACCAAGACACATATGTTCTCCTTAACATTACCGAACAGTTATCATCAAAGGTATCAGTTCCTCTATGATATCAAAAGCGTATTATCATCATCATCCATTTTGGCCCCTAATGATATCACCGTAATATCATCAATGAAGACATGAACCCTTCTAAAATCTCACTTTAATGTTAAGCAAAAAAAAAAATCATCATTACCATTGGTCTTGTGTTGTTTACAGTCTCACTGTAATGTTATCTCAAAGATATATCTCTCCCTAGTATATGACCGTTGTCTCGTTCCTCAGGTCATTGTGTCTCTCCATATCTTCCTGGTATCAAAATCAGTCAAAACACTTATCATTTTCCTTCATCATTCCCTTGTAGTATGACCAATCCATTTGGCCCCACATCAGCTTGCTGAAGTACTATATGTTCTTCAATAACTTCTAGAAACGTGAACTATATATATATATATATATATATATATATATATATATATATATATATATATATATATATATATATATATATATATATATATATATATATATAGAAATTACATAAAAGTACCACATAGAATATCACATAAAAGTACCATGTAAAATATCACATAAAAGTACCACATAAAATATCACACAAAAATACCAGATAAAAGATCATATAAAAGTACCACATAAAATATCATATAAAAGTACTTTTATGTGAAATATCACATATAAGCACCACATGAAATATCACACAAAACAACCACATAAAATTTCACACAAAAGTACCACATGAAATGTCACATAAGGAATCATCTATCGTACCCAGTAGCTACGTCACAGAAGGTATGATGCGCCCAGATCTGCTACTGTTCATGATTTTCCCCAAGTACCAATCAACTATAATCTATTATAGAATTATCATTTATCCAGGACACTCGTCCCTTCCCAATATGACCACATCAACACCATGATCTGAGTCCCTCCATAATATCTATGTACCACAGTTGATCAAGACACATGTGTCTCTACATACCTTCACTACTTATCTTAAAAGCCAGAAATGTGTTCCTCACAATTTCACCATGGTAACATCAAACAACACGTGTGTGTGTGTGTGTGTGTGTTCTTTATAACATCTGTTCTTCGTAACATCATGTATAACTGATATATAATGAATAACAGTGTTCATCTCTCTAATTTCATTGTACAATCTTCGGTATTTGATATTCGCTCATCGCCCTATGCTTGCTAAAGGGGTACTAACACCACATGTGTTCTTCATAACAGATAACATATAATCCATAACAATATTCATCTATAAAATCTCACCAGACAGTCATAGGTGTTCTATATTCCCTCATGACTCTATGTTTGCCAAAGGTGGAACCTCGCTTGGAGTTTGAGGAGACAAACTGTACAGTACATA